>NC_081312.1:21120294-21426617 GCF_026419965.1 Kogia breviceps
GGGTAGTATGCGGGCCTCTCACTGTTGTGGCCTCTCGCGTTGCGGAGCACAGGCTCCGGACGCACCGGCTCAGCGGCCATGGCTCACGGGCCCAGCCGCTCCGCAGCATGTGGGATCTTCCCGGACCGGGGCACGAACCCGTGTCCCCTGCATTGGCAGGTGGATTCTCAACCACTGCGCCACCAGGGAAGCCCAAAAGTCATTTTTTATAATATCTGTAGAAGATCACTCCCAACCTCAGGTATTCATTTTTATAGTTTGTTCAATATAGGGACTATGTGGAAGTTTTAGAAGATATCTCATTTTATTTGTTTTCATTGGGGCATCAATAAGTTTTTCCAGTTCTATGTGTTCTATTATACTACTTGACATTGGTGATGCTTCACTAGAAATTTTCTAATTACTCTTCCTTTATAATATTATCCTAAAGGTTGAAAATTTTTAATGCTCTTTTGGTTAGAATATATTGAGTTTTTTAGGCTAAGAAACTTTTCTGTTGTCAGCCAGAATGTTTTCCATAATAACTATGAAACTCCTCTAAAAATTGTTACTTTTCCAGTGATGACATATCAATCCAATAGTTTTCTGTATGCTGTCTAAAAAGGGAAATGGCATATGAAATAATCTGAGAACCCCTCACAAAAGAAGATGAGGTAGAAAGATAAAATTTGGAGGGTCGACTGGATAAATGTGACCTTATAAAGAAAAGACCAAGTAATAAGAAGTCTAAAATCCCTCCACTATATCCAACATATGTAGATATGGATCAACAAGCCTGGAAGTTAAATATTTACTTTGATTCTCATAACGACAATCCATCACTTATTTTGGCTACTCAGCATCCGAACCCCATTTCATGGGGTTTTGAGCATTCCAAGTTTATTAGTTTTGGTGGACGGCAAAGACCACATTTAGAAACAAAAGTGCTAGCTGACTGCTTTTCTAGCATCCCTTCCTCCTAAGACTCAGATATGGAGTAGGACTCTTCCAATCAAACTCACGCAGCTGGACTTTGACCCAGTAACTAGAGATACAAGAGAGGGGAGTAAGGAGCTCTGTCTCTGCTCGTGGCAGGAGGGTTGTAATGGATGCAAGGCTGAGTGTCAGGCCCGAAATTAGCAGTCACACGGATGCCAGAATCTGGTGTTTGGCAGAAAGGGTGGCAGTTTACTCAGCAGATGTATTCTAAGCCATGCCTGGTTCAGAAAGCTGATTCTAGCTTTCTAGGTCTATTCTTCTGCTCTCCCAGTTAGTTCTGTGAGCCACACAATAAACTTAAATTCCATTTTGCTTAGTCTACTAGATTCAGTCTCCCTTGCTTACAACCAAGAACTACGAATTAATTCCTCAAGACCTTTGAACCACAGGGGTTCCCATTTACATATACCCACCAGAATTTTTCAAATTGATTTAGTTTTACTTAGCCAACGCCACCTAGCTCCTTAGCTATTAGAACTTAGTCTTCCTTTTTTAAAATACCCAATGGCAATTAGCACAATGTCACCTATGTATAATGTGCACTAAATCAAAATTGGTCAATTGCTTTAATAATCTGTCAAAGACAACAAGAGGAAAACGATGCTCTGTTCTCTCTTTCTAATGTCATTCATGAGGATATTTCAGGTCCTTCATTCCGAGGCTCCAAATCTAAGAATGAAAACACTCATATTATGTCACCTACAAGTCACTAGCAGGAAAGTTCTGAAAGCAGGAGATAATCAATGACCACAGCATCTTGCAAAACAAGAAAAGGAGAAACCCCAGACTACAAAGCTTAATAAAATTTAACTTAGCAAAAGAATTATTCTGATAATATTTTCAAATTATTTGCTCACAATAGTCTATCACATTTTGACTCAAGAATTGGGGAGTGTGAAAGGGTCCAGTGGAAGGTGCTCAACAAATATTTGTTGAATAAATTAATTTTCAAAATACTCCATAAAAAATAGTCCAATATATAGAAACAATATTCATACCCTCCCTTTGAAACTCCATCAGTCATCTTGTTCCTTTCCAGCAGACATTCACACTCTTTCTCTCCTCTTTCCATCCCCAAATATTTAGTAATATGTGATGTTGCAGTCCTCATGCAAATCCAAAACTGCAATGGTCATTATCCACTGGCTTTGAAACAGGTTGCAACTTGTAAAGTGTAGATTCTCCAATATATTTTTATCTGGGTTTTTTTTTTTTTGTGGTACGCGGGCCTCTCACTGTTGTGGCCTCTCCCGTTGCGGAGCACAGGCTCCGGATGCACAGACTCAGTGGCCATGGCTCACGGGCCCAGCCACTCCGTGGCACGTGGGATCCTCCCGGACCGGGGCATGAACCCGTGTCCCCTGCATCGGCAGGCAGATTCTCAACCACTGCGCCACCAGGGAAGATTGCCCTGCCTTTCAAAAATCTGTTTGCTAATGTCTCTCCTGGACTGGGGTTAATCCAACCCTAGGCTCGGGGAGCTGTGAAGGCTCAGCTATGTGAACTAACTGGGTCACAGGGAAGAGAGCAAACTCCACCTCCCATGGTCAACCAAACAATGATAAATGTTGCATTTTATTTTCCAAAGCATCGTCTTTCAGGAAAGCAGTCAAACAAGTAAAAATTGGATATCTCAGCATAAATAATACTTTATCTCCACTTGTCACTGATACTTGCTGCTGACAAATTGGGGTAAATATCTGAGATGCAAAAAAAAAAAAAAAAAATTGGAGTCATTACGCTGAAACCAGTGAATACATTTCGGAAGAGATGAAATGGGGTTGGTCTTAACATGAGGAAAGAGATTCTCAATAGGGAGTTTCCTACTGAGATGGGGGTTTCCATGTCTCTCACTGTGACTCCAAATTCCTTTGGAGGAGGGGGTGAAGGAAAATAGATAACAATGTGACTGAGGTTAGAATCTAAAAGAGACATAAGGCATGGATGTCTTTACCCGCCCCCTGGGGCAAATTTCTTCCATATTAGTCACTTGGGCACTGCTTTAAATTAAACATCTCAAAAACAGATTTAATTTTGATTTAGTCTAGCCATAAAGGGTATTGCATTAAATGCTTATTAAGGAATAAATCTTCACTGCTTCAAGTAATAATTTAAAGAATACTATTTTAAATTTAAATTGCTTTAAATAATGCTTTAAAGAATACCTTTTGGTGTTTCCAAGTTGGTTAACATTAATAATAAGCCCCAGAATAGTAAGAACAAAAATTAAGGATATTATACAGAGGCAAGTGACAATACAGGTTCCTTTCAGCTTCCTTGTTCTTTTGAATCCAGTTTCTCGGATTTGGCTCCCTGGTGACGTTCTCTTATTTGCAGAATTATAGTAAAATGCTCTGAGAAGGAGCTCTTGGTAAACAGAAGAGGCTTTGCAGTCAGAAGGACCTGGGTCCTAGCCCTAACTCTTGTACACTGTAACCATTCCATCTCTCAGTTGTCTTATCTGACAAATGGGGGGAGAAAATGATCATTCTTATCTTTTTTTTTTTTTTTTTTTTTTTTTTTTTAGTGATACGTGGGCCTCTCACTGTTGTGGCCTCTCCCGTTGCGGAGCACAGGCTCCGGACGCGCAGGCTCAGTGGCCATGGCTCACGGGAGCAGCCGCTCCGCGGCATGTGGGATCTTCCCGGACCGGGGCACGAACCCGTGTCCCCTGCATCGGCAGGCGGACTCTCAACCACTGCGCCACCAGGGAAGCCCCCATTCTTATCTTAAAGGCTAGTTTTAAAGAATAAATAGGATAAAACATTAAAAACCACAAAACCTGGCACACAGTAAGCACTCAGCCAATATTATCTATTGCTAATGTTATTTTTTTTATCCCTACAAAATCTGTGCCAGACTGTCCCAGGGCCTGCAGTTATTCTGCTGCTGCTTTCAGATCCGAGCCATATAAGATTTGACTCCAATTCAGCTATATATTTCCTAAATTAACCACCTTATGTAATTAGCATCTCCTAGTTTGTATGTCTGGGGTTTTTTTGTGGGTTTTTTTTTTTTTTTCATAATTTTCTTTTCTCTTGAACAACAATGCCACCCACATAGTTTCTCAAATTACAGCTTTCATGGCCTTAGCTTATAAAAATGCTGAAACGGCCATCTTTCTTCTGCTGCTTCTTCTTTTTTTTTTTTTTAAATCACAGAACATGGAAAAAAATCCTTGGGGTGGGCAACTCTGTTCCTCCATCATGTATGAAGTTCCATCCCAGAACAGAAGGGGAAAAGAACCAATTTGACTTTGGCTTTGCCACATCAGTGAAATGACCCCACTCTCCTCCTCACTCCCAGCTACTTCCTCAATTATCCTCAATCAGGGCTGTGTGACTGATGAAATTACTGATTTCGAAAGTCACGCTGGCCTTTAATTAAATGAAGGTGAACCACATATACTTCCAACCCACTCACTCTCCAACCACAAACACTGAGGTCCACTAGCTACTCTGCTAGATTTAGAGACCAATTTGGGTTGTAGAATATGAGATGCCAAAAACTCAGAAATGAATACAGCTCATTCTCCCTTAACCATATGGGTTCTGGCCAGGTTCATCCTGGCAGGTGGAGCATAAAAGAAAAAGGGGAAAGGGAAGGCAAACACAAACTTACTTCATGTCAAAAATTTACAATTATAATTAGTCACAGAGAGCAGACCACAATGAACACAAAATAGCACTATTTGTTTAGACTTTGTTTCTTGCATCACCCTTTCCCTTCTCTGCTTCAATCCAACTTTTTAAAGAAAATAAAATCTTAGTGCTGAAATTTACCAAGAAAATGTATTTCACTTCAAATGAAAATCAGTGAGATTGCTGGTTCTTTCATCAATTGTGTAGATAACCCACAGAGTAACAAGTTTAATGGATGACACAAAAATGTTTTAGGAGATAGATTATCCTAAAACATTCCTATCATCTAATGCACATTAACATAACTTTCTCAAGCTGTGGAATTAATGAAGAGCTGGAGAGTTCACGATGTTTTTTTAAGATGGCCTTAAAAGAAAATTCCACATTCAGTTAGCTCTTTTCTCTTATGTGGTATTTAGGACTTATAATTTAGAAGCTGTTATTTTTCCCTAGCAAAAGTAAATAAATAAAATTAAAAGCTGCTCTCTCTATCTCTTAGACTGTGAGTGACCATCCACTTTGATGAAATCAACCACCATGAAAGTCAAAGTCTCCTTCTATATACTGCTGTGTACAAATTACTGAAGCCACAATTCTACCTGAAACTGGAAAATCTTAAGCGTTTCTGTTATAAAAAATTGAAATGTTTTAATAAAACATTTCCTGAGCTTCTAGCATATTATCTGGGGCTGAATAATTTTCTCATTTAATGAGCCCACAATCCTCTGATAAAGGCCCTGTGATTTTTCCCCATTTTCTCAATTGAGGCATTTGAGTCTTGGGAGGTATGTCCCAATGTTAAGTATTATGTCCCAAAAATAAATAAGGAAAACTGTAAGCAGTTTTGATTCTAAAGCCCATTTGCTTAACCACTAAGCTAAATTTGTTAAAAGGAGAAAAATAAAAATAATTACAGGCATATCTTGGAGATACTGCAAATTTTGTTCCAGACCACCACAATAAAACAAATATAACAATAACATGAGTCACATAAACTTTTTGGCTTCCCTGTGCATATAAAAGTTATGTTTACACTATAGCCTATTAAGTGTGGTATAGCATTATGTCTAAATAAACAATGTACAAACCTTTAATTTAAAAATACTTTATTGCTAAAAAATATTAACCATCATTTGAGCCTTTAGCGAGTCATAGTCGTAACATCAAAGATGGTCACAGGTCACCATAACGAATTTCATAATAATGAAAAAGTTTGAAATAGTTCAAGAATTACCAAAATGTGACAAAGAGACACGAAGTGAGCAAATGATGTTGGGAAAATGGCGCCTAAAGACTTGCTTGTTGCAGGGCTGCCACAAAACCTCAATTTGTTAAAAAAAAAAAAAAAAAAATCTGAGACGTTCAATAAAGCAAAGTGCAATAAAACAAGGTATGCCTGTAAACATGTAGAGTTTGGCTCATTATCAGTTAAAAGACTGTATTAATAAAAATCATCTACAAATATTTCTAAGGTACAAACACTAAGGGGAGAATTAATGTGAAAGAAAAGGAGTAACGGAGATGTGATTAAATGAAATCAGACAAGGATGAAGTCTATCTGTATCAACTGCCCCCATCCCTTCCTGTGTGAAGAATAACCACGAGGACTCTGTCTCCATATGCAGAAGACAAAGCATCAAGCATTTGAAGCTGGGTGTTGTAGCTAACACTCTCTTCCTGTTTCCCTGCTTGAGGGTCCAATGAAAATAGAAAAAGGCTGAAATTTGTGTTTTTTCGTTACAAATAGCTATATATTATTCACTTTGATTTCTCTGGGCATAAAAACAGTTGCCTAACTTTCTTTAGCTATGGCCCAGGATCTTTGAATATGTTGGTTTATGGGCCTATTTTAATCTCATTGTATTAGAAACTATCTAGAGTCTATGTACTTTATTAAAGCCAAGCCCCTCTTGTCTACCTTTTCTGTCCAGGTGTGAACTGACACTCTTGAAACTGGAATAACCCAAATGTCTGAGCCAGAATCCCCTTTCTTTAAAAATTACTCACATGTGTCCTGAACTGTCAGTGAGCTGGTGTTGAGTGGCTCTTGGATTTCTTCATGTAGTTAGTCCCTGTACTCCAAGCAATTGACTTATGGGTAATGTGGTGTGAAGCTTGCTCTCCAATCAGAGCTCTCTTTTCAATTCCAAACTTAGTCAGTGATGATTGAGCGTCATCACCTATAGATTGATTTTTGATACTAGAATGCCATGGAACATTCATCTCAGAATGGTTCCAAAGAGGTGAACATCAGCATCTCAAAAACTACCACCAGCAGCATATTTCATCAATCAGTATATGAAATATTTTCTTTAAAAACCTGAAATGAATCCAAGTCCTCTCAAACCTTAAGCCAAGTCCAGATGCATGGAAAATGTTAATGATTTTTCCCCATAATTGGCTCTGTTTCATGCATACTTTGCAAAGATTTAGGTTTTCAGGTAAATAATATATGTGGTGGTTCCATTTGGTGGCAACCAAAAAGCCAGTTTGGAAAGAAGAGAACTGTGGATGACTTTTCTTTTCCATTCACAGATTTGTTCAAATCCAGATGATTCTGGGGTGTGATTTTGTGGGAACAAAAAAAATGTTCAAAAAACCAGAAGAACCCAGCATTCCTGAAACTCAGTCAATTGCTATGAAGAAAGAAAAAATGGAAACTGTGATCTGAACTAAGGAGGGTCCTTAACCAAACTGCAAATCTATAAACCAGAAGAGGATATAAGTATGAAAAGAGGGACAGAAGCTGAAAAGGAAAGTTTACTCTTCACATAGTCATTGTGAAGAAGGCTATGCTAATATTGCTACTTGTCATTTATACTAAAACTTTAGATGATTTACAAAGAAAGGAAGGAAGAGAATTTTTAGTGTGGTATGAAACTTATGACATTCTTAATAAAAAAGAGATTGAGATGATTTTTGCTCAGATAATCAGAAAAATTGGTTAAAAAAGGAAATCATAAAAATTTATACAAACACAGATTGAGCACTGAGCATTTTATTTTACCTTAAACACATAAATAAACATTCATTCATCTTTTGTTAAAGGTCAAGAACCTTTTTTTGAGACTGTCTCCAATAATTAAAATTTTAGCTCACCTTTCTCATATAAATCCACATGTATTAATTACATCATCCAAAATTCCCAGTTCTAATTTCACTAAAAAGAAAATAAGAACTTCAGCAATTAGAGAGAAATTTGAGTTCAAGATCCTTCCAGATATTTATTTTTCCCAGCCTTTTAAAAAAGCTCTCACCAACACCTAATTTTTTTTAACAATTTGCCTTTATCAAGTCTTTAAAAAGCATTCATCTTAGCTTTATAGGAACAAGTTTGTTCTCTAACGTTGTTCATTGGCTAATATCACATAAAGTAAATTACATAATCAGAATAAGGGACAAAACTGACACAAAAGTAAGGAAACAAAGAAAACTGATTCTTTGTAAGTATATAACACAACTGATGTGAGCCAATGGTGAGTTCAACTTTCAGGAATATTCAGTATACTGAAGCATCAATCATATGTTATCTATTAGCTACTGCCATAATAATGCTTCAATAACAAACACATAACCATTTGTCTCACAATAACAAATATTTACATTTCTCACTCACAAGTTTCTGGGTCCTTTGGGGTTCAGCTGAACTGGACTCCAGGATGTAAGATAGGATCAAGGCATACTCTTTGTATCTCACTCTGTGTCCCAGACTGAAAGAATAGTAACTATCTGGGATCTGTCCTTTTCGTGGTGATAGGAGAAGAACAAGAGAGTTAAGCTACTCCATACAAATGCATTTCAAGCCTCTTGTTATGTCAGATCTACTAACATCCCACTGACTGAAATAAGTCATATGTCTAAGTTAAAAAGTCATGAGGCCATGTCAAGAGAGTGGCTGCATAATTCTACAGCAGGCAAAGAATTAGGGCCAATAACTGCAGTGTTCAACAGAATGAAAAAGAATGCTTAATCCAAGGAATCTACTAAGTAGAAGTCAAAAGAGAGTCTATTATACTTAGCTCCAAATGAAGCAATGAATACAGTAAACTCTACATGTGTTTCTCAGTTCATTCATTCACCAATCCATATAATCAACACAAATATATTGTTTCTTCTATGTGCTACATACTCTGGAGATATGGGGAAAAAAAATGGGTAAAGAATTACCTTTGCCCTTAAGGACCTAATGGAATTTCTATTCTAAGAGATAAAGAATATATTAAACTAGACAGTGAAAAAGAAAAATTTGGTTCTTTGACTTTTAAATGCCTTTATAAAACAATGGACTTACCTTCTTAAGTATGGTTCTGTAAGAACTAGTAATAAAATCAGCTAACATGTTCTGATTGTTGTTAGCAGCAAATAATTACACACTGCCTTTTATCCCCATTCCTTTAGATTGTCACATCTGATACGTTAAGTGTGAGAAAGCAAAGAAATGTAATACATTCCCTAAGACTAGGACACTGCAGTGCTCATCAGAGGAAGACACATGGACAACACCAAATCAATAAACAGCCATTTAACAAAAGAGAGAAAAGCTTTGACAATAAAAGAACAAGGCAATTACTGTCCTGGAGGTATTTATATTTCTCTTACTACAAGCAGATAAATGTTAAGTATATTTAGGAAGGTTATATAGGGTAACTATGTAAGTATATAGTGGAAAGAATACTGAATCATCTAAGAGTCTTCCATTTCAACTTCCTTAAAGTGGATTAAGAATTTAGACACTAAGGAAAGAGACCGGCTGTAGAATCCTCATGCTTGCTTTGCCTTGCTACTAATTAGCTGTGTGGCCTTGGCAAATCAGCTAGTATTTCTAGATGTTGCCTTCCCTAGAAAGTTTCTCTGATTACATTTCCCCTCACAAGGTTCGGAGAGATGGGGCCCCTTGATTCCTTTATATCTTAATCCTATTTCTATTGCCTTGCCTTTTCTTATACGTTGTTTTATAGTTATCGTGGATATATTTGCCTCTAGCATTACTGAGCTCCTTGAGACCAGAATCAATGTATTATGCATTTTGTAGAATAAATCTAGGAAACAAAATAACTTTTTGATGATTAGTCTAAAATACCCAGAACTCTACTATAGACTGCTCTGAAACTGGGGAAAATCTGTTAAGCTTATGCTGACTGAAGACATCCCAGCATTTGCCAGAGAACAAACCTCACTTTTTGCCTAGTGATATACAATAATTTCTACTATAGGGCCCAAGCCCAAATTCAAGAGGGTAAGCTGATATTTTATTCTTCAACATTGCATTTAAATACTGGCCTGGTTATACAACTCTGAAAATAAAACTCAGGCCCCTTTAACCTGCTATCTTTGCCTTGCTGACAATTAATTAAAATGAACAAAGATAAAAACCTTGATGCTTCTTGGATTTGCAATAACTCTCTCAATACAACAGCCTTTTCAACAGGCCATTAGTATGACCTAAAGAAAATGCTTGAATGCTGAGAATTAAGGTTACATTTGATGTAAGATTTTTAAAATTTTATAATTTGAGAAAACTGAGATCTTGAGAGGTAAAGTTACATGCACAGGTTACTATGAGTCTCATAAATGATAGCCCCAGAACATACATCAAGGCTAATATGTGTTTATTTTTTTTAAAGTTAAAGAAAAATTACTCAGTATCTTCCTTCTTTGCATGCCACATATATCCCTTCCTTTTATGTGACACATCGAAAACTCTCCACAAACATCCCTCAATCCAGAACTCTCTACTTTTATTTATGAAGAGCTGTGTAATGATGGCTTAGCCATTTGACTTCCCATTTCAATTCTAATAAGGGACTTGGCTTATATGATTTTCAAGAAAACTTCTAAATACAATTTGGGCAATAGAGAGATTAGACTGGGATTTGGGAACACTTGTTATACAAATACGATTTAAGGGTTGCGGAAGATGGCGGAAGAGTAAGACATGGAGATCACGTTCCTCCCCACAGATACAACAGAAATACACCTACACGTGGAACAACTCCTACAGAACACACACTGAATGCTGGCAGAAGACCTCGGACCTCCCAAAAGGCAAGAAACTCCCCACGTACCTGCGTAGGGCAAAAGAAAAAAGAATAAACAGAGACAAAAGTATACGGACAGGACCTGCACCAGTGGGAGGGAGCTGTGAAGGAGGAAAGGTTCCCACACACTAGGAAGCCCCTTCACGGGTGGAGACTGCGGGTGGCGGAAGAGGAAGCTCCGGAGCTGCGGAGGAGAGCGCAGCCAAAGGGGTGCGGAGGGCAAAGCGGAGAGATTCCCGCACAGGGGATCGGTGCCGACCAGCACTCACCAGCCCGAGAGGCTTGTCTGCTCACCCGCCGGGACAGGTGGGGGCTGGGAGCTAAGGCTCGGCTTCGGTCACAAGCCGGGAGAGGACTGGGGTTGGCGGCGTGATCACAGCCTGAAGGGGTCAGTGCACCACAGCTAGCCGGGAGGGAGTCCACGAGAAGTGTGGAGCTGCCAAAGAGGCAAGAGACTTTTTCTTCCCTCTTTGTTTCCTGGTGTGCGAGGAGAGGGGATTAAGAGTGCTGCTTAAAGGAGCTCCAGAGATGGGTGTGAGCCACGGCTATCAGCGTGGACATCAGAGACAGGCATGAGACACTAGGGCTACTGCTGCCGCCACCAAGAAGCCTGTGTGCGAGCACAGGTCACTCTCCACACCTCTCCTCCCGGGAGCCTGTGCAGCCCGCCACTGCCAGGGTCCCATGAGCCAGGGACAGCTTCCCCCCCACCCCCCGGGAAAACGCACGGCATGCCTAATGCTGGTGCAACGTCACGTTGGCCTCTGCCACTGCAGGCTCACCACGCACTCTGTGTCCCTCCCTCTCCCCGACCTGAGTGAGCCAGAGCCCCCGAATCAGCTGCTCCTTTAACCCCATCCTGTCTGAGCAAAGAACAGACGCCCTCCAGCGACCTACACGAAGAGGCAGGGCCAACTCCAAAGCTGAAACCCGGGAGCTGGCAAACAAAGAAGAGAAAGGGAAACCTCTCCCAGCAACCTCAGGAGCAGAGGATTAAATCTCCACAATCAACCTGAAGTACCCTGCAGCTGAGGAATGCCTGAATAGACAATGAATCATCCCTAATTAGGAGGTGGACTATGAGAGCAAGATACATTATTTTTTCCCCTTTTCCTTTTTATGAGTGTATATGTGTATGCTTCTGTGTGAGATTTTGTCTGTAGACCTTTGCTTTCACCATTTGTCCTAGGGTTCTGTCTGTCCATTTTGTTTTTTATTAAAAAATTTTTTTTTCTTAATAATTATTTTTTATTTTTGCTTTAATAACTTTATTTTATCTTTATTTTATTTTATCTTCTTCCTTCCTCTTTCCCCCTCCCTCCCACCCTCCCTTTCTCTCGCACAACTTTTTCTCCCTTTTATTCTGAGCTGTGTGGATGAAAGGCTCTTAGCGCTCCATCCAGGAGTCAGTGCTGTGCCTCTGACGTGGGAGAGCCAACTTCAGGACACTGGTCCACAAGAGACCTCCCAGCTCCACGTAACATCAAAACAGTGAAAATCTCCCAGAGATCTCATCTCAGCACCAACACCGAGCTTCACTCAATGACCAGCAAGCTACAGTGCTGGACACCCTATGCCAAACAACTAGCAAGATGGAACACAACCCCACCCATTAGCAGAGAGGCTGCCTAACATCATAATAAGGCCACAGACACCCCAAAACACACCATCACACGTGGACCTGCCCACCAGAAAGACAAGATCCAGCCTTATCCACCACAACACAGGCACTAGTTCCCTCCACCAGGAAGCCTACACAACCCACTGAACCAACTTCAGCCACTGGGGACAGACACCAAAAACAACAGGAACTATGAACCTGCAGCCTGCAAAAAGGAGACCCCAAACACAGTAAGATAAGCAAATAGAAAAACACACAGCAGATGAAGGAGCAACATAAAAACCCACCTGACCTAACAAATGAAGAGGAAATAGGCAGTCTATCTGAAAAAGAATTCAGAATAACGATAGTAAAGATGATCCAAAATCTTGGAAATAGAATAGACAAAATGCAAGAAACATTTAACAAGGACCTAGAAGAACTAAAGAGGAAACAAACAATGATGAACAACACAATAAATGAAATGAAAAATACTCTAGAAGGGATCAATAGCAGAATAACTGAGGCAGAAGGATGGATAAGTGACCTGGAAGATAAAATAGTGGAAATAACTACTGCAGAGCAGAAGAAAGAAAAAAGAATGAAAAGAACTGAGGACAGTCTCAGAGACCTCTGGGACAAAATTAAACGCACCAACATTCGAATTATAGGGGTCCCAGAAGAAGAAGAGAAAAAGAAAGGGACTGAGAAAATATTTGAAGAGATTATAGCTGAGAACTTCCCTAAGATGGAAAAGCAAATAGTTAATCAAGTCCAGGAAACAAAGACAGTCCCATACAGGATAAATCCAAGGAGAAACATGCCAAGACACATATTAATCACACTGTTAAAAATTAAATACAAAGAAAACATATTAAAAGCAGCAAGGGAAAAACAACAAATAACACAGAAAGGAATCCCCATAAGGTTAATAGCTGATCTTTCAGCAGAAACTCAGCAAGCCAGAAGAGAGTAGCAGGACATATTTAAAGTGATGAAGGAGAAAAACCCCACTTTCAACAATGGACAAATCATCCAAAATGAAAATAAATAAAGAAACACAAGCTTTAAATAATACATTCAACAAGATGGACTTCATTGATATTTACAGGACATTCCATCCAAAAACAACAGAATACACATTTTTCTCAAGTGCTCATGGAACATTCTCCAGGATAGATCATATCTTGGGTCACAAATCAAGCCTTGGTAAATTTAAGAAAACTGAAATCATATCAAGTATCTTTTCCAACCACAATGCTATGCTTGATATCAATTACAGGAACAAATCTGTAAAAAATACAAACACATGGAGGCTAAATAATACACTACTTAATAACCAAGAGGTCACTGAAGATATCAAAGAGGAAATCAAAAAATACCTAGAAACAACTGAAAATGAAAACACAGTGACCCAAAACCTACGGGATGCAGCAAAAGCAGTTTTAAGAGGGAAGTTTATAGCAATACAATACTACCTCAAGAAACAGGTAACATCTTGAATAAACAACCTAACCTTGTACCTAAAGCAATTAGAGAAAGAAGAACAAACAAAACCCAAAGTTAGCAGAAGGAAAGAAATCATAAAGATCAGATCAGAAATAAATGAAAAAGAAATGAAGGAAACAATAGCAAAGATCAATAAAACTAAAAGCTGGTTCTTTGAGAAGATAAACAAAATTGATAAACCATTAGCCAGACTCATCAAGAAAAAAAGGGAGAAGACTCAAATCAATAGAATTAGAAATGAAAACGGAGAAGTAACAACTGACACTGCACAAATACAAAGGATCATGAGAGATTACTACAAGCAACTCCATGCCAATAAAATGGACAACCTGGAAGAAATGGACAAATTCTTAGAAAGGCACAACCTGCCAAGACTGAACCAGGAAGAAATAGAAAATATGAACAGACCAATCACAAGCACTGATATTGAAACTGTGATTAAAAATCTTCCAACAAACAAAAGCCCAGGACCAGATGGCTTCACAGGCAAATTCTATCAAACATTTAGAGAAGAGCTAACACCTATCTTTCTCAAACTCTTCCAAAATATAGCAGAGGGAGGAACACCCCCAAACTCATTCTACGAGGCCACCATCACCCTGATACCAAAACCAGACAAAGATGTCACAAAGAAAGAAAACTAAAGGCCAATATCACTGATGAATATAGATGCAAAAATCCTCAACAAAATACTAGCAAACAGAATCCAACAGCACATTCAAAGGATCATACACCATGATCAAGTGGGGTTTATACCAGGAATGCAAGGATTCTTCAATATATGCAAATCAATCAACGTGATACACCATATTAACAAATTGAAGGAGAAAAACCATATGATCATCTCAATAGATGAAGAGAAAGCTTTTGACAAAATTCAACACCCATTTATGATTAAAAACCCTGCAGAAAGTAGGCATAGAGGGAACTTTCCTCAACATAATAAAGGCCATATATGACAAACCCACAGCCAACATCGTTCTCAATGGTGAAAACCTGAAACCATTTCCACTAAGATCAGGAATAAGACAAGGTTGCCCACTCTTGCCACTCACATTCAACATAGTTTTGGAAGTTTTAACCACAGCAATCAGAGAAGAAAAGGAATCCAAATTGGAAAAGAAGAAGTAAAGCTGTCACTGTTTGCAGATGACATGATACTATACATAGAGAATCCTAAAGATGATACCAGAAAACTAATCAATGAATTTGGTAAAGTAGCAGTATACAAAATTAATGCACAGAAATCTCTGGCATTCCTATACACTAATGATGAAAAATCTGAAAGTGAAATTAAGAAAACACTCCCATTTACCACTGCAACAAAAAGAATAAAATATCTAGGAATAAACCTACCTAAGGAGACAAAAGAGCTGTATGCAGAAAATTATAAGACACTGATGACAGAAATTAAAGATGATACAAATAGATGGAGAGATATACCATGTTCTTGGATTGGAAGAATCAACATTGTGAAAATGACTCTACTACCCAAAGCAATCTACAGATTCAATGCAATCCCTATCAAACTACCACTGGCATTTTTCACAGAACCAGAACAAAAAATTTCACAATTTGTATGGAAACACAAAAGACCCCGAATAGTCAAAGCAATATTGAGAACTAAAAATGGAGCTGGAGCAGTCAGGCTCCCTGACTTCAGACTATACTACAAAGCTACAATAATCAAGACAGCATGGTACTGGCACAAAAACAGAAATATAGATCAATGGAACAGGATAGAAAGTCCAGAGATAAACCCACACACATATGGTCACCGTATCTTTGATAAAGGAGGCAGGAATGTACAGTGGAGAAAGGACAGCCTCTTCAATAAGTGGTGCTGGGAAAACTGGACAGGTACATGTAAAAGTATGAGATTAGAACACTCTCTAACACCATACACAAAAATAAGCTCAAAATGAATTAAAGACATATATGTAAGGCCAGAAACTATCAAACTCTTAGAGAAAAACATAGGCAGAACACTCTATGACATAAATCAGAGCAAGGTCCTTTTTGACCCACCTCCTAGAGAAATGGAAATAAAAACAAAAATAAACAAATGGGACCTAATGAAACTTAAAAGCTTTTGCACAGCAAAGGAAACCATAAACAAGACCAAAAGACAACCCTCAGAATGGGAGAAAATAGTTGCAAATGAAGCAACTGACAAAGGATTAATCTCCAAAATTTACAAGCAGCTCATGCAGCTCAATAACAAAAAAACAAATAACCTAATCCAAAAATAGGCAGAAGACCTAAACAGACATTTCTCCAAAGAAGATATACAGATTGCCAACAAACACATGAAAGAATGCTCAACATCACTAATCATTAGAGAAATGCAAATCAAAACTACAATGAGATATCTCACACTGGTCAGAATGGCCATCATCTAAACATCTAGAAACAATAAATGCTGGAGAGGCTGTGGAGAAAAGGGAACCCTCTTTCACTGTTGGTGGGAATGTAAATTGGTACAGCCACTATGGAGAACAGTATGGAGGTTCCTTAAAAAACTACAAATAGAACTACCATATGACCCAGCAATCCCACTACTGGGCGTATACCCTGAGAAAACCATAACTCAAAAAGAGTCACGTACCAAAATGTTCATTGCAGCTCTATTTACAATAGCCAGGACATGGAAGCAACCTAAGTGTCCATCATCGGATGAATGGATAAAGAAGATGTGGCACATATATACAATGGAATATTACTCAGCCATAAAAAGAAAAGAAACTGAGTTCTCTCTAGTGAGGTGGATGGACCTGCAGTCTGTCATACAGAGTGAAGTAAGTCAGAAAGAGAAAAACAAATACCGTATGCTAACACATATATATGGAATCTAAGAAAAAAAAATGTCACGAAGAACCTAGGGGTTAAGATGGGAATAAAGACACAGACCTACTAGAAAATGGACTTGAGCATATGGGGAGGGGGAAGGGTAAGCTGGGACAAAGTGAGAGAGTGGTATGGACATATATACACTACCAAAGTAAAATAGATAGCTAGGTGGGAAGCAGCCACACAGCACAGGGAGATCAGCTCGGTGCTTTGTGACCACCTAGAGGGGTGGGGTAGGGAGGGTGGGAGGGAGGGAGATGCAAGAGGGAAGAGACATGGGGACATATGAGTATGTATAACTGATTCACTTTGTTATAAAGCAGAAACTAACACACCATTGTAAAGCAATTATACTCCAGTAAAGATGTTAAAAAAAGAAAAAGAAAAAAGAAAGAAATAGGATTTAAGGTAATATATAAAGATATATACAAATATGTATCTTTTGTATAAAGATAACTCAGAAGTCTCAGACATTGCTGGGGAGACTTTTTTTTTTTTTCCTATAATAGGACTGATTGAGATGCCAGAGTTTTGGGAACAGGATAGACATTCCTGTTGCACTCAAACTTGATTGAAGTCTGTCATTGATGTATTACAAAGGGGCTATCACAATCTGAAAGCTCTTGTAAATAGGGTGAGATAATTTAAATTATTCCAGGGAATTGAGTTTCTGAAAGAGAAAAAATGGCGACATTTTACATATATGTATGTAAATTCATATCTTTTGTTGTCATTAATTCATTTCCAAAACTCATGTACTGATCTTGATTTATTTTTATTATAATAGCCATTTTGGGGGAATTTGTAATGAAATGGGGAAAATATATATTTCTTAAGAACTTAATTTGGTAGTTTTGTTCTGGTGAGATAATAAAAGTCTTGTAAGTACTTTTAAACTACCTTTGAGGATTTATTCCAAAGAAAGTGATTCATGTGCAAGAATGTTTAGTATAGCATTGTAAAAAAACTGGAAATCCTTTAAATGTCCAAAAGCAGTGGCAATAATTTAGTGGCAGAGCAACAACTATCACCAGGCCTCCGGAGTAGAGGTCTCCTCCTTATTCTATGCTGCATCCTCCCATCTGGACCATAAAGATATCCCAAGTGGAAGGGCTCTTTATCACCATCTTTCCCAACGTGTCACTTCATAAATAGAAAACTGATGACAAGGATGTTAAGTGAATCACCCACATGTACAGCCATTCACAGTCACCACAGTTTCTCCTTACAGAGCACAGGAGTGATGGTTCTCAATCTCCATGTCTGGCCCAATGGTAATCAATGTCACCCTTTTTCTATCGCAGCCTTATTACTCTGGAAAGATTACTGGTTTCTACTGGCAACATTTCTCTTACTAGGTCAGTTGCCAGAAGGAAAATTAACCCCACCCAGGTATTCAAAAAATTAACCTACTTTTTTGGTTGCTTATAGGTACAAAGACATGATTGCATTGCACTGGTCCACTCAGACTGTTTCCCAAAGGCCTTTGTAATTGTAATGCCTGGTAAATCTGAGCTCAGACTGTGGTTTATAAAAAACAAAATCCCTGGCTTTTCTCATAAAACAAAGTGGAAAACTTTTCTTAGCTCTCTTATACCTTGTTCTTGGTAAAAAAAATTAAGCATGCCTTTGAGCAGATAACATAAAATGCCCACCTCATGAACACCTAACTCCATGCTTCAACTCCTGAGCAGTCTTATTTTCTAGGACATAGTTCCATAGAGGGTTAAAGTAAATATTTTGTATGGCACCCAAAGTCATTTGCAGAGCCCAGTAATCTGTTCAGGTAATGGGAAAATAATGGAGGAAGCTCTGGAACTAAGCCACTAAATTCACCTTTTTAGGTTAACACGTGCAAATGGGTTGGTTGGGTTCTGCTGCTTTTAAGGCATAGTGATTTAGATGATTGTTTAAATCTTTTTAACTACATCAGTATTTAAACTGCATTTGTATGCCTGAAGGCCAGACTAGACCTGTAACAAATCTCACAGGAAATTACTGCTAATTTATTAAGTAGGAAGGAATAGCTTTAGTGACCAAAAGAATTTACAACACATATGAGTTTGAGAACACACCACAAACATCACCAAAAGCCTGGAGCAATCTGCAATTGGCCATCCTCATTGTAGAAGGCATAAAAAACCTGTCCTCCCCTGAAGTAACTGATTCTACTTCCTAAAAGAGTTCAATAACCTATTCCACTCATCTGTCTGAAGGAGACTGCCTCCTTGCCTACATCTGTTCTTTTTCCATCTGCTTTGAAAGCAGGTTAAGCCCTCTGGGTTATGGAGAATCTACAGCATAACCTGATCACAATTTGATATAAGCCCATTACCAAAAAGTCCTCATTACAACCCTGTTTGGTCCCCCTCAAAGCCCGCTGCCCGTATGGAGTGGTGTTTCATAACCCTTCCTTGCTTATTACTTCTTCCCAGCGTGAAAGCATGTAAGCATCCAAAAGGGATGATTTCTTTCTTGGCTGTGATCACTCATTTCAAATGCACTCCATAATTAACAACTTTGAAAGCAAAGAGATAAATTTTGTCACATGTATTATTAAAGCAGAGTGAGATCCCCCAGGACCAAATTAGGAGCCTGATTAAAAATGTCCGTCTTAAAAGAAACAAGTAGATAGGGAGCTGTGCTCTCAGCAATCCCAAATTAACACACTGCTTGAAGCCCCTGGTCAAGCCATGTGGAAAGACACAGACTTTGGGACTGCCTTGGTGAATGAGACTCAAGTGTCCCCATTTGAATGCAGGTCACCCAGAATCAACTTCAATAGGGTCATCTGAAAGTGAGGAGATAAGGGCTTGGGATGATAGACCTGGATCGGTGAGTAAAAAAAAAAAAAAGGTAATAATTGAAAATTTCTTCATTCTTCAACAAATCAATTTTATTTTCAAGTATTGTGGCAGATGCTGGCTTTTAGGCTTCTAGTTTTTCCTGCCTTTCTTGATCTTGGCCAAGACCCCTACTACCTCCACACCTCTGTTTCCCCAAGTACAAATGGAGGGGGTGGGAAGAAGTGATTACGAAGGGAACTCTTTCATGATTTTAGGAAAAGAGTGGAAGTTTAAAATCTATCTAAAACTTCTATTTTGTTGTGGGATGCAGTGTATTTTAATTTAACTACATTCAAATTCATTTCATAAAGACTTTTTAAACTCTTAACTTCCTGCCAAACTTATCGAATTAAATACAATACTGTCTGAGAAGTGCCACGCAGCCATCAAAAGAAAGCCAAACAAAGCATGGCAAACACTACTGTCATTTTAGGGGAGGAAAAATCCTAAATTCTGATGCCCAAGAGAGATGAAGACTACAAAACAGACTCTTAACTTGCTGGAGATTGTGGCAGGCAAGAGAGAATTTAACGCGTTTCACAAAGCAGCTTAGTGGCACTCTGCCTGGACTCAGCTCTGTGCATCCCACGTACAGAGAGGGTCCTTTGTTTAAACAGGCCCAACTCTCCGGCGTTACTTCTGCCCTTTCTGTCTTCTCTTAAGGCAGTGTGTTTGGTTGACAGAAAAATTTTTCTGCAAATGAAGGCAGCTACCAGGCATACACACAACCTAAAATTCAATTAAAAAATTTTTAAAGCTAAAAAATAAAAGAAAACTCACTGATGTAGTAATCCCAGAGAGACTCTACCTTAATGAGCATGCTGACTGTGGCCAAGTTAAAACTGTTGTGGGAATCGTAATTCAGAATTTTCTGCTCCATTTAAATTCTCTAGGGCCAAACTGCCATAAAAATCTTTCTTATATTGAAATTCCATCTCTCCAGAAGGGAAAGAACAATCTATCTTTATACCCAAAGTAAATGAATTTGAAGAGAAGAATTACAAGGTGACCTTGCCTATGTCATTTTACCCTTCTGAATCTCAGCAATGAGATGAAGCCTTGGGGATCTCTTAGTACTTTGCCAGCACTAACACTGTATGATTCTGCTGTACAGGTGCTACCCAGTAACTGAAGGTTGTATAAATCACACAGAAGAAGGAACCACTAAAGAAAGGCAGTTAGAAACATACATCTCAGATCTCCTTCAAAATGTTAGCCAACGGGTTTATTTTCCTTGGCTTTTTGCCTTCTTAGCTGTCAACATATACTACTACTTCTTCCCCAGGATTTTAAAAATAAAAATATTTTTACATAATCCAAACTCTAAAGGATGGATTGAAGCTAACAAGGTAAAAACTGCTGGTGAATAAAAGGTGAAAATAACCAATCATTGAGGAATATGTTCTGCATGATTATTTTGTATTATAATCTGAAATCATTTTTCCTAAAGTTCCTATTTCAAGATACGGCCCATTCTAGGTTTTATCTTCATAAGAAAACCTATGTTTTGCAGAATCCTCAGTTAGTGAAGTGAAGCCCCATGACAGAATGTGAAGTTTAAATGACACAATGTGCAACTTAAAGCCACCATCAATGACAAGAATGATTCTGTTTTTCTTCTAGTTATTGGTTGCATTATTATTAGCATATATATTTTCCTCATTCTTTAAAACAACTCTTGTCCATGTGGTAAAGATGTAGCTACAACATTAGAGGAAGAAGAAGGAGGAGGAGGAGGAAGAGAGTGGAAGGTGGAAGAGGAGAAAAAGGACAAGGAATTGGTATGAGATCGTGGGAATAAAGAGAAGTGAAAAGTCCAGTGACCCAGCTTTGCACTAATTAGCTTTGTGCTTGATCTTAAATAAGACAGTAGATCTCTCTGAACCTCAGTGCTTCATCCATAGAATTATTTGGCTAGATTATTAATGATTATGAATGGTGTTTAACCATTTCTTCCAACTCAAACATGTGATAACTCTAAGTGACTAGAAAATAGTTATGATGTGACTACCCAATGGGAATGTGGAATAATTTAAAGTCCCAAATTGTAATCTTTTTTAAGATCAAGAAAAGTTTTGGTGGGTTTGGGGGCAGAAGATAATTGGTTGCTTGCTTGTTTTGAACCTGCTATTAACATTATTTTTTCTCTTCACCCTGTCAGCTCATGGGACACATTTTACCCTTAGCACCCTTTCTAAATTCTGAATTCAAAATACTATGCCAGAAGATCATCAAAGTTGTCTTATTCCTTTCTTTGGGTATCCAGAAACAATTACTCAAATGTTTGCCACTTGCACTGAACAGTAAGCAGCTCTGGAAGAGTTGAGGGAGTCAGCATAAAGCTTCTGTCAGTGATCCTAGATGGAGGGGTGATAGGAGTCATTGAAATGCAGATAGCAGAGAAAGACCGTTCACAAAGCACTCAGAAAGTCTAAGATGAAAAGAATTATATTAGTGCCAACGAGCATTATTCCATAAAAATTCCCATTGTGGCTGATGAGAAGGAGTTCAAACCTTCAAATAAAACATTTAATTCACACCTGACAGCGATTTTCAGAGTATGGAACAAGCAATGTTAGTAATGCCATTCTTAGCCCAGGGCAAAACTGCAGCAGAATAGAGTGGCAATAAAATAAATGTCTGTGGTTCTCGAAAAAAGGAAAACTGAAGAGAAAGGCCCTCTGGCAAAAAGAGTAAACCCCATGCACTGGCCTGAATTCCTCCAACTTTAAATTAGCAGGTTAAGGGGATTACAATGCTCATGTTATTTCTGCGCTGGTCTAACTCACATATTAGCACACACACATAGTTGACACTTGGCATTTGTGGATTCAACATTTGTGTTGTTGATCATTCACAAGCAACTTCTAAAGGTCTTCGATTTGTGACTGTCACTGCTGAAATCCCAGTATGAATAAGGCTACAGGAGGTGAGGGTGGTTACAGAAATGAGTCAGTTAATGATTGTACTCAATAACTACGTCTCCATGTGACTTTAACTATTCTCTACTCCTCTTTTTGTCTGCATTAATTTCCATGAAGCAATATGCAAAATGGCCCCCCAAATGGAGAAGAACTATAAGCAAATGTTGGATTCACGAATCTGGGCTTTCATGTACCTATATGTTGGGACTGAGGCTGGACAATTTCACCCCTTCTACCGCCATGTGTAACCAATTAAAAAACAGAAGACATACACAGATGAAGTATCAAAGAATCTTTGGGTACCCATAAACTGGATTAGAGAATTTGATCTGTTACCACATTTAGGCTTCCCACTGTTTTCTTCCTAGAATTAAGCTTGCCTACCTGTGATAGCAACTAGACAACAACAGGCCTTTGCTCTCGGAAACTGTGGCCGTTAAGAGAAGGAAAACACTCTTGTCCTGAAATCAGGATGCTTGAAAAGAGAAAAGGAGGCTAGGATGAAAGTTTATAAACCCTTTACCTGATGTCACCAATCAAATATACCTCTACTTCCTGGAAAAGGAATAAGTAAAAAGTAGAAAGTAGGGCTAGAAGTATCACTTATTGAAGCATATGGAAACTTTGCTATCTGAATTCAAAAGTATTCCACACTTCCGTTTTGTTTCTGGAAGAACTCACTGAGCATGTGCTAATAATAATAGCAGGAACAGCAATAAAAATAATATTCTGAATCAGTCAGCATAGGCCAGGCTATGCTGCAATAATAAACAACCCTAAAAATCAGTGACATAAAACATCAAAAATTTTACTTCTTAATCACCTTCTATGACCACAGCAAATTGGTTATGAACTAAAACCCAAGTGCATTAAAAATAAAATACAACAAGACAGGCATGAAAAATGCAGATATTCAAAATATTTTTTAAATATGTGATTTAGTTCAAAAATATTAGAATACAGTTCTTTATGGGTCTCTTGAATTTCCACCATCTTGCAAGGAAAGTACTAAAAGCTTTTGTTCTGAACTATCTTTTAAAAGATATTTAAGTAGCAAACAGCCTTAGAAGAGTAAAAGTTTCCTTCTCTGAAGCAGCAGGAAGGTTTGCTTACTATACAGTATAATAAAAACAATATCTCCCTCCAGGGAGAAGGGGAAGATTTGCTTGCAGCCCATTGTAAAAGATTTGGGTTTCCTAAGTTGGAGATCCTCGGCTATGACATAAACTCACTGCATGTGCAGTATCCAGCTAAACTGCTCCTCATCACCTCTGTGGGACATGAAGAGCAAGGGGAACAATGCAACCATGAAACACATGCATCTTGCTATGCTGTGTTAAACAGTGTCATACTTCTGTGACGAGGAGTCTTTTGTCTTCTGTCAAGATCCATACAACTATGGCATGCTACCCTGTTAGCTTGCAAATGGGGTAAAACCTTAGACCTTTCCAAGTTTGTGACAGAAATTAAACAATTAGATTAAAAATTTCAGCAGAAAGCTGGAAACTATTATAAAATGGAAATCTTGGAACTAGAAATAAAGTAACAGAAACAGAACTCAATAAACAAGTTCAAGAGCAAATTAGATACAGCTAAAGAGAGAATTAGTAAACTAGAAGATACATAAGAAAATGGCTGGCTTGAAGCTTGGCAGAAAAAGAGAAAAAATACAAAAATAACTGAAGCTTTCTGTGTATCCATTCATAATTCGACTACTCTTTCTAATCTAAAAGTAACTTTTTTAGATTCAATGTTTCTCACACCCATGTATGTACTTATACAATTACTACAGGTATATATATGTATGTATATGTTTGTATATATACCAAACAACATAGAGCATTGCTTCTACTTTTAAAAACTTTATATAAATGATATTATAATGTGCTTGCTTTTTTCTTAATATTTGAATCCTATAAAAAGCTTTTTACTAAATCATTTTCACTGACTTCTCATATTTCATATAATAAGGCAAAATGTTCTCTAACACAACAATGCATCTTTTGCACCAAAATATTGTTTTATATTATTAGTGATTCTACCAGCTTTCAAAGCAGTTCTATATTTCCCAACTTCAGGTATAAAACAAAAACCTAGGCTAGAAAATAAAAATTGAAAGTCAAAGAATGCATTTAAAGAAAGTAAAGCACACTATGAAAGAAATTTAGATTTGTTATCAGTACATGAGAGGACCTGGAGAAACATGTAGCACTAAAGCATTCAGAAAGCTCTTTTTAAAAATCATCAATTAGAAAACTCATAAATTTCCTTAGGGAGTTGAAAAAGGTGTTAGTATGGCTGAAAACTAGTGGCAGAGTAGATAACACAAAACAATAACCATTAGCTTATAGATCCCATGCCACAAGATGATGCTGTCCATTGCAGATTGTAAGTGATAATAAGAAGTATTCAGTGACCAGACTGAACCATGATCAGATTGATTTTTCTCTGAATAATTCACATGAAGCATTATAAAATGAGTAGGGAAACATTTCAGTCCATTTCAATCTTGAAAATGCACAAATTTGTTCACTGCAATTTCTCACCAAGGTAAACACTGACATATTTCTTGCAACTCAAGGAAACTAAAGAAGTAATGTCTATAGTATATGGAAATTGAAAAATATTACTGACTGAAATAGGGAAAAAGGTAATTCTAGCATATGAAAGATTCATTTTACTAGAGGCATTGAATCGGGGAAAGAGTTGCTCCAGTAAAAATATTCAAAAGAAAGGTCTAATGTCATATTCCTGAAACAAGTTTTCCTGTAATGAAAAGTGGTGAAGGTTAAGACAAATATTTAATAGGACACACTTCATAATAGTATGAAAAGAAGGATTTTGAACTATTTAATTTTATTCAACTTAAGCGTACCCCAGAAAGAATGACTTGACCTCAGGCAAGACAGCTCTTTGCAGCTGAGACAAAGCCAGTTGTAGCTGATGCCTTGAGGCTATCTGATGACTGAACTCCCTCCAGATGGGCAGCCAGTCCTTTCTTGAAAAAAGAGAAATTCAGAACATCAGGCAGAAATGCAAGCCTAACTCTAAAGGCAGGGATATGCAGATCTTTTCTTATTGGGTCAATCTTGTAGAGGTAAGATTCCAATTTAAATAGTCCTCTATGCTGAGTATTTTTCTCTTTGTCCCTCCAAACCCACTATCTACCCTCAGCACCTTCACCTGTGCCCTCAAAAGCTGACTTTTACTGACTGTATCAATGGGGTTTCCCACCCTTTGGTTTGCTGTCAGGTTCAGTCAATAAGAATCACCTGCAGAAGATCAAAGGGCAAGATGAGAGGAAGGTCAGAGTATTTATTCTCCTGACTCAATGCTGCCAGGCAGTAGGTTGGCAATATTCCCCCAACAGACATCACCACTTCTACTGTTGACCCTTCCTTACAGCTACAGATCTCCCTCCAGGTATAGGTAATGGCTCTTTCTACCTGACCCTTCAGTTTACAGATGTGATGGCTTATTATTTCTACAGTAGGGAGGCACCTCACTGTTCTGTATTGCCTTCCTTTAGCCCTACCTATAACTATCCAATAATTCCCTTTACTAGGCTGTCCTCAATTACGCTAACTCTTCCTATTAAGACCTTGGCTAACTCACTGTAATTTGAAGTCTCTCCATGTATACTCCTCAAAAGTAATAAAGAGATCAACTATAACAAATAGGGGGGGATGGAAATAGGAGAAAAAATTCTTAGGGCACAATTAATAAGGTTGACATTGATGAGAAGCAATGAGTCTTGACATTGCCAGGGAAGCTCCTTTCAACTGTGTGCCTCAGTTAACACCCTCTTTTGACTCTTTGGAGGATTTAAAAACAGTCATTGATTTGCCCAGAAAGCACTTAGCCAGGAAGCTTTCCAAAGAGGCCAGAGCCTCTTGTTCAGGAGCCTGAGGAATTAGTAAACACAGTTTATGGCCAATAAAACCGCACACACAGCTTGGGCAAATAATAAGGTGAAAGCAGTTTCTTATTAAAGTTATGATTAGGTTTATCACATCTAATCATAACAGTCTCACCAGGGAGAAAAGTAAGCAAGTCTTCATTACGCACCACTACCTGCCAAAGGCAGAATTCTCTCGGGGAGAAAAAAGCCCACGTAAGCAATAGCATGTTTGGGGAATACACGTCTTTGCCCAAAGAATTTGGCCCGAAGTGGAACTTGCCTAGTAAGAAATTACTTGACAGTTAGCTGAGCTGGATTGACCACGAAGCTAATGAGCTAAAGCTTCAGGGCCCCTCACTTACACAAACTCCTTCCAAGGCTCTGAGAGGAACCCTAACCATATGTTCACATCATCAGTATGTTTGTACAATTCGCCAAAATGAGAATTTTAATTACAATTTATTGAGACTGTTATCTTTTTCTACTCTGCTGTCCCCAGCATTGGACCTCCAACTGTGTTGGGTGACATTTGGGTAGCTAGGGCCTAAGCAGCAGTTCAGTTGGAGATAAATTAGTTTTGGTTTATGTGATATATGGTTCTGAGTAACTTTTGCATATAGTTATTGCAAGTCCTCCCCTAGTAGGAATGGCCTCCAGGAATATCCCCACTGCCCACTGTGTCAACACATGCTGGCTTGTTATTGCTACACTAAAGGGGTACATCACCATCCTGTATTGCAGCACACATGCTGGACACAAAGGTGCCAGGCCAAAGTGTTACCATCATGTGAACATGGTGCCCAAGATTGGTAGCATGAGGGGTTTCGAGGAAAAACAAAGTCTGAAAGGTCTAGAGCTGGAAGTTAGTATGTACAAAAATGTGAATAATCTTACATATCAGACATGTAAAATTATAAGTAGATTCAGTTCTCAAAGATGCATAATTAAAACAGAACTTTTCTCCCATCAAGAAGAGACTCAGTAATACACAACACAATTATGAACACCATACATGTCTTTTCTTTTTTGATTGGAATCATGTAAAATAAAAATTGAACAGAATTTCTACTCTTAAAAGGGTACAAATCTGTAGCCATTCTACAGAGAAGTATATCTGTATTTTTATTATTATAAAAAATATAAACAAGTGTCAATCAACCTCTCTAGAGAAAAGACCGAATTATCTTTCTATTCTCTCAATAGAAAATGATATTACAAAATGTTATTATGTGAAGAAGCCATCAAAATGGCATGCAGGAAAAAAGTTATGGAAAGCAAATGGCAGGCTGCTAAATAATGTAAAAATCATTATTTTTCTGTATTTTTTTTGTTTGTGATAGTCATCACCTCTTTTAAAATGGCTGTGATTTCTTTGTCCAGATAAATATTCACTTCTACATCTAATTGTAGATTCATGAATTTTGATTATTTTTCTTAAAGAGGCCCCTGTATAAACTGTAGAAATTTCAAGACCATGAAACCTGGATTTCCCTGCCCCTTGACCTCAAATGCAGTAATGTACATTCCAGGCTCAAGTGTTGTCTGACTCCATATACAGTTGTCCCTTGGTATCCACAGGGTATTGATTCCAGGACCCCCCTGCAGATACCAAACTCCACAGCTGCTCAAGTCCATTAAATAAAATAGTATAGTATTTGCATATAACCTATGCACATACTAGATTATTTATAATATCTAATCAATGTAAATATTATGTAAATAATTATAAACACAATTTAAATGCCATGTAAATAGTTGTTGGCACACCGCAAACTTGCTTTTTGGAACTTTCTGGGATTTATTTTTTCTCAAATGTTTTCAATCTAAGGTTGGCTGAATCTATGAATGCAGAACCCATGGCCAACTATACACAGAAGCAGATACGACCTAGGATGAAACATAAGGGGAAGTCTCGATGTTAGAAAGAATACATATCACAGATAACATGATGGTTTCCATCTGCCCAGAAATGCAACTTAATCAATTGCCTTCAGAAGGTCTTCTAGAGATGGTAGAGTAGAAAGACCCTGAGTTCACTTCCTCTCATGGGCACACCAAAATTACAACTATTTACAGAACAACTATCAATGAAGAAGACCAGAATCTACCAGAAGAAATCTTCTACTACTAAAGATATAAAGAAGGAGCCACAACAAGAAGGATAGTCACGGTATAGTCAAGACCCATACCCCAAGTTGTGTAACCCATAAACAGGAAAATAATTACAATTATAATGTTTCTCCCCAAGGAGTGAGGGGTCCTAGCCCCACATCAGTCTCCCCAGCCTGGAGGTCCTGCACCAGAACAATGAGCCCCCAGAACACTTGGCCTGGAAGGCCAGCAGGACTTACTTTTGTGAGTCCCAGAGGGCTGTGGGAAACGAGACTCCACTCTTAAAGGATGCACACAAAACCTCACACACTCCAGGACCCAGGGAAAAAGCAGCAATTTGAAAGGAGCCTGGGTTAGACCTACCTGCTGATCTTGGAGAGTCTCCCGGAGAGACAGGAGGCAACTGGAGCTCACAATGGGGACATAAAAACTGGAAGCAGCCATTTTGGGGAGTTCCTTCTACCATGTGGACACTGGTACAGGCAAAAGCCATTCCAGAATCCTCCCTTAGCTTATCACCCTCAGAACACAGCTCCACTGCCACCCACCAGTCTATAGGCACTAGTACTGGGATGTGTCAGCCAATCAACTTACCTGTCAAGGACACAGCCCCACCTACCAGGAGACAAGCTGCCTTAAGACTGCCTTAGCCCACAGTCACCCCTGAACAAAGCCCTGACCACCAAAGGGCCCAGAATGTAGGCCTATATACCAGTCTAATGCAGGCATTAGACCTGGGACCCCCCAGGAGCACTGCAGCCAGAGAACCCAGGACCTAGCTCTGCCTACCAGCAAGACTGCTCTAGCCTCAGGACCAGCCTCACCCACCAGCAAGAAGACAGCAGTACCAGGACAACTGCAACCTCATAGCCTGCCATGGCAGGACCCAGCCTACCCAATAGCTCTGAGATAGGCGGGGCCACAGACCAAGCCCCAAATACCAGCAGGCCAATACAAGCTTCAGGACACCCGGCACCCCACAGCCAGCTGTGTCAGGAACTGGACCCACCCACCAGTTGTTCAGCACCAGCTCTTGGACCCTTGATCCCTACAGCCCAACCCCAGGACCCAACTCTGCCCACTAGTGGGTTGGCACTAACCCAAACACCTGACTTCACCCACAAGTGGGCAAGTACCAGTGCTGGGATCCCCTGGACCCTGACCCCTGGACCCACCAGTAAGCCAGCACTAAACCCGGGCCCCCTTGGAATTACACAACCAGCCATCTCATGACCAGGCCCTGCCAACCAGTGGTGGGCAGACTCCACACAAGGCCAGGCCTGGCAACCAACAAAACCAGAGGCCAACCCAGACTGCCTATAGTAGTCAACCTGCCACAAGAGGAGGACCCAAACAACCCACACAGAGGGTACTCCTAGAGCATAGAGCTTTGGTAACCAGAGGGGAGTGCACTGCTGGGACACATAGGACATCTCCTACAAAAGGCTACTCCTCCAAGATTGGGAAATGCAACCACCCTACCAAATAACATAGAACTAAAAACAGCAAGTTAGGAAAAAAGTCAGCAGAGGAAAATGCCCAAATGAAGGAATACAATAAAACCCCAAAAGAAGAACTAAGTGGACTAGAGATAGGTAATGTACCTGAGAAAAAGTTCAAGGTAATGAATTTAAAGATTATCAAAGAGCCTGGGAGAAGAATGAATGAACAGTTAGAAGTTTCTACAAGTTAGAAAATATAAAGAACCAAACAGACATAAAGAATATAGTAACAGAAATGAAAAGTACACTAGAAGGAATCAATAATGGTCTAAATGATATAGATGAACAGATCAACAAGCCGGAAGACAGAGTAGTATAAATCACTGTAGATGAACAGAAAAAAGAAAGAAAAGAAATGAGGATAGTTTAGGAGACATCTAGGACAAAATCAAGCATATTAATGGTTGCATTATATAGGGGTCCCAGAAGGAGAAGACAGAGAAAAAGAGACAGAGAACATATTTGAACACATAATAGCTGAAAACTTCTCTAACCTGGGAAAGGAAATGGACATTCAAGTTCAGGAAGCACAGAGAGTGCCAAACAAGATGATGACGGTCCAGTGGTTAGGTCTCCATGCTTCCACTGCAGGGGGGCACGAGTTTGATCCCTGGTTGAGAAACTAAGATCCTGCATGCCACACAGGGCAGCCAAAAAAAAAAGAAGAGAAAAAAAAAAGGAAGAACTCAAAGAGGGCCACACCAAGACACACTGTAATTAAAAATGGCAAAAATTAAGGATAGAGAATATTAAAAGCAGAAAGGGAAAACAGCAAGTTACATACAAGGGAACTCCCAAAAGGCTATTATCTGACTTTTCAGCAGAAACTCTGCAGGCCAGGAAGGAGCGACACAATATATTTAAAGTAATGAAAGAGAAAAACCTAAAACTAAGAATACTCTACTTGACAAGTCTCTCATTCAGATTTGATGGCAAGATCAAGTTTTACATTCAAGCAAAAGCTAAAAGAGTTTGCACCACCAAACCAGGTTAACAAGAAATGCAAAAAGGACTTCTCTAAGCAAAAAAGAAAAGTCCACAACTAGAAATGAAAATTATGAAAGGAAAAATCTTATAGGTAAAGACAAATATACAGTAAAGGTAGTAAATCAACCACATACAAAGCTAGTAGGAAAGATAAAAGACAAAAGTAGTAAAATCATCTATACCCAGAAAGCAGTTAACGGATACACACACACACACACACACACACACACACACACACACACACACACACACACACACACACACAAACAGATGTAAAATATGTCAAAAGCAGTAATTATGAGGGGAGGAGAGTAAAAATGTAGGGTTCTCAAAGTGCGCTTGAAATTAAGTAATCAGCAACTTAAAATAATCACGTATATGTATATAGATTGCTATATACAAACCTCATGGTAACCACAAACCAAAACTCTATAATAGCTACACACATTAAAAAGAGAAAGGGATCCAAACATAACATTAAAGACAGTTACCAAATCACAAAGGAAGAGAACAATGGAAGAAGAAAGGAACCAAAAGAACTACAAAAACAACCACCAAACAATTTTTTAAACAGCAATAAGTACATCCATATCAATAATTACTTTAAATGTAAATGAATTAAATGCTCTAATCAAAAAACATAGAGTGGCTGAATGGATACAAAAATAAGATCCATATATATGCTGCCTGAAAGAGGCTCACTTCAGATTTAAAGGCCCACAGACTGAAACTGAGGGGATGGAAAAAGGAATACCATGCAAATGGAAATCAAAAGAAAACCAGGATAGCAATATTTATATCAGACAAAATAGATTTTAAAACAGACTGTTACAAGAGACAAAGAAGAACATTACATAATAATCAAGGGATCAATCCAAGAAGATATAACAATTTTAAATATATATACACACAACATAGGACCACCTAAATACATATTATTAACATAATATTAATATAAGCAAATATTAACATACATGAAGGGGGAAATTAACAGTAACACAATAATAGTAGGGGACCTTAACACCCCATTTACATCAATGAACAGATGATCCAGACAGAAAATCAATAAAGAAACACTGGCCTTAAATGACACATTAGATCAGATGCACTTATTAAATACATATAGAACATTCCATGCAAAAGCTACAGTATACACATTCTTCTCAAGTGCACTTGGAACACTCTCCGCATCCTAGGTCACTAGACAAGGCTCATAAAATTTAAGAAAACTGAAATCATATAAAGAATCTTTTCCAATCATAATATTTTGAGACTAGAAATCAGCTACAAGCTAAAATGCAAAAAACAAAAACACATAGAAGTTAAACAATACACCACTTAACAACCAATGGATCATTGAAGAAATCAAACAGGAAATCAAAAAATTACCTGGAGACAAATGAAAATGGAAACACACCAATGTAAAAATCTGTGGGACAGGGCTTCCCTGGTGGCGCAGTGGTTGAGAGTCCGCCTGCCAATGTAGGGGACATGGGTTCGTGCCCCGGTCTGGGAAGATCCCACATGCTGTGGAGCGGCTGGGCCCGTGAGCCATGGCCACTGAGCCTGCACGTCCAGAGCCTGTGCTCCGCAACAGGAGAGGCCACAACAGTGAGAGGCCCGCGTACCACACACACAAAAAAAATCTATGGGACACACAAAAGTAGTTCTAACAGGGAAATTTATAGCAATACATGTCACCTGAGGGAACAAAAAAAATCTCAGATAAACAACCTAAACTTACACCTAAAGCAACTAAAGAAAGAAGAACAAACAAAACCCAAAGTTAGAAGGAAAGAAATAATAAAGATCAGAGGAGAAATAAATGAAATAGAGACTGAAAAAACAATAGAAAAGATCTATAAAACTAAAAGCTGATTCTTTAAAAAGATAAACAAAACTGATAAAACTTTAGCCAGATTCACCAAGGAAACATAAGGTGGGCAGAGAGCCAGCTCAAATCAATAAAGTCAGAAATGAAAAAAAAGAGAAATTACAACCAACACCACACAAATACAAAGGATCATAAGAGTCTACTATGAACAACTATATACCAATAAAATGGACAACGCATAGGAAATAGACAAATTCTTAGAAATGTACAATATCCCAAGACTGAATCAGGAAGAAATAGAAAATATAAATATACCAATTACCACTAATGAATATGAATCAGTAACTAAAAAAACAAAAACCAAAAAAACTTCCAACAAACAAAAGTCCTGGACCTGGTGTCTTCACAGGTGAATTCTACCAAACAATTAGAGAAGACTTAACATGTAGACTTCTGAAACTATTCCAAAAAATTGCAGAGGAAGGTACACTTTTGAACTCATTTTATGAGTCCACCATCACCCTGATACCAAAACCAGACAAAGATATAACAAAAAAGGAAAATTTCAGGCCAATATCACTGATGAACAAAGAAGAAAAAATCATCAACAAAATATTAGAAAACTGAATCCAACAGTACATTAAAAGGATTAAACACCATGATCAAGTGGGATTTATCTCAGGGATGAAGGATGGTTCAATATCTGCAAATCAATCAATGTGGTATACCACATTAACAAATTGAGTAATAAAAACCACATGATCATCTCAATAGATGCAGTAAAAGCTTTTGCCAAATTCAACATCCATTTATGATGAAAACTCTGCAGAAAGTGGGTAAAGAGGGAATATACCTCAGTGTAATAAAGGCCATATATAAGCTCACAACTAACTCAACAGTGAAATGCTGAAGACAGATCCTCTAAGATCATGAATAAGACATGGATGCCCATTCTCGCCACTTTTATTCAATATAGTATTAAATAAGTCCTAGCCACAGAAATCAGACAAGAAAAATAAATAAAAGTAATTCAAATTGTAAAGGAAGTAAAACAGCTACTGTCTGTAGATGACATGATACTATACATAGAAAATCCTAAAGACACCACAAAAAAATTACTAGAACTCATTAATGAATTCAGTTAAGTTGCAGGACACAAAATAATATACAGAAATCTGTTGCATTTCTATACATTAACAACGAACTATCAGAAAGAAAATTAAGGAAACAATCCCACTTATAACTGCATCAAAAAGAATAAAATACATAGGAATAAACTTACTTAAGGAGGTAAAATACCTCTACTCAGAAAACTATAAGATACTGATGAAAGAAATTGAAAAGAACACAAACAGATGAAAAGATATACTGGGCTCATGGACTGGAAGAATTAATATTGTTAAAATGACCATAGTACCCAAGGCAATTTACAGATTTGATGCAAGCCCTATCAAATTAGCAATGGCATTTTTCACAGAACTAGAACAAATAATTTCAAAATTTGTATGGAAACACAAATGACCCTAAATAGCCAAAACAAACTTAAGAAAGAACAGAGCTGGAGAAATCATGCTCCCTAACTTCAGACTACGCTACAATGCTACAGTAATCAAAAAGTATGGTACTGGCACAAAAACAGACACATAGATCAACAGATCAGAATAGAGAGCCCAGAATAAAACCACATGCTCATAATCAATTAATCTATGAAAAAAGAGGCAAGAATATACAATGGAGAAAAGACAGTCTATTCAATAAATGGTGCTGGGAAAACTGGACAGCCTCATGTAAAAGAATGAAATTAGAACATTTTCTCACACCACATACAGAAATAAATTCAAAATAGATTAAAGTCCTAAATATAAGACCAGAAACCATAACACACCTAGAAAAAATTTAGGCAGAACACTCTTTGACATAAATTGTAGCAATATTTTTTGGATCTGTCACCTAAGGCAAAGGAAACAAAAGCAAAAATAAACAAATGAGACCTAATTAAACTTAAAAGCTTTTGCACAGCAAAGGAAACCACTGACAAAATGAAAAGACAATTTATGGGATGGGAGAAAATATTTGCAAATGATGTGACAAATTAGGGGCTAATATCCAAAATATATAAACTCAAGTCAAAAAAAACAAACAACCCAACCAAGAAATGGGCAGAAGACCTGAATAGATATTTTTCCAAAGAAGACATACAGATGGCCGAAAGGCACATGAAAAGATGCTCAACATTACTAATCATCAGAAAAATGCAAATCAAAACAACAAGGAGCTATCACCTCACACCTATCAGAATGATTATTATGAAAAAGAACACAAATAACAAATGATGGCAAAGATATGGAGAAAAGGGAACCCTTGTACACTGTTGGTGGGAATGCAAACTGGTATAGCCACTGTGGAAAATATTATGAAGGTTTCTTTAAAAACTATAAATAGAACTACCATATGATCTAGTGATTCCACTCTTGAGTATACATCAGAAAAAAATAAAAACACTAATTTGAAAAGATACATGCACCCCAAGTTCATAGCATCATTATTTATAATTGCTAAGATATGGAAGCAACCGAAGTGTCCATCAATAGATGACTGGATATAAAAGAAGTGGTATATACAAAATGGAATACTACTCAACCATAAAAAGGAATTAAATTTTGCCATTTGCAAAATGTGGATGGACCTGGAAAGTATTATGCTTAGTGAAATAAGTCAGAGAATAGCAAATACTTTATGTTATTGCTTATATGTGGAATCTATATATAACAAAAAAGAAACAGATTTACAGATATAGAGAACAAACTAGTAGTTACCAGTGGGGTAGGGAAGGGAGGAGGGGCAAGATAGGGATAGGGGATTAAGAGGTACAAACTATTATGTATAAAAGAAATAAGCTACAAGTATACATCATGAAGCACAGGGAATACAGTCAATATTTTATAACTATAAATGGAGTATAATCTATAAAAATTTTGACTCACTATATTGTACACCTATAACTAATATATTATATATCAACTATGCCTCAATAAAAAATAATAAATTTTAAAAATCTTAGAGTTAAAAAAAAAAAGTAGGTCATCTAGTGTTCACTGTCATCTAGCAAGGAGCAATGTTAAAGCTGGACTTCAGAAAACTGCTTTCTAGTTCTATCTTTGTCCATAACATCTTCTAACTAGAAAGAAGTCAGATGATTTCTCTGTGCCTTATTTTCTTCACGGTGAAAATAGGCTGCCCTCTGGGTAAACTCTTCCTTACTATCTACACAAAATGGCTCAATCTCATTCCCACCCTCACCCCATTTACTGAGCCTTCTCATAGAGCCCTCCACCTCATGGGTCTCTATCCCTCCAAATTTCTACTGCACTGAGTTCTTGACTGTCCCACTTACATGTCACTCCCTGCACCTGGAGTCCTCTCTCCTCCCCACTCCTGTCTTACTTCATTCTTTTAAAAAAGACTCAGACAAGGATATTTTATGCAGCAGGTTTTTACTAAATATTTTGGTAATGGAGGGAGATTACAGCACAGAGCTCAATAAAATATCATTTAGAATAAACATCACACTCTGCCTCAAAATTCATCAAACACGTCTTTCCCAGAAAATATTTCACCTAAGGCCGTAAGCCCCAAGCTTCCTCTTGCTGATGTTATTCTCTCAAGAACCTTTAAGTTTGTTAGATCCTTTCTTAATCCAATTGACAAGTGCAAATTTTTTTTTCCTTATTGTATAGATCATATTTAATCATTTTTGACTAAATGTATCCAAAATAGAAAATGTCCTGGGGTGGTGATATAGCTATACTTCATATGGAAATAGGTCTATTCAGGCATTTAAAACAAACAAAAAAAGAGGTCAATTCTCTCTCAAAGAATTCATTCTGTTTTCTTCCTTGGCTAACCAACTCAAACTACATGCAGCTTTTGAAAGTAGAAATTTATCTCCAAATTTTCAAGTATTAGAAAACTCACAAGAATAAAATGGAACACTATTGTGAAAACTTTTTAAAAGTTAAAGTTGAATACTAAGTAAGATGTTATAAAGTATGCATACATAGAATAACACTATCATTTATTACATTATTGCTAGTGGAATTGTTAATACCACTTCAGAGTTATCATTTTGAATTTCTCTTTTTCCTGCCATTAAATCAAGTCCTGTTCCAGAAAAATGCAGCAGATTAGATAGTAACACAAGGAATCAGAGAGATAAGACAAATGTATACAGCTATTCAGACCACTTTATAGGTCACTGTTAGAAAAACCCAGGTGTATTACCTACCATCCCAGGAAGGGTTGCATCCATTCTTCCAACGAAGGTAAAAAGTCCCACTCACATATATCAATTTGCTTACCCAGACCTACAATTCCTGTATATGAAATAGGGCCAAGAGATGAGAGAAAGAAATTATGTCCTCCTTAAATACAGAGCTTTCTTTTAGATAAAAGAATTACAGAATTATAGGAGACCTTAGACATCATTTATTCTACTAGCTCTATTTTAAAGATAAGGAAAACTGAGACCCAAAGAACCTAACTGGCAGGTGCAGGGTCATATTAATATTTGAGGCCAAGCTGGGCACCCATCCATCTCTCCTGACCCAGGCCATTCTCATCTCTGAAACATGATCTACTTACTTAAGTGTGGGATGCTAAAAAGATTTATCTTTAGGTTTTAGCTATTCAGAATATGGACTCCAAGGAGCATGTACCAATGACACAGCAATTCAATATATCAGTTCCATGTTTAGTCACAACAACCTACTAGTTTTTAAAATTTTTTTTAAACTTAAATTCATTTAGTGCTTGGCTTGTTAATATTCCCTTTTCTTTTTCCTTTCAGAAATAAAATGTTGATTTATCACTGAATACTCAATGCTATCAGCATTTAATTGCATAAAGGTTAACTGTGAAGCCAGGTGGGAGTTTTAACAAAGGGATCAATCCCTTTATTACAGGAGTAATGAGTTTCCCATGGTTCACTGGCATACCATACCTCCTTGCCTTCCCAATGCTAGCTTAAACCCTCTGCTGCCTATCGAGATGTTAATCACTTATCCCTAACAGTGGATCAAGGGCATTAAAAAAAAAAAAAAAAAACCAGAAGAGAGAATAGGAAATAGAAAAAGAATAATGACCTAACTGTGTTAGCACTACAATAATACATCTCAAAGTCTGAATTTCTGAGGAACTATATTAGTCAAGGTCTCTTTATTGCAAATGACAGAAACTCACTTGCAGGTTAAGCAAAACAGGGAAATTACTGGAATGAGAGTGAAATGTCACATAGGAGCCAGAAGAAAAGGGAGTGCAGCTGAACCTCAAGGACAACTGGAATTACCATCAATTCTCTCATCTCTGAGTCTTTGTGCATTTTTATTTCATTCTCAGAAACTAACTTAAACCACAGTGGGAAGCATGACTGATAGCAATTCCCCTTCCTTATACCCCTAGCACTCAGAGGATGTCCAAGCTTTGAAAGTCCCCAAGGAAGAACACAATTGGCCCAGCTTGAGTAGGTGTTCATTTCTAGACAATTTGCTTATGGTCAGGCAGACGGGACCTCACCAGGCAAAAATTTCACAACTGAATAAAGGAAGTGCTGCTTCCAATGGAAAGGAGAAGTGCTTGGCAGATTAAAAAATAAAAATAATTTAATATTCGCTAAAAACATTTTCAATTAGGAAAGCTATGAGTATTTCACTAGGGACAGTAGCATTACAAGTAGTGCTGGTCTCTGTTTCCAAATTTAATAGCTCAGACCTTGTGCCAGTGCTGTAATCCACTAAGCTACCCTGACCTCGGTAACTAATTCATAAAATGGCAATAAACATTTTTAATTCCTGAAGGCAGAGACTAGAGCAGGCATGTGGCAGCCACCAGCACGAGCCTCACAGAGTTCCTCCATGGGACGTGCACTTGACCTAGGGCCTCAGCTGCTGTGTTTTAAAATTCATTGCCTGATTCGTGCCAAGGCTGCTCCAAGACAATGACTGAGAAGGGGGTGGGGTGGAAGACTGTACAGGGAAGACCCATTCCTGGGAGACATGGTACTTTATTGTCATCCAACCTTGGCTCAGTCTCCCCAGCAGCCTCGCTGCATCCTTCTTCGACTCCATGGCAATCTACAATGTTTCAATCCAAACTTCTCACCTTCTCTAGGTCACCTGGGATCAGATTTGCATTATGGTCAGAGGGATCTCTCAGGTTTTTTTTTTTTTTTTTAAACTCCCTCCCCATTTCCTTTTACCCATGCATTTCCCCTAATAAAATCCTTGCATGTTTAGTCCTATCTTCACACCTGCTTCTCAGAGGACCTGGACTAATACAAGATAGTATCAAGTTTCCTTCATGATCTATGGGATAATTTTATGCTTGTCAGCTACAAAAATAGTTTCCATGAAGGAGTGAATCAACTGGGAATGTTTTTAAGTACTGATTCCATTTACCCCTCCTACACCTGCTGAATCAGTCTCCCAAGCTTATACCTAGAATTCTATATTTTATAATAATATAGGGTCTTATGCTCAGTGTGGTAGTCAGAGCTCTTCAATACTTCCTCTTGCCCTCCCACCATTAAGGACAATCAATAGGACTGAACTCCTTGTCTCTCTCAGTGTCGGGGGAGGGAACTTATGACTAATGTTGGGCAATCATCTTTGAGAGGAAATGACATATTATTTCCAGGCTAAAGTATCCATATTTAATTACCAGTTCAAGAACCTCCAGATTAGTACTACCCCAAGTGTGGACTGCAAACTGGTCCTGTTTCCCAGTGCATGATAAGATAATGGAAATAAACATTTAGAAACTTTAACGGCAATTTAATACTGCTGCAACATTTAAATGTGTGATCAATAATTTATCTTTATTATATTATATGAAATTAGTCCATGACAGATTAGAAATAAAATAGATAAATAAAAATTGGGAATTGTTAACCAAGATGGCAGAGTAGAAGGACGTGCCCTCGCTCCCTCTTGCGAGAACACCAGAATCACAACTAGCTGCTGAACAACCATTGACAGGAAGACACTGAAACTCACCAAAAAAGATACCCCACATCCAAAGACAAAGCAGAAGCCACAGTGAGATGGTAGGAGGGGCGCAGTCACAGCAAAATCAAATCCCATAACTGCTGGGTGGGTGACTCACAGACTGGAGAACACTTATACCACAGAAGTCCACCCACTGAAGTGAAGGTTCTGAGCCCCACGTCAGGCTTCCCAACCTGGGGGTCTGGCAACGAGAGGAGGAATTCCTAGGGAATCAGACTTTGAAGGCTAGTGGGATTTGATTGCAGGACTTCGAAAGGACTGGGGGAAACAGAGACTCACTTCACTTTTGGAGGGCATACACCAAGTAGTGTGTGCATCAGGATCCAGGGGAAGGAGCAGTGACCCCAGGGGAGACGGAACCAGACCTACCTGCTAGTGTGGGAGGGTCTCCTGCAGAGGCCCGGGCGGGGGGTGCTGTGGCTCACTGTGGGGACAAGGACACTGGCAGCAGAAGTTCTGGGAAGTACTCCTTGGTGTGAGCCTTCCCAGAGTCTGCCAATAGCCCCACCAAAGACCCCAGGTAGGCTCCAGTGTTGGGCTACCTCAGGCCAAACAGCCAACAGGGAGGGAACACAGTCCCACCCATCAGCAGTCAAGTGGATTAAAGTTTTACTGAGCTCTTCCCACCAGAGCAACACCCAGCTCTACCTACCACCAGTCCCTCCCATCAGGAAACCTGCACAAGCCTCTTAGATAGCCTCATCCACCAGAGGACAGACAGCAGAAGCAAGAAGAACTACAAACCTGCAGCCTGTGAAACGAAATCCACATTCACAGAGAGATAGACAAGATGAAAAGGCAGAGGGCTATGTACCAGATGAAGGAACAAGATAAAACCCCAGAAAAACAACTAAATGAAGTGGAGTAGGCAACCTGCCAGAAAAACAATTCAGAAAAATGATAGTGAAAATGATCCACGACCTCAGAAAAACAATGGAGGCAAAGATCAAGAGGATGCAAGAAATGTTTAACAAAGACCTAGAAGAATTAAAGAACAAACAGAGATGAACAATACAATAACTGAAATGACAACTATACTAGAAGGAATCAAGAGCAGAATAACTGAGGCAGAAGAACAGATAAGTGACCTGGAAGACAGAATGCTGGAATTCACTGCTGCTGAACGGAATAAAGAAAAAAGAATGAAAAGCAATGAAGACAGCCTAAGAGACCTCTGGGACAACATTAAACGCAACAACATTCACATTATAGGGGTCTCAGGAGGAGGAGAGAGAGAAGGACCCGAGAAAATATTTGAAGAGATTATAGTCGAAAAGTTCCCTAACATGGGAAAGGAAATAGCCACCCAAGTCCAGGAAGCACAGAGAGTCCCATACAGGAAAAACCCAAGGAGAAACATGCCGAGACACATAGTAATCAAATTGGCAAAAATTAAAGACAAAGAAAAATTACTGAACGCAGCAAGGGAAAAATGACAAATAACATACAAGGGAACACCCATAAGGTTAACAGCTGATTTCTCAGCAGAAACTCTACAAGCCAGAAGAGAGTGATATACTTAGAGTGATGAACGGGAAGAACCTACAGCCAAGATTACTCTACTCAGCAAGGATCTCATTCAGATTCGACGGAGAAATCAAAAGCTTTACAGACAAGCAAAAGCTCAGAGAATTCAGCACCACCAAACCAGCTTGACAACAAATGCTATAGGAACTTCTCTAAATGAGAAACACAAGGGAAGAAAAGGACCTACAAAAACAAACCCAAAATAATTAAGAAAATGGTATTAGGAACATACATCTCAATAATTACCTTAAACATGAATGGACTAAATGCTCCAACCAAAAGACACAGGCTTGCTGAATGGATACAAAAACAAGACCCATACATATGCTGTCTATAAGAGACCCACTTCTTCAGACCTAGGGACACATACAGACTGAAAGTGAGGGGATGGAAAAAGATATTCCATGCAAATGGAAATCAAAAGAAAGCTGGGGTAGCAATAATCGTATCAGATAAAATAGACTTTAAAATAAAGAATGTTACAAGAGACAAGGAAGGACACTGCATAATGATCAAGGGATCAATCCAAGAACAAGATATAACAATTATAAATATAGATGCACCGAACAAAGGAGCACCTCAATACATAAGGCAACTGCTAACAGCTGTAAAAGAGAAAATCGACAGTAACACAATAATAGTGGGGGACTTTAACACCTCACTTACACCAATGGACAGATCATCCAAAATGAAAATAAGGAAACAGAAGCTTTAAATGACACAATAGACCAGATGGATTTAATTGATATTTATAGGACATTCCATCCAGAAACAGCAGATTACACTTTCTCCTCAAGTGTGCACGGAACATTCTCCAGCATAGATCACATCTTGGGTCACAAATCAAGCCTCAGTAAATTTAAGATAATAGAAATCATATCAAGCAACTTTTCTGACCACAATGCTACGAGATTAGAAATGAATTACAGGGGAAAAAACGTAAAAAAAAAAAAACACATGGAGGCTAAACACTATGTTACTAAATAACCAAGAGATCACTGAAGAAATCAAAGAGGAAATCAAAAAATACCTAGAAACAAACGACAATGAAAACATGACAATCCGAAACCTATGGGATACAGCAAAAGCAGTTCTAAGAGAGATGTTTATAGCTATACAAGTCTACTTCAAGAAAGAAGAAAAATCTCAAATAAATAATCTAACCTTACACCTAAAGGAACTAGAGAAAGAAGAACAAACAAAACCCAAAGTTAACAGAAGGAAAGAAATCATAAAGATCAGAGCAGAAATAAGTGAAATAGAAACAAAGAAAACAAGAGCAAAGATCACTAAAACTAAAAGCTGGTTCTTTGAGAAGATAAACAAAATTGATAAACCATTAGCCAGACTCATCAAGAAAAAGAGGGAGAGGCCTCAAATCAATAAAATAGAAATGAAAAAGGAAAGTTACAAGAGACACCGCAGAAATACAAAGCATCCTTAGAGACTACTACAAGCAACTTTATGTCAATAAAATGGACAACCTGGAAGAAATGGACCAATTCTTAGAAAGGTATAACCTGCCAAGACTGAGCCAGGAAGAAACAGAAAATATGAACAGACCAATCACAAGTAATGAAATTGAAACTGATTAAAAATCTTCTAACAAACTGAAGTCCAGGACCAGATGGCTTCACAGGTGAATTCTATCAAACATTTAGAGAAGAGCTAACAGCCATCCCTCTCAAACTCTTCCAAAATATTGTGGAGGAAGGGACACCCCCAAAACTCATTCTACGAATCCACCATCACCCTGATACCAAAACCAGACAAAGATACTACAAAAAAAGAAAATTACAGACCAATATCACTGATGAATATAGATGCAAATATGCTCAACAAAATAATAGCAAACAGAATCCAACAACACATTAAAAGGATCATACACCATGATCAAGTGGGATGTATCCCAGGCATGCAAGAATTCTTCAATATATGCAAATCAAGCAATGTGATACACCATATTAACAAATTGAAGAATAAAAACCATATGATCATCTCAACAGATGCAGAAAAGGATTTTCACAAAATTCAACACTCACTTATGATAAAAACTCTCCAAAAAGTGGGCATAGAGGGAACCTACCTCAACATAATAAAGGCCATATATGACAAACCCACAGCAAACATCATTCTCAATGGTGAAAAACTGAAAGCATTTTCTCTAAGATCAGTAACAAGACAAGGATGTCCACTCTCACCACTATTATTCAACACAGTTTTGGAAGTCCTAGCCTCAGCAATCAGAGAAGAAAAAGAAATAAAAGGAATACAAATTGGAAAAGCAGAAGTAAAACTGTCACTGTTTGCAGATGACATGAGACTATACATAGTGAATCCTAAAGATGCTACCAGAAAACTACTAGAGCTAATCAATGAATCTGGTAAAGTTGCAGGATACAAAATTAATACACAGAAATCTCTTGCATTCCTATACACTAATGATGAAAAATCTGAAAGAGAAATTAAGGAAACACACCCATTTACCATTGCAACAAAAAGAATAAAACACCTAGGAATAAACCTACCTAGGGAGACAAAAGACCTGTATGCAGAAAACTATAAGACACTGATGAAAGAAATTAAAGAAGATATGAACAGATGGAGAGATATACCATGTTCTTGGATTGGAATAATCAATACTGTGAAAATGACTATACTACCCAAAGTAATCTACAGATTCAATGCAATCCCTATCAAATTACCAATGGCATTTTTTACAGAACTAGAACAAAAAATCTTAAAATTTGTATGGAGACACAAAAGACCCCAAATAGCCAAAGCAGTACTGAGGGTAAAAAAATGAGCTGGAGGAATCAGACTCCCTGACTTCAGACTATACTGCAAAGCTACAGTAATCAAGACAATATGGTACTGGCACAAAAACAGAAACATAGATCAATGGAACAAGATAGAAAGCCCAGAGGTAAACCCACTCACCTTTGGTCAACTAATCTATGACAAAGGAGGCAAGGATATACAATGGAGAAAAGACAGTCTCTTCAATAAGTGGTGCTAGGAAAACTGGACAGCTACATGTAAAAGAATGAAAGTAGAACGCTCCCTAACACAAGAAAATAAACTCAAAATGGATTTAAGACCTAAATGTAAGACCGGACATTATAAAACTCTTAGAGAAAACATAGGAAGAACACTCTTTGACATAAATCACAACAAGATCTTTTTTGATCCACCCCCTAGAGTAATGGAAATAAAAACAAAAATAAACAAATGGGACCTAATGAAACTTAAAAGCTTTTGCACAGCAAAGGATACCATAAACAAGACGAAAAGACAACCCTCAGAATGGGAGAAAATATTTGCAAACTAATCAACGGACAAAGGATTAATCTCCAAAATATATAAACAGCTCATGCAACTCGATATTAAAAAAACAATCAACCCAATCCAAAAATGGGCAGAAGACCTAAATAGACATTTCTCCAAAGAAGACATATAGATGGCAAAGAAGCACATGAAAAGCTGCTCAACATCACTAATCATTAGAGAAATGCAAATCAAAACTACAATGAGGTATCACCTCACACCAGTTAGAATGGGCATCATCAGAAAATCTACAAACAACAAATGCTGGATAGGGTGTGGAGAAAAGGGAACCCTCTTGCACTGTTGGTGGGAATGTAAACTGATACAACCACTATGGAGAACAGTATGGAGGTTTCTTAAAAAACTAAAAACAGAATTAGCATATGATCCAGCAATCCCACTACTGGGCATATACCTAGAAAAAACCATAATTCAAAAAGACACATGCACCCCAATGTTCATTGCAGCACTATTTACAATAGCCAGGTCATGGAAGCAACCTAAATGCCCATCGACATACAAGTGGATAAAGAAATTGTGGTACATATATACAATGGAATATTCCTTAGCCATAAAAAGGAACGAAATTGGGTCATTTGTTGAGATGTGGATGGATCTAGAGACTTGTCATAGAGTGAATGAAGTAAGTCAGAAAGAGAAAAACAAATACCATATATTAACGCATATATGTGGAACCTAGAAAAATGGTACAGGTGAACCGATTTGCAGGGCAGAAATTGAGACACAGATGTAGAGAACAAACATATGGACACTAAGGGTGGAAAGCAGCCGGGGGTTGGCGGTGGTGGTGTGATGAATTGGGCGATTGGGATTGACAGGTATACACTGATGTGTACAAAATTGATGACTAATAACAACCTGCTGTATAAAAAAAAAAGTGATCAAACGTATTCTATTGGAAAGAATCAAAAACAGACCATGTTTACTGTCTAAATTATATAATAATTTAATGATTAAAAAAAGAAAAAGAAATACATTAAAAAAAAAATGGGCTTCCAGAACAGATAGTGAGAGACGTACTGCTTTAGAATTTTCATTTTCCTCTGGCACCATGAATGACAATGTTCAAGACATTGGCCATTCTAGTAACTTGGATCCAAGAGCAACTAATGAGTCCCACCCATCCTTGCCTTCAGCTGTTGATGAGATGTAACTTGAATGAGAAATTTTTGTTGGGTTAAGCCACTAAGATTTGAGCGTTGTTTGTTATTATAGCAAAATTTAGCTCATTCCAACTGATATAACACCAGAGATTTAGGACTAACTGCACAAGATGAAAAAAGAAAATCTACTTGATATAGTTACAGGTCAAAGAAGTCCAAGGTCTCTTGAGAGGGGCAGAGAATGATAGAATTTAGAATTGGAACTGAACAATGAAGAAACTTCCTCTTTAGAGAGACACACAAAATTTCCCTTAACATTTCCAGTAAGGGAAGTTAATCTTCTTATCGCATTCCTTGTTCCAACTGGGGGTAAACTGTTGATAAACATTAAGTGTCAAACACCACACACTAAGCACTTTATATGGATTACTATATTTAAATCTAATGCAAACTCATGAGGTGGGTCCTCTAACATCATTTTTACTAATAAAGAAAATGAGCTTTAGAAGGTTTAAGTAACTTGTCCAAGGTCACAAAGCTAGTAAATACAGAGTCTGATTCACTTTCAGGTAACTGTACCCAATAATCAGTATGCTATTGACGCTTATACAGAGCTAAAATATGCCTCTTTGTCTCCTCCATCTACTGGAGCTAATTATTTTGAATGGAAAGATAGATTAAATTAAATCATTCTCAGTGTGACAGGCATCCAAATATATCAGAAAAGTAAAAGGGAGAGAGAAAAAAAAAACTAATAAACACTGGGTACCTACCGAAAGTATTGTAATATTTAATCCTCATAGCATAACTTTGTTTTACAGATAAGAAAATAATGCTCATAAATTTAAATAATTCTTCTATAACTAAAATCATAAGTGGTAGGATTAGGATTCAACTACATGTTTTTTTTCACTTCACTATATAGCCTGATTATGGACACAATAATTATTCTAAGAGTTCATCTTTCCCAGTAATTAAGTAATTATTCACTCATTCATTCATTCATTCTTTTTTTTACTTACAGTAAAAGCCAGTGCTTACTTTAGCCCATAATGTCCTGCATCTTCTGGCCCCCTGCCAATGTTATTCTGAACTCACTTCTACCTACTCTCTCCCTTATTCACTAAACTTCAGCCATTTCAGATATTCCAGTTATAATTATATTATTGCATAATAAACCATCCCCAGTCTTAGTGGTATAAAACAATATCCATGTAATATGTTCATGAATTCTGGTCAGAAACATGTCTAGAGCACAGTAGGAATGACTTGTCTTTGCTACACAACGTCTGAAGCCTCAGGTGGGAAGACTGGAAGGGTCAGGTAAGGGCTGGAGAGGGGATGACTTGATGGCCAGTGGCTAGAATCACCTGAAGGCTCACTCACTTACATGTCTAGTGGTTGATGCAGACTGCTGGGTTGGACTTAACTGGGGCTATTGGTAGAAAAGCATATGTGGCCTGGACTTTCTCACAACATGGTGGCTGGGCTTCAAGGGTTGAGTGTCCCAACAGAATGAAGCTCAAATGCATATTTATGACCTAGCCTTAGAAGCCAAATAGCATCATTTCACCTCTATTCTCTTGTAATACATAGGTTCAATAAGAAAGAGAGTAGACTCACCACTCAATGGAAAGAATTTCAATATCACATTGTAATAAGTGTACATGAGATGGATCTACTGTTGTGGCCATCACACTAGCTTTCTTGCTATTTCTTCACCCTGCCAGGCAAACTTCTGCCTTAGAGCCTGTGCTGATTCCTCCACCTGGAATGCACTTCCCCTAGGAAGCTGCTAGACTCTCTTGTGGTCTTCAAGTCTTTGCTCAAATCTTACCTTTTCAAAGAGACTTGCCCTGACCAATGACAAAGACTCTCTCCTTGACCAAACTTTATCCAGGCTCTCTAAGCCCTCTTATTGACTAGGTCTTAATATGCATTTCTATTTGCACTGTTTTCAGTTTTCCAAAACTTATATTGCTGTCAAACAGCCTAATCAAAAACAGAGACAGAGGGCTTCCCTGGTGGCGCAGTGGTTGAGAGTCTGCCTGCCGATGCAGGGGACGCGGGTTCATGCCCTGGTCTGGGAAGATCCCACATGCCGCGGAGCGGCTAGGCCCATGAGCCATGGCCGCTGAGGCTGCACGTCCGGAGCCTGTGCTCCGCAACGGGAGAGGCCCGTATACCGCAAAAAAAAAAAAAAACAAAACAGAGGCAGGAGTGACTCAGCCAGGACTCCCACTAACTTTCAAATCATTCACAATTTTTCCCCTATACAAACCGTAACTAATAGTCAAACTCCATTTGCTAGTTTAGGCCATTACCTGAGAGAACTATTTTTCTATCTTCCAACCTTTAAGCCCAAGTCTGAACCTCCTCAGGCTAATAAGTCTACCACTGATTTCCTAAAAGAAAAGTACTTTGTCAATCCCCAGTTTATCTTCTCTGCATAATTGTTTAAGTACCATTTTAGGCAGGCATACCTGGCCTCTGGCAGTAGGAATGCCCAGGCAACCCTTGGAGGTAGCATAACACTTGAGTACCCTTGCCGAAACTTGATACAGCCTCTCTGTATCTGTCACCAGCAAAGCCCATTAACAATTCCCAGGAAATAAAAATAGAATCTGGGCAATAAAATAAAGTCCAACCTTTTTTTCTTCCCTTGGTGCTTAGTCTAGTTTCACTCGCTCGTAGGGTGCAGCATGCAGAGGCCTTGAACCCGGCTCTTCAAACCAGTGTTCCCAGTGCAAAACTGCTACACCTGACATTTCAGCTCAGGAACCGTTTGCAGAAGCACTGTAACTCAAGATGGTGTTGGCAGGCCGTGTGCAGAGACACTGGGCCCGGCACTGCGATCTAGAACCTCAGCAGTGCAGCTGCGCCTGCTCTGTGTGAACTCTACCCCCTTCCCTCCCCTGCTGCTGAGATCCCTATAAAGCAGCCCCGCCCACAACTTGTAAAGAGGGTATGTGCTCTAGAGCAGGAGCTGGGGCCTCTCCATTCTCTGATCCAAGATTGTTTTCTTTGCTTCTGAACCAAACTCAGTCTCCTATTGATTCAAAGACACCTGGCAGAAGGACCTTTGTTCAGGATCAACTCCAAGGGGTCGGTAACGTGTCTTGTGTGTTCCCTGTCAAGGAGAGGAAATGTTATTTCACAGTTTAAAAATACGTGTATCTAATTTGTGGAGGAAGAAAGTAAAAAAAAAAGAGAGAGAGAATGAGCGAGATGGTGGGGAAAATATAACTAAGAAAAACGGAAAGCCAAAAAACAGCCAGCAGAAATAACTGTTTATCTGGAACAATCCCATTTGCACCCCTGATTTACCTCCTTCTAACGATAATAATAATAGTAATAAAAAAGAAAGAACTATTTAAAAGCACAACTGATCACAGTAGTTTCTGCTCTGTACAGGAACTACGAATTACTCTGTGTGCACTTGGCCTTTCCTTTAACTCAGTAACTTGTTAGGCTACTTTGGTGTTAAAGGTAGACTACCAAATCACAGTTTCTAAGGAGAGTATAAAACAAAGAGATAGTTAAACTGTCTAACATAAGAAATGAACAAGAATCTAAGACTGTGAGAGAAAGGAAGGTAGGTGAGGAGGAAGTTGGAGAGAAAGAGCTGAGAAATCAGGGTGGCTGGAGTCTACAGAGAAATGTCAGCCCACAGGAAATCCCTAATGACAAGGAAGCCAGCTGGAGCTGTGATCATTTAAATGATTTGCATTGTTGGGATGTATATGTTCCTATTGCTTCTTGCATTCATAGAGCCACAGGTTGGTGATATCTCAGGGGCATGGAGTCATTGGGAACACATGTCACACAGTGTGACATCATGCCAGAAGTGAACAATACCACACTTCTTTGAGGCAATCCACCCACTGAACTCACACAACAGAATCAGGAATTTCAAGTCAGCCTCAGTTTGAAGGAAACCCTAGAGCACACCCAAATGGAATATGAGTCAATTCCATTTCAGTCTCAAAGGACCGAGTAACCCTAGGGGACATCTAAGCAACAACGATTATAGCTAAGATTTGAGTGTGTAAAGAAACTTGGAATAAGCAAATAAGATTACTGTATTTCTCCAGTGGCAAATGATGCGTTGTTTAGAGCACACCTTTCTGCACCATGTGGTTCCCGGATTTTCATCACCTTTGAGCTATTTTTCAACTATGTAAGCTGTGGAAAAGCACAACGCAACAAAAATGACTCTTGACTATGAATATGAAAATGAATTGACTGGTAAAAGGACAACTCTTTCCTCCAAGCCAGTTTTTGACAATTTACAAATTAGTCTCATTATTTCTTATAAATTGCTTTTTTAATCTTTTGAACCAGATATAATATCTGCCTGAACCCTGCATTAATTATGAGTTAAGTAAAATCTTTAACATATGTTCAATTCATATCCTGTGAAAATCATGATTTTATTTTTTAACTACATTTTTAACAAAGGTGCTTATTATAAGCCAGACATTATACTACATCTTTTACATGTAGTACATGCATATATATATCATCTTCCGAACAACTGGATTTGGATACTATTATTATCTTCATTTTATAGATCAGGGTCAATAAATGATAGCCCAGTGGGCCAAATCTGGCCTGAGAAATTCACCCTGCAGCCTGATTTTGTCACTAAGGTTTTGTTAGAACACAGCACGCCCATTTGTTTATGTATCGTCTTCACCGTCTTTGCCCGGCAACAGCAGAGCTAAATAGTTGCATCAGAGACCATGCGACCCACAAAGCCTATAATATTTATAATCTATCCCTTTACACAAAAGGTTTGCAGAACTCTGCAATAAATGAGAAAACATTTCATAAAATGTTATGAAAATTACTCAAATCCACACCGTTAGTGAATGGCATTGCTGAGGCTCTTAAGACTCCTTCCTTTTAAATTTCCTCAATGGTCAATGCTCCTGGGCTTTTACTTGTCCCAAACCAGATCAACTCCTTTATGGCACAACTTTGGTGTCTTTATAGAAAGGTCTTTCCTGCCTCCTTTTACATACTCACGCTTGGAATTTCTTAAGGAAGGAATCATCCTTTCATGTTGCAATAACAGATGAGGCAAAAATGAAAACTACTTGAGAAAAAAACTTTAAGTTAGGTTTGTGTGAAGGTGGTAATGACTGGGAACAGACCCCATTCTCTAAGTTGAAAAGAGGTCATTTATTTGCACCTGGAGAGAAAAAAAAAGGGGCGACAGGTCAAAGGGAGGTTGGCATAAAACAAAACTGAGGTTGCCTAAGGGGAGTCAGGCCCCTGACTCAAATATACCTCCTTGGTTTACTCTCCCTTCCCACCCCCAATCTGTTTTGCATTTTGTTGTCAAAGCGGGAGTAAAAGATTGTTACAACAGTAACCTCTTACTAGCCTGGTTGAAAATAGTGGGAGCAACTGTTGTATCTAAAGCTGTTCTGTAAAGTGGCACTTAACAAGTTTCCCTTCGGAATACTGTCCTCCCTCCCTCCCTTCTTCCCCCATCTCTAGCTCCCTGCTCCCACAGGACCCCAATTAGTGTGTGCATGTGTGGTGGCAGGGGCAGGGCACATGGCTTCCCTTCAAAGGAACAAGTGCGCGTAACTGTAAAATAAGTGAGGTCTGCCCAGCACTCGTGATTAATTATAATTTTTCAAAAACCCACAAAGAAGTGAAAGGGCCCAGGTGTCAATGGAAAGGCTAATCAGAATTTAGAAGGGCAGTGAAAACCGTATAAATGGGATTCACTGCCGAGGGTGACGTGTTTGAGCAATTAATTCGCTACTAATTCAGCACAAGTTAGAACAAGAGGGCTATAGTTTCTGGAATATCCTTTCATTCCTTCCAAAAAGAAGAGAAAAAACTTTACCAAAGAACAGTACCCTCTTGCCTCAACCAAGTCTTGAGGACACAGGCAAATCTCTTCCAACAAACCAAATTCTATCCACAGACGAAAGCTAAGAAGAGTACTGGACTGAGTGATGACCAGGAAGAAAACTCATCACTCTGTACTTGACAAGATCCTCTGAGAGAGATAAAGCTGATTCTCCTTGTTCTCCGTACTTATGTTCTATAGTCACGGCAAACACTGAATTGGTGAATACTAAATGACTGCTCCTTGGGAAATCGAGGGGTAGGATCCTGCAAGTATTTTTCAAATGATCAATACATCACCTTGTTTTCTGTGTGTTTCTGTTTAAAGACACCTCATTTAACATATATTTTTATTCATTAACATTGAACTCAGGGTCAACAGTGCTATAACTCATGCCAGAATGAAGCTTAACTAACACACATATTTTCTCCATAAGGCGTGTCACAGCCTTCTTGCACGTATAAAAACTAGACAGCACTTCAGCACTACACTTGGGGGCCATTTTAAACAATAAAATCGCCAACAAAAAGCACAAAAGTGAGGAAAAACTAGCACTAAATAAGCCAGCAAAGGGACACTTGTTTACAGTATGAGAGCTGACACAAGAAGGCAGGGCACCACCTTGTTCCACCTCGGCGAGGAACACGTGTGTCAGGTAACTCGAATTTTTTGCCACACCACCCACGCACGTGTCTTTGAACAACTACAAAAACACCTTGAGTACTGATTCTGGGGTTACATATAACTTAGCAGGTAGACAAATGTGCAAGTACAGAATCCATGAATAATGAGGATTCACTGTATCTATTTCCCTCCAGAAACTGCATAAACAGCAAATAACACCTTGGAGATTAACAGACAGATCAGCATTGCCAGAATATATAATATAAACATTTCTGAATTCTAAAGACCTCAGGCACAAGTATCAGATACTTTGAATTCTTTAAGGGGAATGTCAAGTTGAACAGTTGGTATGAAAAATTTGTGAATGGGGAAAATGCTGGATTTCTTCATTACCTGGCAGGTATTGTGTGCACAGCGGTCATTCTTGACAGCCAGAAAGCTGACGCAGTAATTGATTTCCCAGTTCTCTGAAAACCTAAGCACCTAAAACCCAATCTTCATTCCACTGTGCCCTGTGTGAGGAACCGTAAGGGGTTCTTGCAGTGTCCTTCCCAAAATCCTCAAACCTTCAGCACGTTAATCCTGACAATATTAAAAGTCTCTAGGAATAAAACCCTGATGTGTAATAAGTCTGTTAAAGAAACACTTGAGTCAAGAAAATAATACCAGTTGAGAAGTCAACCAATAGTATTAGCTATTTTGTATACTGTACAAAAAAAACCAAAAAACAGGTTTCAGTGTAAAATCCTGCATTGTCTACATACAGCACATCCTTCCAGGTTATCAGATTCTAGCCTTTCGTTGTTTCTTAGCTCTTCTGTAACCCTTTTGAGTTATAGGTAACAGACAAACAAGTAAATTCTGGCCAGTCTGGTAGAGATTTTTGTTGATTTTTCTAATCTCTAGGAACACGGTTTTTGCCATTGGCAATTCATTTCAACATTCCTTTGCCTGCCAGATAAGTTTGTGCTCTCTGATTTTTCCTTTGAACCAGTTAACACCTGCCTGCTTTCCTCAGTCTTTCCCTCTACCCTCTTAGGTCCAGTGAATGGAAGAAGCCTGTGAATTAAAGTAACAAAAGACAAGTTAGCAAGAGAAAAGTCACCCAATTTGAATATTTATGTGCACTGGAGTTCACAGAAAAGAAGTAAAACTCAAAGAAGTGATCAGACTTGAGAGCTTATATACCATTTTAACGAAGGAAAGGAGGTTTGAGCTTCAAGGGATAATGCATCATGGGGAAGTTACTAGGAAATGTCTGAGGAAATAATGGACAGTAAGGTCTTATTTTAGTCAGGCCTGCCTGTTTGTGCAAACTGGTTTCGGTGTCAGTTCTCGGTCTCCTGTGAGAAGTAGTCTTCTCTTCCCGGGGGTGGGGGACTGGAAGGAGGGTAGAGGGGGATGGACATCTTAAAAGGAAAATTTATGCCCCGCTTTTAAGTACATAAGGGGAGGGCAGAGAACTCTTCCTGCATCTGTTGATTCCCAATTGCCTTCAGCTCAAAATAATTCTTATGACAAAGTGGCATATTTGGGGATGATATATTCTGATCCTCTTCACCTCACAGATGAGTAAAATTAAGTCCTTAATGCATGTTCATTCTTAAAATTTGTATAACTGTCATTATTTTACTTTACCTTTTTCTAAAGAGCTGTTCCCAGGGCCTTAATTCCATTGTGCCCTGTGTGAGGAACATAGGAGGACCAAAGTTAGATGTTTGCTAAGTCTTATATATCCTAGTTCAGACACTACATACAGAGCAGGTCCAGTATCAGCTCTACTCATAGTGTACAGTCTATCATTTGTGTTTGTGCCATGTGGGGTGGGACGAGGGAAAGGGACACTTTGAAGAGTATTTCTGTGCCCTGGATGGGGTTTAAAGGGGAGAGGTCATAATTAACAAGAGTAGCAAAGGGCTGTGAACAGCTTCCTCAAAGATCTGTCGAATCTTGGGTGGCACCAAAGCTTGGTATAGTGCTCTAAGTAACTTCCCAAGATGACTATTTGAGAGTAACTCTGAGAAAATAGTTGGCTGAGGGGCCCAAGAGGTTCTCTAGACTACTTAAATTTCTGGAACCTGAGGCATCATCTAAAGGTAGTTACTGGCCAACAAATTACCTTACTGTTGACAGATAATTCTAGTATAGTCTTTTTTTTTTTTTTTTTTTGAAAGAATGAGTATGTGTGTGTGTGTGTATTTATGTCTGTGTCAGCATCTGTGCATTCTTGTGCCTATGAAGAGAAGATAAAGAGCGAGAGAGAGAGCGCGAGAGAGAGAGAGAGAGAGGGTGCTCCTCTATTATCCAAGTAACAGTCCAGAGGAATGACTGGTGGAAATTGTTGTACTTCTCGCTAAGGAGTTTCTGTAACAATTACCAGTGGAAATGCAGAAATTCATGCCTGGCAAGGACTGCAGGAAATCTGAGAGACATTCTCAGACCAAGACTAATCATAGCTACCGCATTCCTTCTACTCTCCATACTTGGAGATACCTACTCACTACCTGGAAGCTCAGCCCAAACTTGAGAGTAGGTGTCACACAGCTCTTCTGACCTAAGGAAAGAGGTTCCTAAATATACTAGCCCATCATGCATGGATTCAGACTCAAACCAGTCCCGCTACTTAACCAACACAGATGCAATGTCTCATTTCCAACAGCTACGCTTTAACTTTACTCTCAGTTCCCGCTTCCTTGCAAATATCCCTTTTATATATAAGTGATGGGCATTTGTTCATTAGGACCATCTAGTAGCCAATCTCCTCCTTCCTATTCACATCCTGATCTACTTTATGCAAAATTCTTCTTTATAAGTATTCTTGGTGGGAAGTAGTACTTATCTCTTACCTTATAACCAAAAGGGGCCATATTACTTTCTCCCTGTTTTGGTACAGTCAGTGAGATGGGTGCATGATTTCGTGTCAGCCAACCAGGTGTGTAATACGCATTTGCTTTTGAAAATATTCAATTCTACCAGATAAATAAGTGCGTAGTTTATAAAACACAGGCAAAATCTTTTAAGGTGTTTTCAGTATAGGTAAGCAGCTAGTAAGCAAAAAGTTTGTTGGATATAGGTAGAGCTGATGAGGTATTGTAAGCGTAAGATAAGAAGCTAGCAAGTACAGTATGTGTGTGTGTGCATGTGTGAAACATAGAGAAGGGTGAAAGGACCAACAGATGTCTAATACTCATGAAGCACTTGGGTATTAAAAACACATGCGACTAAAAATACAAGAGGCAGTAAATACTCAGAATGCCCTAACTATACACGAGCACTTAATATATATGAGGCTTTAATTAATTAACTCATCACCCATTGGTGACACCCATTCTGCCTTCCTGGGTTCTCTGCCCATGAAATACAAATAAAACCCATGGCTTCCCTTCAGGCTAATCGGCAAGCTCCAGCAGCAGCTAGCTGTACTGGTCCCTGTGTGTCTACAATACAGCAAGTGTTGTTGACCCAGAGCGTCACCCGTCTGTGGGCTCATTTGCTCAAACCTAAGTTTTGGTCCCCGTAACCACACCTTTGGTGCATTAGAAGACTAACGTGGCATAGAGAGATGGGATGTACGAACATTGCATATCCTAAGATTTAGACGGTGCAGCCCTTCCATTCCGTGCACATGAGGTAGGTTATACCTAACTTATTCCAGCTCTTTCCCCTTGCTTCTCACTGTGTCTTAATTTGATTTAGTAACTCACGTTATTTGAGCATCTTAATTTGGTCTCTGAGCCTTTCTGTTCTATGACCTCTGGGATAGCCTGCCTGCTAGTGCCCTTGGAGGCTATCACTGCCTCAAGGTAATGCTCATTTGCCCTGGGATTTGGGGTTGAGAATGAATGATACAAAGGTGTGTTGGAGCAGCCTGAGGACCAGGCTGTGCTTGCCTTGGAAGCTTGGCTATGGTGCCTGACTCACAGTCTCCAGAGTCCTCCTGATTCCAATATTTTTCTCTTTTTTTTTAATATGAAAGATGACATACATAAGGGAAAGTATATAAAATGTGTAAAATATGACAAATAATTATAATACAGACAACCATGTAACCTCACCAAAAGGTAGGGAAATTAATAACAGATGTAGGAGTTAAGCTTGCCTAAGACTAATTCTCCTGTAAGTTGGCCTCAGAAAAAATGTTTCCTGCATAGATAGCACCACAGAAATGGGCTATGGCCTGGTGTAAAGGCAATCAATCTTGGTCAACATAAGACTTGGATCATGGTCTTTTGAATATCTCAGGAAAGGGTAAATTTTGATTTTTGCAAGTCTTGTCACTTGTGTGCTATGTTATAGACCTACAACTGCCAGACTCAGACACAAGCCCCTGGATTTGAAGGCATGGTGCTACTTCCAACACAAAGACTAAGCTGGCAGGGTACAGCTGGAGCCAAGGTTCTGTCACTGCAATTAAAAAGCCCCAAAGCCCAAGGGTTACAATCTCTCTCTCAGAGTCATATCTCTGCCAGATATACGTGTGTTGCCCAGGGTCCTGCACATGTGTTACTGATAGTGTCAGCATGAGTTTCTCCCAATGAATCCAACTCCAGTAGCAATGGTATGTGTTACGCCTGGTGACTTGTCCTCATCTGCATGATGCAAACACTCCCAGCATCCCAATCTCCTTTCCCACGAACCCTTCCCCAATCATAATCCTCTCCATTTTTCCTGGTAATAACTACAGTCCTGTCTTTCGTGATCACTATTTTCTCGCTTTTCTTTATAAATTCCACCACCAAGAAACTCTAAACAACTCAGTTTAGTTTTGTCTCTCTTCCTATTTTGGAACTTTATATAGTATATGAGATTTTTCTACACTGCTGTGTGTAGATAAAATTTATTCATTTTTGTTGCCGTGAAGTTATTTATAAATCTATTATAGATGATCACCTCAAAGTGGAATTGCTGAGTTTGCACTCAATTTTGAGAAGATACTGGCGAAGAGTTCACCATAGTGCTTGCACCAATTTATGCTCCTGCAGTGGAAGTAAGCTCTCTTGTTCTACATCCTCACCTCCACTTGGCATTGCCTGATTTTTCAATGTTTGACAATCTGGTGAGTATATAATGATTCCTCATTGTGGTTTTATTTTGCATTCTCCTTATTTCCAGTGAGGCTGAGCACCTTTTCATGTACTTATCAGCCATTTTAATGTTCTCTTTTGTTAAATGCTCATTCAAGCTCCATGTACCAATTTATATTGAGTTAGATGTCATTTTCATATTTCATATTAGTAGGAGCTCTGTATATATTTTGGCTCTAGACATTTGGTTCTTAAGTATCATAAATATCATCTCCTACTCTGTAATCTCTCTTTTCACTCTTTTTAAGGTGGCTTTTGATGGATAGAGTTCTTAATTTTAATTCAGTAAAAAAAAAAAAAAAAAGCAATCTTTTCCTTTATGGGTAGAGTTTTTTGGGTCTTATAAGAAAATCCTTTCCAACTCTGACTTCAAAAAGATATGTTCCTGCACTATCTTCTTTAAAAGCTTTATAGTTTTACCTTTCACATTTTGATCTTCAAGCCACTGGGAATTGATTTTTTGGTGAATGATTCTGCTTTTTTTTCAAAGCCAGGTTCTCCACCTCCAATCAATTTTCCAAGTCCCCAGTCACCTTATAATAAATCCTCTTTTTCCTTTAGATACCCAGCATAAGTTTCTCCTGCTTTCAATCAAGAGCTCTGGCTGATAAAATGGACTACTGTCTTGGCTCCCATTCCTGGAATCCTGCCTCTCAACCCCAGCCCAGTTCTGTGGCCTGTGACTTGATGCAGACGGGTTTTTGTCTGAGCTTTGGACTATGCCCAAAGATTGCCATACTCCATGATCTTGTGTCTTACCCAGCAGACGACTTCATATTTCAGAACCTCCTGCTGGACTGGTTCCACCAGCTCCTGTCCCACTGCCCAGCTCCACTATGAGCTCAAAATCATATCTCCAGATATGAGATGAAATTGTACACCAGCCTTAGACGCCCGGCTGGAAGAGCCCAAGGCCCACAGAAAAAAGGTAATAGAGATAACATTCATAAACCATTGCCAATTGACGTCATCTGCTAGGCCAGACAAGTGAAAGCAGGCTTAACTCCCAGTTGGGGATTTCAGATCTTATTGCCATTCTTTGTCTCTCTTATCAGGAGACCATGCAGGAAGATTCACACTTTACTTCTTTCCAAGTGGTTTATTGATTTGTGGATTCAGTGAAACATGCATCAATTGAACTAACTATTCCCTTTAAGTAAGGGGTCGATTCACACTGGGCTGAAATTAACAGGCACAACAGAACTGCCTGTTAGAGTTCAACCAAAACACAATAGATGCACACAATGTGAGGGCAATCTGGAGATTAAATAGCTCTACTTCATCCCTAGCCATCAAAAGCCAGTGCACTCTTATTTCTGCTTTCTTTGGCTTCCTCTTCCCTCCCCCAAGACACACAACTTCAAAGAGTTTATGTGCACTATTTAATAGAAAATAGATTTCTTTCCCATCCTTCCACTTTCTCTTTATATCTCTAGGTATTATTTCCCTCACTATTTCTTAAATGGATAGCAAACTTTGGATCCTTTCTTCCTAGATGACTGCTTAACTTCACATCTTCTCTGATCAAGTCACACAGGAAATAACAACTAAGACAAGATGGCAAATAGACCGCATTTAACCAGTGATTTTTCCTAATAAAAAATGTAAGCACTGGGCTTCCCTGGTGGCGCAGTGGTTGGGAGTCCGCCTGCTGGTGCAGGGGACGCGGGTTCGTGCCCCGGTCCGGGAGGATCCCACATGCCGCGGAGCGGCTGGGCCCCTGGGCCATGGCCACTGGGTCTGCGCGTCTGGAGCCTGTGCTCCGCAGCAGGAGAGGCCACAATAGTGAGAGGCCCGCGTACCACAAAAAAAAAAAAAAAAAATGTAAGCACTCTCCTCATACATCAATATGATTCCACTGAGCTATCAGGGGTTTTTTTCTTCCTCTTGTTAATAAACAGTTTTTCTGGGGCTTCCCTGGTGGCGCAATGGTTGGGAGTCCGCCTGCCGATGCAGGGGACATCGGCAGGGGACGCGGGTTCGTGCCCCGGTCCGGGAAGATCCCACATGCCATGGAGCGGCTGGGCCCGTGAGCCATGGCCAAGCCTGCGCGTCCGGACCCTGTGCTCCGCAGCGGGAGAGGCCACAACAGTGAGAGCCCCGCGTACCGCAAAAAAAAAAAAAAAAAAGAAAAAAAACCACTAATGAAATAGGTAAGACTTACAGCATTATCTTTAGCTTCTGAGAAGGAAACTGAGGCTCAGAAGGAATTAATGAATGATCTGAGGTAAAGCCAGGACTCAATCTTGACTTTTATGACTCCTTGACTAGTGCTTTTTCCAAGATGACTGTCCTGTATTAAAAGGTTCTCTGTGTAGCTATAGCTATTTATTTTATGCAAAATTTACGAAGAATCAAGCCCACAACACTGGCTACATTCATATCTTTTTTAACCGATTCCATTCTTGGCATAAACATGCTATTATATGGACTATGATGACATAAATTGTAATAATACTATTAAAAAGTAGCTAGTTAAAGACTTAAATGTAAGACTAGACATCATAAAACTCTTAGAGGAAAAACACTCTTTGACATAAATCACAGCAAGATCTTTTTGACCCACCTCCTAGAGTAATGAAAATAAAAATAAACAAATGGGACCTAATGAAACTTAAAAACTTTTGCACAGCAAAGGAAACCATAAACAAGATGAAAAGACAACCCTCAGAATGGGAGAAAATATCTGCAAATGAAACAATGGACAAAGGATTAATCTCCAAAATATACAAACAGCTCATGGGGCTCAATGTCAAAAAAAACAAACAACCCAATAAATAGACATTCACCAAAGACATACAAATGGCCAAGAGGCACATGAAAAGATGCTCAACATCATTAATTATTAGAGAAATGCAAAACAAAACTACAATGAGGTATCACCTCATACCGGTCAGAATGGCCATTATCAAAAAATCTAGAAACAATAAATGATGGAAAGAGTGTGGTGAAAAGGGAACCCTCTTGCACTGTTAGTGGGAATGTAAACTGATATAGCCACTATGGAGAACAGTATGGAGGTTCCTTAAAAAACTACAAACAGAACTACCATATGACCATGCAATCCCACTACTGGGCACATACCCAGAGAAAACCATAATTCAAAAAGACACATGTACCCCAATGTTCATTGCAGCATTATTTACAATAGCCAGGACATGGAAGCAACCTAAGTGTCCATTAACAGATGAATGGATAAAGAAGATGTAGCACATATATACAATGGAATATTACTCAGCCATAAAAAGAAACGAAATTGAGTTATTTGTAGTGAGGTGGATGGACCTAGAGTCTGTCATACAGAGTGAAGTAAGTCAGAAAGAGAAAAACAAACACAGTATGCTAATGCATATGTACGGAATCTAAAAAAATATATATATATATAGTACTGAAGAACCTAGTGGCAGGGCAGGAATGAAGATGTAGACATAGAGAGTGGACTGGAGGACACGGTGGGGAGGCGGAAGCTGGGAAGAACTGAGAGAGTGGCATGGACATATGTACATTACCAAATGTAAAGTAGATAGCTAGTGGGAAGCAGCTGCATAGCACAGGGAGATCAACTCCATGATTTGCTAGGAGAGGAGTGAGACAGGGAGGGTGGGAGGGAGGCTCAAGAGGAAGGGGATATGGGGATATACAGTATGCATATGGCTGATTCACTTTGTTATACAACAGAAACTAACACAGTGTTGTGAAGCAATTATACTCCAATAAAAATTTATTTTTTTTAAAAGCTAATAAAAGGTAATTTACCAAAGAAAAACAAAAGTAGCTAAGATTCTGGGAGTGTTCAATATATCAAATACAATCTAATTTGAGGCTTGGGGGCTTTTTGGTTAGCTATTCAGATTCAAAAATTATCTTATTCATTATTGAGATTAAAAAGCCAAACATTTCAATAAAATGTATTTAAACAAGAAAGGTCAAATTCCACACTTCCATCTTTATTAGCATACAGATTGAGTAAACAGGCTTTTTGCAAACACATTTAGGTCTTTATAACTATAGAGAAGAGGCAGGGGATAGTTGGTTTCAGGGCACAAATCTGATAACACAATCTGTCCCTTTTATTTTTTTTGAATACTTAGCTGCTAATTTCAAGGCTGGGTGAAGTTCTACTGCATTAGAAATAAAGGATTTATTTAAATAGGATTACAAGAAATGAAAGAAGAATATTCACGAAAATGTATTGTACATGTTTCTTTTTAAAATCTTCTACTCTGATTAGTCTGATGACTCTTCTGAAAGAACAAAGGGAACTATTTTTCATGCTGTTGTTTATTCAATTCATTCTTTCTTTAATTTCGTTTGCTGGTTAATTCAATCTCCATATTCACACATTAACAACCATGTGTCCCTTGTGTCAGACGGCAGGCTGTCAGCGGTGAGCCCAGGGAGCTAAGAGGTTCCGCAGAAAAAGAGCGAATCACCGCCTTGAAAATCAGGGCAAGCTTGCAAGAAGGGACGACATCTACTCTCAGAGAACAAAAAGAAGCATCCCACTATATAAGCCCAATTGCATAAGCTGTCATGTGAGCATGAAAGCCTCTTTAGTTAGTTAGTGGGATGTGAAACACGCAAGAGAACAAGAAGTCTATGATTTTCATGATTTCTACCCTGGGGCCTCAAATCCCTACAATTCCATCAACTAGTTCCAATATTTCAAACAACCTGATAAAAACTGAACTGCTCTTCCTCACTCTTGTTTGTTGTTTACCAGTTGCGCTGACTCTGAACTTTTATATCAGTCAGATGTAGCCTACTTCAGAAGACAGCCCTTATGATAAGTCATATAATCCCCAATACTGTCCATAGAAATTACCCCAAACCTCCTTATTTTGCTTCAAAGTCTACTCCTCTCCTGTGTTAGTTAAACTATTTTTGAGTGTTGGGCTTGTTTCCCAGTCTTTCTGTGGAGGAGCTATGGAGTAACTTCAACAGAACTTTAGCTCCTCGTAATTTTAATCACCCTCCCCCTTTCACATATACAAGTTACCCCAAGAAAGAAGAAATCCAAAATTTAAGAAAGAAATATGTTTATTTTTATACCCAACAACATAAATAAATCCCTTGGTCTCCTTTAACCAGGATGCTGGCTGTAGCTGATGCTGTGTGAGGTATCCCTAACAAATCCACCCTTCTATCTTTGCTAAAAGAATCCCACTTTTGTGCAGGCAATGGGCAGCAAAGTGCTCGGAAAAGATGGGCCACTTCCCCTTCCCCAGAGATTGAACTGATTGGCCTAAGTCTACATGCCAGTGATTGACTCAAGATCCAGTTCTATTCATTGGCATTTTAAGACAACACAGCTAAGAGCGTCTAGAAAATATTTTTCTCTATGATAAAAAAAAAGAGACACCTTTTTTATTTCTTCCTGCCTGTGGATGTCTTTGGAAGCTTTGAGACCCCTTTGGGTAAGGATTTGATGCCATCTTGTGACCTTGAGTAGACAAGCATAAAGACAAAGCCAGCATGCTGGGTGTGGTACACTAAGAAGTTAGAAAGAGCATGGATCCTACGTGACACCACTGATCCGTTGTACAATCTTGGAACTGCCCTGTCTCTGAACTTTTTTTTTTTTTTTAATACAGCAGTTTCTTATTAGTTATCTATTTTAAACGTATTAGTGTATATATGTCAATCCCAATCCCCCAATTCATCTCACCCCCTTTTCCCCCCTTGGTGTCCACACATTTGTTCTCTACATCTGTGTCTCTATTTCTGCCCTGCAAAACCGGTTCATCTGTACCATTTTTCTGAACTTCTTTTTGATTGAAATACAAAATGTCCTTCTGGTTTACTCATCTTCTATGGAGAAATTCTGTAGCTACCACTGTCCTCCTGCCCTTTTGACCTGACAATGTACCTAATTTCCCTACCTTAAACTTTGCTTCTCCCCAAGGAATTTAGCTCCAACTCCCCAGCCCCACTTACCACCCTGTCTGGATCTCTTTCCAATCTAATAGCACCAAGAAAATATGCAGTTCAAGCTGATGGACCCAAACTCTGACTTTGAGTTGTCTGGCCCATCCTGGTTATTTGAGAGAAGACAGGAGATGAAGAATATACTTTGATGGCAAATAAGTGGAAATCACTTATTACATGATAACCTTACTTTTGGGCAGACAAAAGTAGCTTAAAAGATGAAGTACACAGGTATTTTAAAATTTTCTAATAAGAAATAGTTTGAGAATCACTATCATAACTCAGGTATTCATTTTGGCCTCATGGGAAAAATTTGGAAGAGATGAGTCTTTAAGATCTGGTCAACTGAAACCTTTCAAAAAGTGATAGCCAATTTCGATTCTGGGTAGTCACCAATAAAAAATTCCAAATCCAGAAAAAATGTTAAGGCAGAAAAGCTATTTATACAGCCAAATATTAGAAACCATCTAAATAATAACCAATGGTAGAAAATCAGTTACGTAGATTACAGTGCAGCCATATGATACAGTAATTAAAATAGTATTTTAGGGACTTTCCTGGTGGTCCAGTGGCTAAGACTCTGCACTCCTAGTGCAGGGAGCCCGTGTTCAATCCCTGGTCAAGGAATTAGATCCCCTGCCACAACTAACACCTGGCACAGCCAAATAAATAAATGAATAAATATTTTTTTAAATAGTATTTTAGTATTTTATTAACATAAAAGTGCTGCTTTATTAATAAGGAAACAAAATATGGATAAGAAATTTATAATTTCTTATTTTAAGAACCATATTTTAATAAGACCACATACAGAGAAAAGATGACAAGAAAATATTACTAAAATGAAGTGACTTAATAATAGGAAAATGGGCAATGTTCGTCATCTTTTTATTTTTCAATACTTTCCAAATGTTCTTTTACAAACGTTCATGAGCTGCTAAACCCAAGGTCATTGCCACATTTGTTTTATTGGCAGCTTCCTTTCAGCCACAGCCTGACACTGGACACAGGGCTTGGCAAATGTTCCCAAGTAAATAAAGCATAATTAGTATACATAACACCAAACCAGATGAAAACTGAAAGTTTCAAACCAAATAATCCAGATGTTCCAAATTCCCAGATGTTTGTTGGAAAGTAAACTAATCACCCATCTTTAACTGCTTAGTTTTGTTTTCCACTAGAAGTTGTGGCTTTAAGAAGCTGGGTGTTGAAGCAACAATAGCAGCTAAGATTTCTGAGAAAATGGAGTAGGAAGCTCTGGCAGAGAAGAACACAGACAAAAGTTTACCAAGCACCTGTCTAAACTACATCTGTGCTAGAGCATTACTGCTGCCAAAGAAAGGTCCAGATTTTTAATAGAAGCATATCTAGTACAGTAGTTTACAGGATGCCTCTACCGGTCTAGAGAGAAGGGAAGAAATATTGCCATTGACACAGGATGAAAGAATGGTTGGGTTCCATCAGGAATATCTCATGAACCTCTAATCCTGTCTTCAAGGACTGTAAAGAGTCACTTAACCAACCACAGGGACTGGGGTTTCCCAGAATAGGAACAGCTCCTTAGCTGCCTTCTAATCTCTCACTTGCCTGGAGAGGTGTCAAGGTATTAACATTTAAATCACTAAAAAGGGAATGTAGCCTCTCTCTGTTGTTTCTATCCCATTGAGGCTATTTCTCAATATAGCCTCAAACTTCCCAAGGGGATGGAAAACCTCACTCTATTAGTATCAGCATCAGCTTGCACAGAAACAGCTGCAGCATCCTGGAATAAGAATTAGATGGGGAATCTGAAAGCCTCACTTCTAATTCTAGCTGTGCTGGGAACAATTTTGACCTTAGGCAATCCACAAAAACTCTCAGATTCACAGATTCTTCTTCTTTAGGAACTTGATGAGTTGATCTCTAAGGCCTCAATAATTCTATTTTCTTATCCTTAAATGTAACCACCTGGTGGGTGTCTGCCACCTGGATGCTCACAGAATCCTCCCAGAGTCCCCTTTTACCTTAAAGTGTGGAAATTCTGGTGCTCTCTCCACATTTTCTGCAAGTTCTCTGGAAGTATATATTCTCACAGTCACCTCTTGCTCTAATTTCCTGCATGGCTGCATTTTCAGTCACCTCATCTTAAATCTAGCCATACTTCCTTCCCTCTACACCTTTTCACCCCACAGTGTGGCACTTCCCTTTCTTTTTTATCCATCTCTCTCTGCCCTTTACTCTCCGCCCCCCAAAACAGGCAAGGTAAGGTCTAGAGAAAATACAGAATTGAAAACAGAGTCAGTGCCCAAAGGAAAGCAGTCTGAGGAATCGGGATGTAGGCTGAACAGAACGTCCAGCCTAAGAAGGGAGTCTAGGCAGGGGGATGAAAATCAGGTCCAGTTATATAAAAAAAGAATTGAATAAAAATAAACATAGGAGAAGAGACAAATCTTTCTTACAGACTTCCAAATAATTTATGTAGAAACTATAAGGGAAGAAAAACATTTTTCCCTCTACCCTCCTAAGTGTCTGGACTGGAACTCTGCAAACTAGACTGAAAAAAGACAAATTAACAAAAGAAAAACAAGAAGTTTATTAACACATGGAGAAAGCGTATACATGAAAGAAACTCAGTAATGAGTAACTCAAAGAAGTAGTTCGAATTGGGACTCTTGGCAAAGAACAGTACATTTGTAGAGAAGTGACAAGACAAAGGAAAAGAGTTTAGGCTTCCAAGAGTGGCAAACCATGGTAACGTAAATACGTGCGGGAATCCAGTGGGAGATGAGGGTTGCTTTTGCAGGTCCATGTTGACACCAGCTTCCTGTCTTTCTCTTGGCCATAAAATTTCCCCAGAAGAGAGAATTTATGGCCGTCCTCATTTCTCAGAAGTTTCTTCTCTTAGTCAGATATAAGGGAAGCTCTGGGAAGGCTTCTTTTTGCACCTGTTGAACCTCAAATGCCTTTAGCTCAAAATAACTCATATACCAAAGTGCTGTATTTGGGGTGGCATATTTTGATCCTATACAATACTTTCCCCTCCAAGATGTGCAGCTTAATCTCTTCCCCCCTTCTTTGAGTGTGGGTGAACCGAGTCACTTACGTCTAAAGAACAGAGCATGAAAAGTAACTTTACAGTGATTAAACCAAACAACCAGCTCAGGTGATCAAGGTCAACATCAACAGTGATAAGTCATGTTGGTAGTACATGCACTTGATATGATGTGACAAAAAATGGTCCTTTACCTCTGTAATCTTCCTTCCAAAGACCTATAACCCCAGACTAATGATGAGAAAAACATTAGAAAATTTCAAATTGAGGAACACATTATGAAATACCTGACCAATGACTCCTCTAAACTGTCAAGGTCATCAAAAACAAAGAAAGCTGAGAAACTGTCAGAGCCAAGAGGAGCCCATGGAGACAAGATGACTAAATATACTATGGTATCCTTAATGGATAAGGGGCATTATTGGGAAAACTGGTGAAATCCAAAATAACATGTGGAGTTTAGTTCATAGTAATGTACCAATGTTCATTTCTCAGTTACAGCAAGTAAACTACAATAACTTAACATGTAAAAAATAGGGGAAACTGAATGGGGGAATGTGGAGACTCTCTATGCTCTTTTTTTTTTTTTTTGCAACTTTTCTGTGAATCTAACACTATTCTAAAGTTTAAAAGTTTATTTTTAAAAATTCAGGTTCAAAATCAATGGGCTGAATTTGGAGATGATCAAAGCAATCTCAGAGGTAAAACAGGAGGTGGGCCTGGAGCGGTTATAGAAAGCAACCTCCAGACCCTTTGAAGGGGACCAAGGATTTACTTAGGGATAAGGAAGAAGCTGGTAAGGCACGGTCACTAGAAATCAGAAAAAAATTACTTATAGGTTTTTGCAAAATGATTTGCTCTTTTATTAATTCAAGGTGCAATATAAGGAACAATCCAAATGTCCAGAGAGCCGTATTTCCAACTTAGAAAGCCCAAGACAAGCCGTGTCCTCAGAAGCTAGCATTTACTTCCTTTAGCCACGCTTATAACAGAACTTTGCCCTTGAAAAGATTTTGAGGAAAACCAGAAAGCCCTGAAAAAAATACGTCGCTGAAACAAAGAGAAGTGACAGTGACTGAGTGTCTTGAACAATGCAAGATTAAGATCGTGCCTAAGGATAAAGTGACAGAAAAAGCCAGGTGGGAATCTGACAAAAATTGCCTTCTGTCTCAGAAGACAGCCTGGGTAGAAACGTCACCTTTTCACTCAAGGCACTGGCTTCAGGCTCTCTTCAAGTCACATTGACTGAGCTTCCTGAGAAAAAAACAAAAACAAAACCAAAAAACTTTCCCAGCTGTAAACCCCACGGGTCCCCATACTCCTGTCTAGAGGCTGAGCTTTGCTGCCTTATTCACCGCCTTTCACATCGACTGACTGGAATGGGAGCTCTGTGGACAGAGGTGGGCCAGTTAGGCCTGAGGAACAACAGTGTGAAAGGCCCGCTGCTTTTTCTCGCTTCCCTATTTCCAGGGCAGGGGCCAAGACCCTAAAAGGGGCAAAAAAAAAAACCCATCTTATCTTTCTTAGTTAATACACCACCAGTCACCCGCCCAGTTGCAGCAGTCGTCTGATTCCCACTACGCTCGTGCCCCAAACCTATCCCACTAGCAAATTACACCAATTTAAACACTGCCTGAATCTGCGCACATGTCTGCACTTCCACTGTTACCTCCACAGTCCACCTCACCTGGACTTCTACGATAACCTTGTTTTGCCTTTGGGCTTCTCCAGCTTCCCTATATGTCTACATATGGATTTCTTTTCCTTTATCATGCTTGGGACTCACTGGCATTCCATCATCAGAAGACTGGAGCCATTCATCATTTTTGGAAAATTACAACCATATCTTCAACCAAATCCCAATGAAATTTTCAATTTATGCTTCATCCTATTTTCTCTATGACCTCCTGGGACACTGATTGGATTCATGTTGGGTCTTCTCATTCTCCTTCATGTTTCTTAGTCTCCTTTATATTTTCCAACTCTTTGCTGCTCTCTACGCATCTTCTTTAGCTTCATCTTTCAGTTCATTAATCTTCCCCTTCCGTTATGTCTAATCTACCATTTATATCATCTTTTGAGTCTAATGTCAATTATTACCTTCTTTGATTTAAAATAGGCCCCCTGTATCCAAAGGTTTTGCATCCACCGGTCAACCAACCATGGATTGAAAATACTCAAAAAAATAAATTCCAGAAAGCTCCAAAAAGCAAAACTTAAATTTTCTGCATGCCAGCAACTATTTATATAGTATTTACATTGTATTAGATACTATAAGTAATCTAGACACTATTTAAATCATACAGAAGGATGTGTACCAAGTTATAGGCAAATACTACACCATTTTAATATATGAGATGAGTATCCATGGATTTTGGGATCAGCGGGGGGCCCTGGAACCAATCTCCTATGGATATCTAGGGACGACTGTATAAGTTGCTGGTTCTTTTTCAAACCTACCAGATCAATGTTCATCGTTTCTTCCTATTGTCCTATTTCTTTAAAAATTAAATATACTTATTGTAAAATCTGTATTTAATCCTTTCTAGTATCTGTAGTTTATGCAATATGACTCTGTAGCTTGTTATTTCTGTTGATTCATACAAGCTTTTCTCCTATCTTTAGGATTTTGGGCTCATAACAATATTATGAAATTTTTGAGGTTGGATTTTAAAATACATTCCTCCTGGGACAGTTTGTACACACATTTTCCAGAACCTTGGGAGTCTAACACCAACTTTTAGATTTCAGAGTTTCAGGGTATCCAAGCTGTTAGGAATTCAGAGACTAAACCTGCACAAGTGTAGGCTATGATCAGCAATTCTCAAGGTGAGAGAGACTTTTTTATTTTCAGCTGTACCCACAGCCAAAGTCAATATAGATAAGTGTCCCATCACCACTTCTCTGCGGGGGACGGTGGGGGGGGGTACCCTGGTTCACTCAATGAAGTCATTATCCTTTGAGACTCCTAGTTGTGCACAATTTGCAAATATGACCGCCTACTTGATTAAAATCCAAACCACTGGCTGTCAAAATGGCAGATAACACAGAACACCAGGGCCAACTGCTACTCCAGAGCCTGCTTACCCTGTAGATTCATATTTACTTTCTGACTTGGGAAGAATTCAATTATTTTTCCTCAAGGTCAGCCATACATTAAAGACAATGAGCCTTATTTTTTTTTTAAATATCCAGTATTTTCAAGTATGCTATGCAAAGAAGACTTTCTATGAACTTCTAATCTGTCATGGTTTCCAACACAGAACTTGCAATACCCTGCTAACGGGTCCCTGATTCCACTCTAACCTCATACAATCCATCTTCTACCCAGCAGCCAGAGCTATCTTCTTAAACAGCCTGCCAAAGAGAGGTAATTAATAAAGATCTCACAGGCTGTTTTCGGAATCTTACTTGCAAACATCACTCTTCTCTTCCAGGTCGGCTTGAGGAAAGCCTCATGACTATGCACTACACGTTAGTGCCATACGTAACCTGGCTGTCAGCCTTGGACTTCCCCATATCTTTCAGCTTGCTGAATTTCCTTGTCCTTTAGGATGGAAGTTAAAATTTGGCTTACATTTCTATCCCAGCACTAGTCCTTGGGAGTCTTAGAGGACTTACTTTTTTCTCTTTCGTATCTCAGGGTCCACATTCCCGCACCTGTTAACGATCTCTGTCTTTCACCTTACCTCCTGAGTGTATTCTCCCTACTCTGTCGTCGTGACCTGGTAGGACACCACCCCAATCCTGTCATTCTCTATCACATGACTGATAAGTCATTTAAAGGACATAAGCATTGAAAAGATTAGGCTGCCCATAACCCCCTAATACCATAGATCAATGAAACCAAAAGTGATTTTTGAAATGTCACAATTTACATGTATGCTGAAACAAAAAGTCTTCTTATTACATTTTCATACTGGCGAATTCAGAATGTGTTAATGAAAATTAAACTTCTCTGTCTCTCAGTGTCTCAGAACGTACATGTTGTGTAGTGTACCAAGTCAATGTTAACGTGTAGAAGATAACCGTGAAGGCTTACGCCAGTGGGAAGTTGAGCTGGGAAACTGATGTCACTTTTTCACAAGTATAGCCTGGCCAACAATTTAAATCTAAATAATCAACATTCATACCAAACAACACTGTTCTCAAGGTCCCTCGGCTATTCTCACTCACAGAACGATTTTCTCAGCCACCTACCTCCTCCTCCACTTGTGTCTTACTTCTGCCCCACTGCTGGGCCTCCAGTCCCGCTCTGTTGAACTCCTGATACTCCCCCTGGGGCCACTGCTCATTCCAAACACTCAGAATTCTCATGAACTCGGGTGAAGAGCCATTTACCCGACTCACAGCAAGTCTAGATTATGCTTGGAGGGACGAATTTTCAGTATCAAACACTCCCATTACTTTGTATCCCAAAATAAAACCAGGCCTCCCCCTGAGAGGAATCTCGGCCTCAACTGCCAACAAACAAACAACAATAACGACAACAAAAGAAAACGTTTTCTTCCTATTATGGGGACTCAGTTGGAACCCCGTAGTTAATATTAAGATTATTTTAAGCTTAAGACATTTGAGATTCAACAGATGCAGAAAAGAAGTCTTCCCGGAACTTCCCTTATCTGACTAAAAGCAGCAACTTCTGAGAAATGGGGCTGCCATCAATTATCTTTTTAGGGTGGCTCTACTCCTAAGAGGAAGAAGGAGAACCTACCATGAATCCCACACTCTGGGGAGTTTTATAACCCTGAAGAAGACAGAAAGACCACGCATATCTGTACAAACATCATCATAAACCTTCTTATCGCTTAATTGTTCTTCTAAGAACCCATTTCCCTTTCCTAAAAGAATCTATTCTTCCCTTAAAAGCCTTTTCTCGCCTTTCCCTTTCCCCTACTAAGTTTCCCCTACTAAGCCTCTAACTTTAACCATTTAAAGAGCTACTTCTTTTGCAAGCTCCTATACGCATACAAATAAATTTTTTCTCCTGTTTACCTGTTGTTAATCAGTTTAATTGGCATGCTCCAGTTACTAAACTTAGGAAGTTAGAGGAAAAGTTTTATCACACACCGTTAACACCAATTTCTATATTTGGAAGCCATGGTTTTCTTTTCTTTTTTTTTGCCAGGTGTGCTGTTTTTGTTTTGTTTTAACCAGTCTTATTGAGGTATAATTTACATATAATAAACTGCACACATTTAAATTATACAATTTGATGAGTTTTGACAGATATGTACACCCACGAATCTACCATTACATTCAAAGTATAGAGCATTTCCATAAGCCCCCAAACATTCCTCAAGCCATTTAGCAGTCAATCCCCTCCTGTAACCCTAGCCCCCTGGCAAACAATGATCTTTCTGTCAATATAGTTTTCTATTCTTCTAATGTCTTTGTCTGGTTTTGGTATTAGGGTGGTGATGACCTCATCAAGTGAATTTGGAATGACTCTACCCTCTGCAAGCCACGGTTTTCTTTGAAACCTAATATTAACATCAGCTTGTAGCTGTCACTTAGCACATGCTACCTCATAGTTAGATTTGGCCCCAGAAAACATTAATTACCAGCCTCAAAATAAAACCAAAAATGCCTTCTAGGATGTTCATTCCCCCAAATACCTATATAGTTAGCAGCATTTAGTTTGGCTCTTTTGGACAACTCTTCCTTGATCTTATCAGACTGTGACCTCCTTCATTCCCCCAAATACCTATATAGTTAGCAGCATTTAGTTTGGCTCTTTTGGACAATTCTTCCTTGATCTTATCAGACTGTGACCTCCTTGCAGGTGATGCCTTTTTAAAATTCACTGGTCTAAACCCAGCACTAGTAAAGAAGCGGTACTCAATAAATATTTGCTGAATTGAACTGATCAGGACGTTGGCTATAAATTTAATCTTGGCAGTAAAATGAGTCCTGTGATAATCATTTTTAGACATTTTATGAATGCTCTAAAAGATGTAATCACCCAAAATTAATATTTACTGATCGAATAATGTTATTTAAGTACAACTAAGGCCCTATTAACCAGGAACTGCAGGAAACAAAGTAACACCAATAGTACACTCCCTCCCACAGGTTATGGAAAACTGAAGAGCCCACCCCCAGGGCTAAGCTTTTGCCTCTTCCACAGCTCAGCTATGGAGAATGAAAAGGTGTTCTTGCAGCTTCTTCAAAAGAATAGACTTTGGGGCTTCCCTAGTGGCGCGGTGGTTGGGAGTCCGCCTGCCGATGCGGGGGGCGTGGGTTCGTGCCCCGGTCCGGGTGCCGCGGAGCGGCTGGGCCCGTGGGCCATGGCCGCTGGGCCTGCGCGTCCGGAGCCTGTGCTCCGCAACGGGAGAGGCCTCGGCGGTGAGGGGCCCGCGTACCGCAAAAAAAAAAAAAAAAAGAATAGACTTTTACAAAGAAAAAGCTTAAATCCCCCCTTACTTATACCCAGCCCTTATCAAGGTGAAAAAAAGGGAATATTTGGAAATTAGTTACTTTCCTTGTGAATGCATCTTCTCTGATCAATTTTGCACTTGGTGAGATTTTTTAAAAATTTATTAAGTATCATATTTAAAAATATAGAATTGTTATCATCATAGTTGTTTTTTAAACCTAATTTCATCTCTGCACAAATTGGGTAAGGGATTGAGCTAAAAAGAGTCTCAAAATATATACTTTCTCACCTCCTTTGGGACAGAAAGGAGGTCCAAAGGGAAAGGGCTGGTAAAATCTGTGTTTCAAACTCTTAATTAATTCTATTTTTCAAATCTGCACCTACATCTATGATTCCGTAAGTAAAGCTGAAATAGAAAAATCAGGAGAGACAACTTCTAACCCTGCCCCAAATCCTCCTGTTCTGTCTACTAGAATCATGAGATAAATAGTCCATGTTATAAGCAGTAGATCACACACACACACATAAAGACCCATGAAGAATGACAAGGAGGGAGGGAAAAAAGGATTGTAATATCTGTCTGTTTAGCCAAAGGGCTGGAGGGAAAAAAAGACACTGAACAAAGATTCTTTGAGAAGTTACTGATCTCCCACTGGAGGCTGTAGTTGCTAACTGAGCTGCTCATTCCCAGCATATCAATTCATTGTGGTAAGAGATGTGGCCCGTTTCCACAGTAAAAGGAGAAATTAAGAGCTTCACACAGCTTTTTTTTTTTTATTACATCTGAGATATATTTGGTTATTCTAGTCAGCCACTAAAGGCAGTCACTGTTCTTATCCCACTTAAGACTTGCAGTTGTAAAGACCCAAAAGGCTTAAACATGGGAAAAACTTCAGGGAATCTTCATGAACTTTCAGAGTCCTTAGTTTAACTCTGTAGAAGTTCCCAAAGTCCACAATGACTAGTGATAAGCAATTATTCAGGTTTAAATATTTTAGCACTAATTGATTTTCTCATTTTAATTGCAGAAGTAATTTCCCTGAAAGTTTACAATTTGTACTCACAGGGGAAAGTGGAAGAGAATGCCAAACCCGCTCAGGGACAGGACTTGAATGATTTCACCCTCAACAATTCTGCCCGTTATTTGATGGTGACTCTGGCCTTAAGCACTGACAATTCCTTTTGATTTAGACTGTTGTTTTTGTGCTTGTGAATTTAGTCCCAGATGACTAAAATATGAAAATTCCTTATAATGTATGATGACATATAGTTAGATTACTCTTGTAATAATGTTCAGACTTCTTGTCACAGCATAAAAGACCCTTCACCCACCACTCTCTACCTTACAGGCCCAGTTTCACTGCCCCATAAATACCACCACCTACCCTGCATCTAACTGCACTGGATCATTCAATGTTACCGAATGCTCACATGCCCTTTGGCAACTCCATATCTGTGCACAGGCTGTACCTTCTGCATGAAATGCTCTGCTCCTCATTTTTTGCCAGACAAATTTATTCTTCAAAAAACAAAACTTAGATACCACCTCCTAGAGAAAGCCTTTTCAGATTTCTTTAGGGCAAGTTATTTGCTCCCTCTTCTGTGCTTTTGGAGTTCTATACACACCCCTCGATTTTGTATTGTCTGTCTCCTAAAACGGATCTCAACCTTTTTTAGCATAAGGTTTCTTATGCTAAAAGGCACATAGCAAGCATGCAAATGATCACTGAAAGCACTGTGGGTGACTCTCCCACTTGTGAAATTCTGTTAACAGCTCTCTACACTCACCGCTAAAACAGGTGCTGTAACATTGCTTTTTTAATATTTGCAATTAATACATGCTACCTGCCCTGTTTCAAAACGGCATTTTTAATGATGCAATTAACAATTTTTTTAAAATGTCCTCTAATTTCCTCCTTCCACTTTTACTATTTTAAACTTTGCCTCTCACTTTAAGCCTGTCCTCTCTGGGCAAGTATATGGAACTTTGAACATGGATCCAATTATCTAGAAGCACAATGGTGTTCTCAATGGGGCCCTGAGTATGACTGCACGAGGGACCCAAGTACTAGGCAATATCAGGAGACCTAGTAAATGCTTGCCTCTTCCAAGAAATTACTAGGACCTAATTAAATTTCATTCACAAAGATAAAGCTTCCCAACATTTATTTTCAGAAAGCAAATAGAGAAGCGATTTTATTTTCAAGGATGTTGGAAGTAGAGGAAAGCGACACTACATGGATTCTCTTCTACAAAATTCTTCCATTCACGCCCAAGCAAAAAACGTCGGGTCTCTCTTTCTAGTCAATTATTCCACATTTTGCCCTTGTCTTTGTCTCATTTAAAACCAGTAGAAATCTGTGGGGAGCTTCCAGTTGGATGAGACAAATGACTGACCTTCAAAGAGTTTACAATCAGTGAGGAAAACTAGCATATAATATAACTTACTCCAATATGGGATGGTGACATATGGTACACTTAACTGAAGGAAAAATCCAAAGAAGGGCCTATTTAATTTTGACTATTAAGGAAGTCCTTTTAGAGAAAGTAGCGCGTCAGGACTTGAGGAGAGGAATTTATGTAAGTGGCACCATGAACATAGACACAGGCATGACATAACATTTTCAATAACAGTAAGTATTCCATTGCAATTTCAGCTAAAGTGGGAATATATGTGAGAACATTTCTTAAAAAGCTAATTCTGGAAGTATCTCTGGAAGTCAAATATTTGAGCACTTAGATTTTATAAAGAGCACTTTGCCCATTTTTTTCCTGAAATTGTTAACTGATTTTGAATAAACCTAATAGCTACTAATATATAGTCAAGTCAATGGTGGTACATAGACTACATTTAAATTGTCCCTTTTTAAATATATTCCCATTATAGTACCTCTATGGCTTTCCAGCATGCTAGTAGGAATATCAAAGGATAAATATGATCCAGTGGGGAAACACAGTTAAAATTAGGAGAGAAAAACAACAGTATTCTGAAATCTCAAATGGAATTCTTAGTTTTTTTTTTTCCAGATGGAGTTTTAATTATAGTTAAGATGCAAATTCCCTTTAATTTGAAGGAGGGGTGAGGGGGAAAATTTGGTTGAGTTATGCATATTTTTAATTGGCTTCAAAGCTTCAGTCCTTGCAGAAAGGCAACTTTCAAAATCAGAACCTGGAAAACCCTATTCCTCAAAATATTTTTCCACTCCAGTCCTAAGTTTCCTTTCTTCTATTCCTTGTCTACTTGAAAGTTGCATGGGGCCATAGTGAATGATTGGGGCAATTTGCTATATTGACTGGCAAACATGCAACTTAACACAAAACAATGTCAGTCTCTCTCATCATTTAAAGAAGGCTCATTACAAACCAATAATTCATGAATTGAGTCCCATCCATAAGGAATAATTTGCACTAACTGTACTAAGTTAAGTTGATAAATTATATAGGATTCAGAGACAAAATCCTTGTTATGTCAATATAGAGATATTTTCCAATGTTTTGAAATGTAGAATTTTACTAGCAGGTGCTGACAACTCCACTCTGTGATGTTCTTTCCAAGAGATTAAACATTAGTCCTCAAAAGTAGTTGTGTGGCTCAGAGGTAATCAGGAGCCTTCTAAAAGCAATCTGGAAGCATTGCTGTCTCTTAACTAGAACAGAATGTTACTTCCTAGATTCTGGGAGCTCCCTTGGAATTGAACAAACTCTAGCAAAACACGTCAAGCAAATTCTACCATTAACACTCTAGGAATGGAGTAGTTTCTGGCTTTTGTTTTAGCACCACCAGAAAAAATTCAGAGCAGATTATTCTGCAGGCTACTAGGCAACATAGGATTGCCCGCTGAAATACACTGAACATGGGTTGATTTCTTACTCAACAGAGCGGCTTTATAGTCCCTCCTGAATTTTGCCCTCTAGTAGCATAGCCACAATTTGAATAACATTTACAACTGCTCAGTTATGAGGTCCTGTCTGATCACAAAGGCATGAGAATGGCAGCGTGAACAGTGTACCACAGTGAAAATAATTTGGGCTTTGGAACCAAGCAGAGCTAACACCGACACTGTTGGTTTTCAGATTTGGGGCAAGACTATGACCATTGATCCTCTGTTTACTCATCTGTAAAATGGGGACAAATGATAGGATTTACTACAATTATTCTGAGAGTTAAATTAGATAATGCATGCAAATAATTACATGCAAATAATAACTGTTATGACATTATGCCCAGGTTATAGGAACAATCTCCACTGGATGATAATCTACTGGATCATCCTAAGTGTGTAAATAAATACAAGTCAACACACCTGATATGTAGGGAGGAGAAAAAGTATTTCCTAGAATTAAGGACCTAGAAATCACGTTAATCCAGCTTCTATCTGGTTAGTGAATGAATCAGTTCCTTTTTTGGTTGACATATATATGTATGTACGTATGTATATATGCATAAAATCCCAGTTTTAATAAAACAATAATTTATTAATCTCCATTAGGTAGGAGATATGTCCCAATGCCTAGTTTCAACACACTCAATTAATATAAATAAATACTTGCTAATCCATAAATGTAGATCAGGTTTGTACTATTTCCTACTTGGAATTCTACTTGGAAAATATTATTTGCCAAGACATAGAGTAAGGTTTCTTCTAGTAAAATATCATATAGTGTGGTTTTATATATCCAGAAATGCTTTAAGTATTCATAAAAATATGAATTAATAACACAGGATTTTAAAAACTTAACTTGTAGACCAGTTTTACTTTGGGGAAAAGCAGGAAGCCAATCACACTGTGGAGAATTAAATATTACTTGACAAAGCAACTTAAGTTCTGGCAGGTACTGAGATTTCAATTTCACCTATTCTCATGTTCTCAGAAGAACTCTTGAGTTAACCCAAGCTGAAAGTAAAATTCCAATTCCAATCTGTCATATTTTTTTAATTATAGTTCAACTTAAGGGGCATCATGGAGCTTTAGGGAAGGCAGCTGATGAGAATCCTTGAAGATATAATTTAGAGATGACATTTGGAAGTAAATAAAGTCCTTTGAGAGGCTGATTTAATGAAATGCAGTAGTTGTACGACTGTCATTTAGGTGAAATAAATTTTAAAAGATGTGGTTTCCTCCACCCTGAACAAAAAGTCCTTACTCAGCCTCAATTTTAAAAGGTAATGGGAAACTTTTCAAAATTCCATAGTAAAGGTAATGCAAAATGGAACTTTTTCAAGATAAAATTTGTAGCATGGAATAAAGTTCTGAAGAAGTATGGAAGCCAGGCTCTAGTGCACTAATGGCCAAAAAGCTCCCTATTTTCTTCTCATCTATTTATCCCCCTTGTTTCTTCTCCTAGTAAGAAGGGGGTGAGAGACAATTCCAAAAGAGTCATGTACCACAATGTTCATCACAGTACTATTTACAATAGCCAGGACATGGAAGCAACCTAAGTGTCCATAGACAGATGAATGGATAAAGAAGATGTGGCACCTATATACAATGGAATATTACTCAGCCATAAAAACAAATGAAATTGAATTATCTGTAGTGAGGTGGATGGACCCAGAGTCTGTCATACAGAGTGAAGTAAGTCAGAAAGAGAAAAACAAATACCATATGCTAACACATATATGTGGAATCTAAAAAAAAAAAGGTTCTGAAGAACATAGGGGCAGGACAAGAATAAAGATGCAGACGTAGAGAATAGACTTGAGGACACGGGGAGGGGGAAGGGTAAGCTGGGACGAAGTGAGAGAGTGTCATCGACACATATACACTACCAAATGTAAAACAGATAGCTCGTGGGAAGCAGCCGCATAGCACAGGGAGATCAGCTCGGTGCTTTGTGACCACCTAGAGGGGTGGGATAGAGAGGGTGGGAGGGAGAAACATGAGGGAGGAGATATGGGGATATATGTATATGTATAGCTGATTCACTTCATTATACAGCAGAAACCAACACCCCATCGTAAAGCAATTACACTCCAATAAAGATGTTAAAAAAAAAAAGGGATGGAAAATGGCAAGAAGGTTGGAATTAAATAAAATCTTCATGATTGATTATCTCCTCATTGGTCTCCTTCAGCTCCATTAAGAAACAGGGAAAGGTGAGAGAAAGAGACTGAATATTTAAGGTTGTCTTCTTCAAATTCAGGAGGGTGACTCACTATCACTATAGGTAAAGTTTCCATTTATTCATATATTCTCAGATAGGAAAGTGTCTCAGAGATACCTAGTCCTCATCCAAAGCTTAATATTTAATAATTTTCAAGCAGTGTTCCATGGAACCCTGGGATTCCTCAGTGGTGCTTTAGCCCCAGTCTAACCTGAGAAGTACGTTGTTTACCTGATTTATATGCTGGAATTCCAGGATATATTTTATGTGGGGTGGTGGGGGTGTCAAGAGTTACACTTACAAAAAAATAAAAATCTGCTTTGAAATCACTGAAGCCCAAGTAATAACAATCCCATATATGAGCACAAACACCTTCAGTGGTAAGGCGCTCACTACCTATGAGTCAGCCCATGTAAATTTTATATAGCTATGTTGTTAGGAAATTCATTCTTATAGAGAGAAGAAATGTTCCTTCTTATAATTTCCACTCTAGTTTTGTCCTCTTAGAGCACAGAAAGAAAGTCTAAGCCTTTCAACACGGCAGTTTTTCATTATCAGAAGATGATTCAAGGGATGTCTCTATCCTCTCTCTGATCCTCAACAAGAGATTTCCAGGTCCTTAATGCTTGGTAGAGTTTTGTCTTTCCATCTTCCAAACCACTCTGCTCTGGGCACACTCAGGGTGTTGAACCCTACTCTGTGTTCTTTTATGTACATTGTAAGAGAGGTGGGGTTGACTGTTAGATCTTTTCTGCCTCCTTCAGTTCCCTTCAGACAAAGACAGAAGGACAATATCGGCCAAACGCTTGAGGCTCTTTGATTTGTCCATGGTCTAGCTTGTACGTCGTTGGCAATAGTGTTAACACAATGGCACTTTTTGAAGACAAATTTTGTTACCAACAGAAAACTATTTTGCTCTGGGGCAGAACAAGAAATTCCATAGAAGTATAGCTGTCCATCTCCAGACCTTTAATGAGCAAATAAGTCTCCACCTGTTCCCCACACATGTTCCTTTCTCCCAGAAAATAATGAGGAGAGATAGCCTCATAATCATTCTAATCATCTCTCCTAAGTCCCAGACTTTAGCAAGTAGGCTAATTAAGAGGAACCTAGTATTACAGTGTTGGGAGGGGAAAAAAGATAAGGTATGGGGGCCAGACAAAACTGGGTTCAAATTTTTCCTCTTCAATGATAACTTTGGTAACTCACTCTACCCTTCTGAACCTCAGTTAACTCATCATGCTACTGAATTGTTATATTTTTTTTTTTTTTTTTTTTTTTTGGTGATAAGCGGGCCTCTCACTATTGTGGCCTCTCCCGTTGCAGAGCACAGGCTCCGGACGCACAGGCCCAGCAGCCACGGCTCACAGGCCCAGCCGCTCCGCGGCACGTGGGATTATTCCCGGACCGGGGCACGAACCCGTGTTCCCTGCACCGGCAGGCGGACTCTCAACCACTGAGCCACCAGGGAAGCCCTGAATTGTTATATTTGGAATAATGTATGTTAGAGACCTAGCACTGAGCCTGACACTTAGTAGGCTCTCAATAAATATTATTAAAATTACTGTAATTTAAAGTACCTAGATATCCTTTATTTCAATAGCACTGTTTTCAATGGCATCTCATTTCTATGCATCAGCATCAGACAATGGGAAATTTCCATGCAAATTTCCAGAGATTTGAAGCTTACACTTTTAGGAACAATGTATTTTAATTGGAATTTATCCTAGAAAATATTATCTCCTTTTGTGACTGTAAAACAGAGTGATAAACAAAATTTAAGTATTTGATTTTTTACTATAATACCTATATTGTAGTATTAACAGTATTATGTGGTAATATTGCGACACCTCCAAGAAAATTTGAGATGGAAAGGACCATTTTCCTCTTCACTAAAGGGTCTCTGGCTTTTACAATATTTGAGATTTTCTTCTTTTTTTTTTTCTCAATATGTCTAATGGTCCTGGCTAGGTCAGATGACCTGTGACTCATATACAGTAGCAAATGGAATTAGATGACACACTTCAATAGTATCTGTTTACTTTATGGTTCTCCTATTTTCATGAGGATAATCAATATTTTGTTTGGAAAAGTTTGGGGACTATGATATCTGAAGTAAGGCCTGTCCCCCAGAATCAAATTTTGTAGCTTCTTTTCCTCAGCCTTGGGAATTCCCACTACAGTGGATTTGGTCACATCCCTTGACTTAGAGAATTTCAAGACTATAAAATACTGTGGGTTACAGCATGGTCAGCAGCCCATGGATAGGGAGACCAATTGTCTAACTGTAGTTAGGAGCTCAGAAGGTGAGAGCAGGCAGCATCGGTGGTGGTCAATAGAGCAACAGCAAGCACTGGCTAAAAGTAGAGTGTCAAGAGAAGCACTTGGAGCAGAGAAGCCAAGAGGTCAACGTAGTTGATTTCAAACGTGGCTAACTCCCTCCCTCCCACCCAACGCCACCTCCAGGGCATCCTAGAGGAAAGCAAAGAAGGAGGATGGCTGAGGTTCTGCTGTTTCACACAAGAGGCTATTGATGGAGCAGACTTAGAGGAAACTGTTTAAAATATCATGCCTAAGGTCCACCAACAAGTAAAACTTGAGTAATACTGAGGTAATACACCCAACTGTCTTGTGATGATTTTCCCCAAACTGCTAAAAAGCTTCCTGACCATTCTGACTATTGTCAGAACAATTTCTTCTAGTGCTTTTCTGCCTCTGACCTTCAATGAACTCTAAAAACAAGTAAATAAGCTTTATAACATTACCTAGAATGAGTCTGTTGACACTGTATGAGCACTAGGGACTACTTTGAGTATAGCCTCGCATCTTAATTCAGAGACCACATGGCATCTGTTTTTAAACTACTCAGAACAAATTTTTTAGAGTTGGAAGAAAAGGGCAAATAAAGCCAAGACCAAACTAAACCAACTTGTCTTTCTTTGCCTCCTAAAAAGATACTAGTTCTACAATTTCACCAGGAATCTAAGAGCCATGAAAGACATCCATTATATGATTTTCAAAAATTACAACAGCCTTTATTTTCCAAATATACCTAGAACTATGAAAACATTTGACTTTGAAAATCAGAGAAAAATCGCTAAGGGACTGACAGCTCTCTAAACATTTCCAGGTCTCTTTAAGTATCACATATTCAATTTTCAGACCAATAAGCCATCATTGCAGCTTAAGGGTCTCTCTAAGGTCCTATCTTCTATAATAGCGATGCTTATATTTGCTGTATAGTTGTGTAACTATGATAAGATTAATTTAAAATGACTAATTTTAAAATAGATTTGAGCTGAATTGCATAAGCTTCTAATATGCAACATTTAAACATTACCTGATTTCATTAAAACAGCTGGTGGGCTATAGTGTAAAAAGAGACTTTAAAATATGGCATTTAAGTTTTGTGTGCATTTGAGAATGGTAATTGTTTTAGGAAGCCTCTGTCCTAAATTACTGACCCAGTGATAAAGTCATCAAATGAGGTATCAATAAAAACTTAAGTGAACATCTATTACATGAAAAGCTATTTTGCTAGGCATTGGGTAAATGAAGAGGTATGGAGGCAATCGCTAAATTAATCTCTAAATTAAATTTTATAAAGCAAGTTGTAATTCAAATATTAATATAAATTACCATCAATGCTTAATAATGATTCTTAGCTACTAGATCATCTTGAAGACCTTTGAATTTCTGACTCATAAATTTAGAAGAGAATTTAGAGTCCAACACTCCCTTTCAAAGTAAAAAAAATTGAGGCCAGGGAAGTGAATGATTTCCAGTAAGTAATCCAGAACCTGGCTCATAGAAGGAATGCAGAAAATACTTATTAAGCAAATGAATAAATGAAATTATTTGTACAGAGTCACTGAGAGGGAAACATATCTGACCATAGAATCCAGATGTCCTGACTCAGCCCTGTGGTTAAATGTTCTAGACTTCCACTTTGGGTCTACAACATTAAGCCACACTTTTTTTATAAAAAAAAAACTTTTCATTTTGAGATCATTGTAGATTCACATGCATTTGCAAGAAACAATACATAGGGATCCCATGTAAAGGTATGATTTCCCCTTATTGTTTCCCCCTTAATGGTAACATCTTGCAAAACTATAGTACAGTATCATAACTAGGATATTGAGATTGATAGCTAAGATACAGAATACTTCCATCATCACAGGACTTCTCCTACTGCACTTTCATAGCCACACCCACCTCCTTCTGCCCCATTCCCTCCTTAACTCTTGGAAACCAACAATTTCTTCTGCATTTCTAAATTCTGTCATTTCAATAACATCATGTAAGTGGAATCATATAGTACATAACATTTAGGGATTGTCTTTTTCTTCATTTGGCATAATTCCTATAGCGATTCATTGAAGTTTTTTCATGTATCAGTAGTGTTTGTTCCTTTTCATTGCTGAATAGCAAGCCATGGTAAAGATGTACTATAGTTTGCTTAACCATTCACTCATTATAGAATACCTGAGCTATTTCCAGTTTTTGGTTATTATGCTGCTATAGACATTCATGTACAGATTTTGATGTAAATAAAAGTCTTCATTTCTCTAGGATAAATGCCCAAGAGTGCAATTTCTGGGTTGTATGTTAGTTGCATGTTTAGTTTTTTAAGAAACTACTAAAATGTTTTCCAAAGTAGCTGTACCATTTTATATTCTCGTCAGCGATGTATGAGTAATCCAGTTTCTCCACAATCTTATCAGCTTTCGGTGTTATTACTATCACTATTCTATAGATGTATAGTAATAGCTCGTTGTGGTCTTAAATAGTATCTCCTTAATAGCTAATGATGTTGAACATCTTTTCTTGTGCTTATTTGACATCATATATCATCTCTGGTGAAATGCCTGTTCATGTCTTTTGCCTATATTCTAATCGGACTCTTTGGATTTATTTGTGTTTTTTTCTGTCACTTAGCTCTCTTGAATGTATAGCTTTTCCAAAGTGGGGAATTTTTCAGCCATTATTTCTTTGAGCACTTTTTCAGCCCTGCCCTCTTTCTTCTCCCTTTATGAGATTCCAATGACATAAATGTTAAATATTTTGTTACAGTACCACAGGTTCCTAAGGCTCCATTTAACTTTTTCTTTTTTAGTCTATTTTCTGTTTTTGCATATTGGGTCATTTCTATTGTTCTTTTAATTCACTGACTCTCTTCTCTATCCCTTCCCTTCCACTGTTGAGTCTATCCAGTAAGTTTTTAATTATGGTTATTGTATTTTTTAATTCCAAAATTTCCATTTGGCTCTTCTTTAAATCTTCTATTTCTTTGCTGAGACATTTTATTTTTTTATTTATTTGTTTCAAGCATGTTCATAATGGCTCCCTGAAGCATTTTTATGACTGCTTTAAATTCTTTGTCAGATAATTCTAAGACCTCTGATATCTCAGTGTCGGAAACTATTGATTGCCTTTTATCATTCAGTTTGAGATCTTCCTTGATCTTGCTATAATGAGTGAATTTTCAATAAACACCTGGACATTTGGGAGTTATGCCATGACACTGAATCTTACTTGAACCTTCTTCTGGTCTACCTGGCTTCTTTTGACACCACTCTAGCTGAATGGACGTGGGGGTTCTGGCTCGCAATAGGCCTTCATGGGTACCTCACTGGCTAGGAGGAGTAAGAGGACCACCTTATTGCTCCCCACATGTTCTCCACTAACACCATGGTGGGGAGGGGTGGCCTCATGACTGTTGAGTGGTGATAAAAGTCCCAGATCTCTACTTTGTCTTCTCTGACACTACCCCAGTGGTGGGTGTGGGGCACTCCTCATTTAAGCTTGGAGAGTTTTTGAAGTCTAGGATGCCCACTTTGTTACTTAGTCCACGCTTGTACTGCTTGCTGCACAACAAGTCAATAAATCGAGAGACAAAGTTTTGGGGTAAGGACTAGCAACTTTGATTCAGAAAGCCAGCAAACCAAGAAGATGCCAGACTGGTGCATCAAAGACCCATCTTATCCAAATTAGAATTCAGACTTCTTTTATACTAAAAAGGAAGGGGTGTGGCTAGTTGTTTCAGACTTCTTAGTGCCAGCCAGACCCAGGAGAGGATGTGAAAATCCTTTGTTCTTGCAGCTGTCCAGGTAGGTCTGTTCACAATGTTCCTATAAAGCCCCAACAAGAGAAATGTTATTTTCTGTTCTGCAACGTTTTATTTCTATGTGAATGAAAAGTGTTACAGCTTTAAGAGTCAAGCCTAGGAGGCAGAGCCCTGAGAATGAGCTATTATGCATATTTCAGGCTCTAGGCAACATTCTTTAACTGACTGATGAAAACAAGGTGCAGAGCCAGCATGACTAAGCAAGAGCACCCAAAGGTTAGAACTAAAGGAAGAGATTCAATATGGAGTCAGGTTTGTTCTTCTCTGTTACAACTTGGCCTTTGTAGCTGGATAGGTGGGTGAGAGTGGGGACACAAATTTCTCTGTGATATTTGGCAGGAATAGAATCCACAGGTTGTCTACCTTTCTAGGCTTTACTTCCATGGCCCTGTAGCTAAAGACAGTGGAATATTATCAGTGAGGGGGGCGGGACAAAGTGGTGGTGGTGAGGGATAAGAGGGGGGATGATGGGGTAAGAGGGAAGTCTGCACTTGTTAGCACCTCTAGGTTGCTGGCTTCTTTAGTTCCACGTCAAAACCCAAGAAATCCTGACCATGATGATGTTCCTTGGGTCCTGAGGTCCCTAGCCTTTTTCTTTCCACCTCTAAGATTTTTTGATGTTTGTCCTAAGATTTTAGTTTTATTTAATGTGAGGGATAGGGAAAAGTAAGTCTACTTCATGTTCCCTGAGCAGAAGTTCAGTTTCACACCTGTTCTTGTGACTTTTTTGGGAAAGCATAATTCCTCAATACCCAAATGCCAAAAATTAGACCTTTTCATATTATGGCTTGGAGTCCTGAAAAGCCATATAATTGTGCCCTCAAACAATTCTATCAGACGCAGCCACCATGAGCAACCCCCGATTGTCAAACAGACACCCCATATACTTACACTTGTCTTGTGCATTGCTGCTAGGAGCTGGCCACAGTCTTCACAACTCCTACCAACTGCTGTAAGAGGGTCAATATCCATCATTGAGTATGACCTCAGTATGTTCCAAAGCTTTCAATTATTAGTATCTCTGAGTACTGTTGAACTCCCGAGAAATGTTAAGAACAGCTTCTCTCCTAATTATGCCTTGTTTTGACATTTGGACCCGCAACACAATTCCATTTATTCACCAGCCAGCCTCCACCCACTTCACTCCCCATAAGCTGGAAACCACTCAAGGTAACAAGTGAGACCCATTTCCCATTTTACTCCTCCCATCCTGCCCTCTTACTCTTGCTCCCAACCAAAACTCCTCCATCTCTCTTAGATAGAAAAATACCTTATGGGGCTTCCCAGTTGGCACAGTGGTTCAGAGTCTGCCTGCCAATGCAGGGGACACGAGTTCGTGCCCTGATCCGGGAAGATCCCACGTGCTGTAGAGCAGCTGGGCCTGTGAGCCATGGCTGCTGAGCCTGTGCGTCTGGAGCCTGTGCTCCGCAACGGGAGAGGCCACAACAGTGAGAGGCCTGCGCACCGCAAAAAAAAAAAAAAAAAAAAAAAAAACCTTATGTATATCCACAGGCACAAATAGCTAAAGAGAATGATTTAATTCCTTACATTATCTCTACTCACTCCTGTCCTAAGCCAGTCCAAATACTGCCAAACATTTTGCTAGCATATGAAATGCAGTAGGACATTTTAAAAAGTATGTGACAGTTCGGGTAAGACGGAGGAAGAGTAAGACGCAGAGATCACCTTCCTCCCCACAGATATGTCAGAAATACATCTACACGTGGAACTTCTCCTATAGAACACCCACCGAACGGAATAGGGACGGGACCTGCACCAGTGGGAGGGAGCTGTGAAGGAGAAAAGGTTTCCACACACTAGAAGACCCTTCGCGGGCGGAGACTACGGGAGGCGGAGGGGGAAGCTTCGGAGCCGCGGAGGAGAGCGCAGCAACAGGCGTACAGAGGACAAAGAGGAGAGATTCCCGCACAGAGGATCGGTGCCAACCAGCACTCACCAGCCCGAGAAGCTTGTCTGCTCACCCGCCGGGACAGGCAGGGGCCGGGAGCTGAGGCTCAGGCTTCAGTCGGATAGCAGGGAGAGGTCTGGGGTTGGCGGTGTGAACACAGCCTGAAGGGGCTAGTGCACCACGGCTAGCCGGGAGGGAGTCCGGGAGAAGTCTGGAGCTGCGGAAGAGGCAAGAGACTTTTTCTTGCCTCTTTGTTTCCTGCTGTGCGAGGAGAGCGGATTAAGCGCGCCGCTTAAAGGAGCTCCAGAGATGGGAGCGGAGCTGCCCGAAGAGACAGAAGACTTTTTCTTGCCTCTCTGTTTCCTGGTGCTCGAGGAGAGGGGATTCAGATCGCCGCTTAAAGGAGCTCCAGAGACGGGCGCGAGCCGCAGCTATCAGCACGGACACCAGACACTGGCATGAGACGCTAAGGCCACTGCTGCCGCGACAAAGAAGCCTGTGTGCCAGCACAGGTCACTCTCCACACCTCCCCTCCCGGGAGACTGTGCAGCCCGCCACCGCCAGGGTCCCGGGATCCAGGGACAACTTTCCCGGGAGAACACATGGCGCGCCTCAGGCTGGTGCAACATCACACTGGTCTCTGCCGCCGCAGGCTCCCCCTGCATCCGTGCCCCGCCCTTCCCCCCCCCCCCCCCCGCCTGAGTGAGCCAGAGCCCCCGAATCAGCGGCTGCTTTAACCCCGTCCTGTCTGAGCGAAGAACAGACGCCCTCCAGCAACCGACATGCAGAGGAGGGGCCAAATCCAAAGCTGAAACCCGGGAGCTGTGAGAACAAAGAAGAGAAAGGTAAATCTATCCCAGCAGCCTCAGGAACAATGGATTAAATCTCCACAATCAACTTGATGTACCCTGCATCTGTGGAATACCTGAATAGACAATGAATCATCCCAAATTGAGGAGGTGGGTTTTGAAAGCAAGATATATTATTTTTTCCCATTTTCCTCTTTTTGTGAGTGTGTATGCCTATGCTTCTGTGTGAGATTTTGTCTGTATAGCTTTGCTTTCACCATTTGTCCGATGGTTCTGTCCATCTGTTTTTGTTTGTTCGGTTTTTTATTTTAAAAAAATTTTTTGCTTAATAATTATGTTTTATGTTAATAACTTTATTTTATTTTATCTTACTTTATTTTATCTCCTTCCTTCCTCCCTCCCTCCCTCCCTCCCTTTCTTTCTTTCTTTCTACTTTTTCTCCCTTTTATTCTGAACCCTGTGGATGAAAGGCTCTTGGTGCTTCAGCCAGGAGTCACTGCTGTGCCGTTGACGTGGGAGAGCCAACTTCAGGACCCACAAAAGACCTCCCAGCTCCACGTAATATCAAATGGCGAAAATCTCCCAGAGATCTCCATCTCAATATCAACACCCAGCTTCACTCAACGACCAGCAAGCTACAATGCTGGACACCCTAAGCAAAACCACTAGCAAGACAAGAACACAACCCCACCTATTAGCAGAGAGGCTGCCTAAAAATCATAATAAGGCCACAGACACCCCAAAACACAACACCAGACGTGGACCTGCCCACCAGAAAGACAAGATCCAGCCGCAGCCACCACAACACAGGCACCAGTCCCCTCCACCAGAAAGCCTACACAACCCACTGAGCCAACTTTAGCCTTGGGGAAAGACACCAAAAACAATGGGAACTATGAACCTGCAGCCTGTCAAAAGGAGACCCCAAACACAGTAAGATAAGCAAAATGAGAACACAGAAAAACACACAGCAGATGAAGGAGCAAGATAAAAACACACCAGACCTAACAAATGAAGAGGTAATAGGCAGTCTACCTGAAAAAGAATTCAGAATAATGATAGTAAAGATGATTCAAAATCTTGGAAACAGAAATGGAGAAAATGTAAGAAACATTTAACAAGGACATAGAAGAAATAAAGAGGAAGCAAGCAACGATGAGCAACACAATAAATGAAATGAAAAATACTCTAAATGGGATCAATAGCAGAATAACTGAGGCAGAAGGATGGATAAGTGACCTGGAAGATAAAATAGTGGAAATAACTACTGCAGAGCAGAATAAAGAAAAAAGAATGAAAAGAACTGAGGACAGTCTCAGAGAACTCTGGGACAACACTAAACACACCAACATTCGAATTCTAGGGATCACAGAAGAAGAAGAGAAAAAGAAAGGGACTGAGAAAATATTTGAAGAGATTATAGTTGAAAACTTCCCCAATATGGGAAAGGAAATAGTTAATCAAGTCCAGGAAGCACAGAGAGTCCCATACAGGATAAACCCAAGGAGAAACACACCAAGACATATTAATCAAACTATCAAAAATTAAATACAAAGAAAACATATTAAAAGCAGCAAGGGAAAAACAACAAATAACACACAAGGGAATCCCCATAAAGTTAACAGCTGATCTTTCAGCAGGAACTCTGCAAGCCAGAAGGAAGTGGCAGGACATATTTAAAGGGATGAAGGAGAAAAACCTACAACCAAGATTACTCTACCCAGCAAGGATCTCATTCAGATTTGATGGAGAAATTAAAACCTTTACAGACAAGCAAAAGCTGAGAGACTTCAGCACCACCAAACCAGCTTGACAACAAATGCTAAAGGCACTTCTCTAGGCAAGAACCACAAGAGAAGGAAAAGACCTACAATAACAAACCCAAAACAATTAAGAAAATGGTAACAGGAACATACATATCGATAATTGTCTTAAATGTAAATAGATTAAATGCTCCCACCAAAAGACACAGACTGGCTGAATGTATACAAAAACAAGACCCATATATATGCTGTCGACAAGAGACCCACTTCAGACCTAGCGACACATACAGACTGAAAGTGAGGGGATGGAAAAAGATATTCCATGCAAATGGAAATCAAAAGAAAGCTGGAGTAGCAATTCTCATATCAGACAAAATAGACTTTAAAATAAAGACTATTACAAGAGACAAAGAAGGACACTACATAATGATCAAGGGGTCGATTCAAGAAGAAGATATAACAATTGTAAATATTTATGCACCCAACATAGGAGCACCTCAATACATAAGGCAAATACTAACAGCCATAAAAGGGGAAATCGACAGTAACACATTCATATTAGGGGACTTAAACACGCCACCTTCACCAATGGACAGATCATCCAAAATGAAAATAAATAAGAAACACAAGCTTTAAATGATACATTAAACAAGAGGTACATAATTGATATTTATATGACATCCTATCCAAAAACAACAGAATACACATTTTTCTCAAGTGCTCATGGAACATTCTCCCAGATAGATCATATCTTGGGTCACAAATCAAGCCTTGGTAAATTTAAGAAAACTGAAATCGTATCAAGTATCTTTTCCAACCACAATGCTATGAGGCTAGATATCAATTACAGGAAAAGATCTATAAAAAATACAAACACATGGAGGCTAAACAGTACACTACTTAATAACTAAGTGATCACTGAAGAAATCAAAGATGAAATAAAAAAATATCTAGAAACAAATGACAATGGAGACACAATGACCCAAAACCTATGGGATACAGCAAAAGCAGTTCTAAGAGGGAAGTTTATAGCAATACAATCCTACCTTAAGAAACAGGAAGTATCTCGAATAAACAACCTAACCTTACACCTAAAGCAATTAGAGAAAGAAGAACAAAAAAAACCCCAAAGTTAGCAGACGGAAAGAAATTATAAAGATCAGATCAGAAATAAATGAAAAAGAAATGAAGGAAACGATAGTAAAGATCAATAAAAATAAAAGCTGGTTCTTTGAGAAGATAAACAAAATTGATAAACCATTAGCCAGACTTATCAAAAAAAAAAAGGAAGAAGACTCAAATCAATAGAATTAGAAATGAAGGGCTTCCCTGGTGGCACAGTGGTTGAGAATCCGCCTGCCAATGCAGGGGACACAGGTTCGTGCCCCGGTCCAGGAAGATCCCACATGCCACAGAGCAGCTGGGCCCATGAGCGATGGCCGCTGAGCCTGTGCATCTGGAGCCTGTGCTCCGCAACAGGAGAGGCCACAACAGTGAGAGGCCCGCATACCACAAAAAAAAAAAAAAAAAAAAAGAATTAGAAATGAAAAAGGAGAAGTAACAACGGACACTGCAGAAGTACAAAAGATCATGAGAGATTACTACAAGCAACTCTATGCCAATAAAATGGACAAGTTGGAATAAATGGACAAATTCTTAGAAATGTACCACCTGCCAAGACTGGATCAGGATGAAATAGAAAATATGAAGAGACCAATTACAAGCACTGAAATTGAAACTGTGATTAAAAACCTTCCAACAAACAAAAGCCCAGGACCAGATGGCTTCACAGGCGAATTCTATCAAACATTTAGAGAAGAGCTAACACCTATCCTTCTCAAACTCTTCCAGAAAATAGCAGAGGGAGGAACACTCCCAAACTCATTCTATGAGGCCACCATCACCCTGGTACCGAAACCAAAGATGTCACAAAGAAAGAAAACCACAGGCCAATATCACTGATAAACATAGATGCAAAAATCCTTAACAAAATAATAGCAAATAGAATCCAACAGCACATTAAAAGGATTATACACCACGATCAAGTGGGGTTTATTCTAGGAATGCAAGGATTCTTCAATATACGCAAATCAATCGTGATACACCATATTAACAAATTGAAGAAGTAAAACCATATGATCATCTCAATAGATGCAGAGAAAGCTATCGACAAAATTCAACACCCATTTATGATGGAAACCCTGCAGAAAGTAGGCACAGAGGGAACTTTCCTCAACATAATAAAGGCCATATATGACAAACCCACAGCCAACATCCTCCTCAATGGTGAAAAACTGAAACCATTTCCACTAAGATCAGGAACAAGACAAGGTTGCCCACTCTCACCACTATTATTCAACATAGTTTTGGAAGTTCTAGCTACAGCAATCAGAGAAGAAAAAGAAATAAAAGGAACCCAAATTGGAAAAGAAGAAGTAAAGCTGTCACTGTTTGCAGATGACATGATACTAACATAGAGAATCCTAAAGATGCTACCAGAAAACTTCTAGAGCTAATCAATGAATTTGCTAAAGTAGCAAGATACACAACTAATGCACAGAAGTCTCTGGCATTCCTATACACTAATGATGAAAAATCTGAAAGTGAAATTAAGAAAACACTCCCATTTACCATTGCAACAAAAAGAATAAAATATCTAGGAATAAACCTACCTAAGGAGATAAAAGACCTGTATGCAGAAAATTATAAGACACTGTTGAAAGAAATTAAAGATGATACAAATAGATGGAGACATATACCATGTCCTTGGATTGGAAGAATCAACATTGTGAAAATGACTCTACTACCCAAAGCAATCTACAGATTCAATGCAATCCCTATCAAACTACCACTGGCATTTTTCACAGAACTAGAACAAAAAATTTCACAATTTGTACGGAAACACAACAGACCCCGAATAGCCAAAGCAATCTTGAGAACAAAAAATGGAGCTGGAGGAATCAGGCTCCCTGACTTCAGATCCTACTACAAAGCTAAAGTAATCAAGACAGTATGGTACCTGCACAAAAACAGAAATATTGATCAATGGAACAGGATAGAACGCCCAGAGATAAACCCACGCACATATGGTCACCGTATCTTTGATAAAGGAGGCAACAATATACAGTGGAGAAAAGACAGCCTCTTCAATAAGTGGTGCTGGGAAAACTGGACAGCTGCATGTAAAAGTATGAGAATAGAACACTCTCTAATACCATACACAAAAATAAGCTCAAAATGGACTAAAGACCTACATGTAAGGCCAGACACTATCGAACTCTTAGAGGAAAACATAGGCAGAACACTCTATGACATAAATCACAGCAAGATCCTTTTTCATCCACCTCCTAGAGAAATGGAAATAAAAACAAAAATAAACAAATGGGACCTAATGAAACTTAAAACTTTTGCACAGCAAAGGAAACCATAAACAAGACCAAAAGACAACCCTCAGAATGGGAGAAAATAGTTGCAAATGAAGCAACTGATAAAGGATTAATCTCCAAAATTTACAAGCAGCTCATGCAGCTCAATATCAAAAAAACAAACAACCCAATTGAAAACTGGGTAGAAGACCTAAACAGACATTTCTCCAAAGAAGATATACAGATTGCCAACAAACACATGAAAGAATGCTCAACATTACTAATCATTAGAGAAATGCAAATCAAAACTACAATGAGCTATCATCTCACACTGGTCAGAATGGCCATCATCTAAACATCTAGAAACAATAAATGCTGGAGAGGCTGTGGAGAAAAGGGAACCCTCTTGCACTGTTGGTGGGAATGTAAATTGATACAGCCACTATGGAGAACAGTATGGAGGTTCCTTAAAAAACTACAACTAGAACTACCATATGACCCAGCAATTCCACTACTGGGCATATACCCTGAGAAAACCATAATTCAAAAAGAGTCATGTACCAAAATGTTCATTGCAGCTCTATGTACAATAGCCAGGAGATGGAAGCAACCTAAGTGTCCATCAACAGATGAATGGAAAAATAAGATGTGGCACATATATATAATGGAATATTACTCAGCCATAAAAAGAAATGAAATTGAGTTATTTGTAGTGAGGTGGATGGACCTGGAGTCTGTCATACAGAGTGAAGTAAGTCAGAAAGAGAAAAACAAATACCGTATGCTAACACATATATATATGGAATCTAAGAAAAAAAGAAAAAAAAAAGGTCATGAAGAACCTAGGGGTAAGACGGGAATGGAGACGCAGACCTACTAGAGAATGGACTTGAGGATATGGGGAGGGGGAAGGGTAAGCTGTGACAAAGTGAGAGAGTGGCATGGACATATATACACTACCAAACGTAGCATAGATAACTAGTGGGAAGCAGCCGCGTAGCACAGGGAGATCAGCTCGGTGCTTTGTGACCACCTAGAGGAGTGGGATACAGAGGGTGGGAGGGAGAAACAAGAGAGAGGAGATATTGGGATATATGTATATGTATAGCTGATTCACTTCGTTATAGAGCAGAAACCAACACACCATTGTAAAGCAATTATACTCCAATAAAGATGTTAAAAAAAATATGTGACAATATTTATGACATCAAAGACCTAATAATCTAGTTTGGAGGACAAAATTCATACTTCCAAAGAAAGTCTAAATAAAAATAATTGAACTAGTATTAATATGCCAGTTTGAGGGTCTGAAAAGAATCATTTTTCTTCTCTTAATTTTCAAAGAAATATCTAAAAATATGAGAAACCTGACCCCAGGAAATTTAAGTGGCTTGTCCAATGTTATCTCACTAGTAAATCATGATTCTGGGACTAAAACCTGGGTGTCTCTGCTCTGAGCATGAGACCATATTAAGACACTTCTAATGAGATCTGTAAGTATTTTAGCTCATAAAAATAAAAATCATCTGAAGATTAAAATAGAGACCAGTGACAGGAAGAAAAGTTAGCAAAGTGACTGCTGCAACAAATTTTAACTACAAAAATAAGCAGCCTCTAGAAACCTCCACAGATAAGATTAGAGCTGTTCATTTTACAGTGGCATATTTTTTTTAAAAAAAGAGAAGGAAAAAAGATCTCTGTCTTCTAACAATCTAATAAGATAAAATTCTGTTTATTCTTGCTGTAATGCCTAAAGCTTTTGCTGTCTGGTAGTTCCTGATTCAATAATTAGTAAGCAGTAAACAAGAGAGATTTAAAGTTGCCTAATAAAAGTTTCCTTATAGCAGGCACTAAAAGTATCAAGAAGCTATAACTAGTGAAAACAGTTTTAAATAGTAGTCTATAAGCAAAAGCATTTGATGGGTGAAAAAAAAATACATGAAAAACATTTTAAAGGCAGGGACTCATAAATTTTATTACTATATTTCCTTTGCTTAGAACAATGTATGGCACATAGTAGGAACTCATTAGATATTTGTTAAATTAATTCTAGGAAATTATTTCTGTTATTAGCAACAAAACTCTTTTAGAAACTCACATAATGTCACTTGATGTTGCTGCAGGGCAATTTTCCTGAGCCAAAAACTAACGTCTGAGCCCCTGATTACAACCCTTTTGTCCAAGCAAACAACAGGGTATAAAACTTATTAGCAACACTGACAAATATGGTTTTATCATTTATTGGAAGAAGCTGCCCTCAGTTAACCAAAGCCAAGTTCCCATATCCATGTAAGTTCCAATCTCAGTTGTGTCACTTGTTCACTGAATAACTCTGATCTTCAGGGCTTTCAAATCTGAGGAATAAGAATGTTATCTCTTAAGGTACTTGTGATGATTTTTTTTTTAAATATAGAAAAAAAGAGCTACATTATAGATCTGCTGACACATAGTATGCCCACAATACTTGTAAAATATTTAAATCAGATTCTGAAAATTCACCCCTTTTCCATGATGCTTACCAAGAGATTTATCAGTTAACCCAGAATAATTCTGTTAAATTCTAATAGCTGAGAAATAGATGTAGGGTTATTTCCATGGACAATTTATACCTATGTAACTCTAACTTCCTCCAGTCTGCTAAATCCTGTAGCCTTTGATAGTCAGTACACGGGACAAATATCACCCTCCTAGTTATCCACAGCTTAGAGGTAAAAATTTCCAAAACATGTAAGCTATAGCAGCTTAGTAAATAATCAATATTATCACCTATTGTGTAGCTAACAACATGAAAACATGGCTTCGTATCTTCCCCTAAAGATCAAATATAATCACTCTGGAAAACACTGTCTCAGGGCTGGTTTATTCTGAGCTCCAGATAAATATAGCCAGAGAAGAAATGTTGTCAGTGTGGTCAGCACTGAATCTGGATGACTGGAGCTAACAAGAAAGAAAAAAGGGCTTCCCTGGTGGCACAGTGGTTGAGAGTCTGCCTGCTGATGCGGGGAACACGGGTTTGTGCCCCGGTCTGGGAGGATCCCACATGCTACGGGGCGGCTGGGCCCGTGGGCCATGGCCGCTGAGCCTGCGCGTCCAGAGCCTGTGCTCCGCAATGGGAGAGGCCACAACAGTGAGAGGCCCGCATACAGCAAAAAAAAAAAAGAGAAAGAAAAAAGAAAAGAAGAAAAGAAAGAAAAACTATCACTGGATCACCTTGAGTCTCCCATCATAGACAGGGAACTAGAAAAGACTTAAATGATATGCCTTCAGTCTTCTTTCACTGGGATCTAGTTCTTTACCCTTATTTTCAGCATCCTTTATGTATATGAAATTGTGCAGTTACTTAAGGGTGCCCCCAAACAACAGCTGATAGATGAATTCTAAGGGCCTCCATGCTCTGATATCCTTAGTTCTGTGAATCTCTGAATGGTAGGTGACGTGAATATGGTAACAATGGCTAATATTTCTTTGCTATGTGCCAGTCATTATGCTAAGCACTTTCCTTTAATCTTCTTCAAGGAATTCCCTGGTGGCGCAGTGGTTGAGAATCCGCCTGCCAATGCAGGGGACATGGGTTCGAGCCCTGGTCTGGGAAGATCCCACATGCCACGGAGCAACTGGGCCCGTGAGCCACAATCACTGAGCCTGCGCGTCTGGAGCCTGTGCTCCGCAACGAGAGAGGGTGTGATAGTGAGAGGCCCGCGCACCGCGATGAAGAGTGGCCCCCACTCGCCACAACTAGAGAAAGCCCTCGCACAGAAACGAAGACCCAACACAGCCATAAATGAATAAATAAATAAAAATTTTTAAAAATCTTCTTTAATAACCCAAGGACATAGGTGCTACTAATACTCCTATTTTATTAATAAGGAAACCAAGGCATAGAGAAGTTTTATCACTTTTCTAAGGTTCACAGTGAGCAAGTGCAGAGGTGAGACACGAACCTAGGCTGTCAGCTCGCAAAGTCCATGCTCTTAACCAACTCCTGCCAACCAGGACATCGTTTAGAGAATTAATGAGGCAGGCTTAGAGGTCAGATAAATTCAAGGAATTATTGAGCCCAACTTCTGGAATATGCGATGGCATAATCTTCTTACTGATGATCTTTAAAACAAAGGGAAAGAGGAAGTCAAAGAGACGAATCAGAATGATTTTCTTCATGTGATTTAATAAAAGGTTCTTTCCTAACTTCCCCCATATGCTTTATGAGCACAGCAACAAAAGTAGGGTGAAATGGGGAAGAAAGCATTGAGGGGAATGTGTTTTCCAAGCATAAAGTGCACCCCAACCTCATCCCTCAAGTCACCCACAATCATGAGCAGTTTAAAAATAAAAAACATATATATACATGTATATGTATATATATATATATATATGTGCGTGTGTATATATATGTATATGTGTATGTGTATATATATATATATATAAAATCTTTCACTTTTGTGCATTTTGCTTTTCAGGCTTATTAAAAATAGCACTCATTAACACCAAATAGGAATTTATATCTATTGTACATAAATTAGCATATCAATTTCAACAATCTTCACTCTGTGGCGATGAAGTAAAGTTAAAAAGAAAAATCAGACCAGCTTTAGTCATTCTGTTCCTTCCCTCTTCCACATTTTCATTTTATTTCTTGTCTTCTCTAACCCCGTTCCCAGCTGCCAACCCCGAGCTGTAGGAGTTTCAAACCTCAAGCATAGAGTGGTATTTATCCAGAGGCTGCCTGCTATAGCTGAACAGACTGCAACGAGTCACCCATTCCAGGTTCGGGGAAAGCCCTGCAAAGACCCCACTCCTGCTGCAGCCGTGCTTGTGCTCTCTCCCTGCAATGTACCCTCTGAATGCTCTCAGGGCACACATTTCAGTAATGTTATTGCAGGAGAACTTCCCAGATGCCAGGGTCCTGCATTTTTCATGTTTTTAAAAAATATTTTTGCTGCATCTTCACTGAAAGTCCCAATTCTATTCTAGATGCAGTATCAGTATGTGTTCAAGTGGGAACTCTGTCAGTTCTGGGTCTACCTTGTTAATGGATCCCTTCCACAGTAAATACGGGGAAAAGGAATTGGCCAGGAAACAAACTATTTACTTAAAGTTGTGGAAATTAGTCAAAAGACTGAGTGATGAGACTGATACAAATTAGAGGCTACTTATATTTAATGTTTAGCTTTGCATACCAAATAAAATTACGTATCCTACCTTGAAAAACCTGAAAATAGGGAAAAGATGGAATGAAATGGTACTGTATCTTGAGGTTTTAATTAAGTGTTTAAAAAGGCTTAGGTGCACTGTTGATTTCTTTAATGTTAAAACTTTTATAATCATTACATTTCCATAAGGAAGACAGTCATTTGTTTATTCATTTATTCATCAAGAATGAAGTAGGCAACAATTAGGGAAAGTCAGAGTATTAAATGCTGTGGGTGCTACATAAGTGTCTAAGACAGGGATGCTATTCCCAAGAGATGTGTGGTATATAAGGGAGACGTACAGTCAGTCCTCCTCTTTGCATGGACCACAGTAGTACTGGTTAAAGGTAAATTCAAGAGCACCTAGTCCAGTGTTTCTCAAACATTAAGATACATACGAATCACTTGAGGAGCTATTTCAAATGCAGATTCTAATGCAGCAGACCTCAGATGGTACCTGAGATTCTGTATCTCTAACAAGTACCCAAGTGATGCAGAAGCTGGTGGTTCATGGACCGCAATTTAAGAAGCAGAGTTAGACAACAATCCCTGCCTTTATTACCAAGGTGTTTAGTTCAATGCAGCTGGAGTCAATGTGCATTAATCCTTTATATACCAATAAATATTACCCTAAAAGAGCAACCTCATAATATCTTTACAATATAATATTCCTCAGAGAAGCATCATATCCACATCTGTGACTCACCAGCTATTTTGCCTTTGCAAGCTATTTACCGATAAGCCTGTTTATCTGTCTAAAAGATGGGAGTAATAATGCCTAACTAAAAGAGCTGTGGAGAGGATGAAAGAGATCATGCTAGTAGAGTGCCTAGTACATAAAAGTTGGCACCCATAATAAGGAGGTTTTATTTTTTACCATTATTATGAGTTGAGGAAAATGAGTATTTCTTTTTAAATTTTAATAATTAAAATTTATCTTTTCTAGTCATAAAAGGCAATATCATTAAGAAAAGTAAACTTCAGTAGGAATTTGAGAGTTGAGTCATTTTTAAAGCATTGGTGAAGGACATGTTCCAGCATAAGCAGTTGGTGAGAGGCTCCCATCAGTAATTAAGGGCCGCTTGCCATCAGCAGTGTGAATCTGCATTACGTAAGACATAGTGATTTCTGGAGGAAGTCAACCCCAATCTCTCCCTTGCTAATAAGAAATTGGGAGGCACGAAACAACCCCAGATGGTACATGTTTGTAGTAGTGAATGAGGTATTTTAATGGTGTGAGTTAAGTTTTACTTTGCGTTTTTAATGAGAGACTCACTGCCCGTGACATTTTCATTGTAAACTAGATTGCCCCATTAGGTCTTAAACTATTTTATGTTAAACATAAAGTTTTGTAAACTTATATGGGTGATATTATTCATCCCCTGAAGCACAAGGGGATATAAAAATATTTCATAATGAGCCATGAATACATAACATAACCCCAGAAGTTTAATAATACTAACCCATATTTTATTTCACCAAATGATGCCTTCTTCCACCTGCATGAAGCCATTTTCAATAGAGAAGATTCAAAGTCGGTTTCAAAAATATCAAGAGTTATCTTCCTGAAATTCTAAGTGAAAATAACCAAACAGGAAGTGGGATGAGATTATTTAACATTCTTTTGAAAGAATATTCTGGATGGATAGGTAAGTCATTTACCTAAATCTCTTTTTCTTGATTACCTGAAAAGTAACATTACTTTGACATGATTTGTTTAATGAGATTCAGTCTCCATCTCCCAAGAGCCATTCTAATTTTAAAATTCTCATCTTTTATTTGGGAGAACATTTTCTTACAACTGAAGACTTGGGGAAAGAAAGTCAGCTGGAACAATTTTAGAGCCTTTACCAGAGACTGTGAAAATAAGACACACCTTCAGATACACTGAGTCACTAGAACTCCATACCAAGGAAGGGGGATTAGTTTCTAGTATCTAAACATGGTTGTTTAAACTTTGGCAAGTTAATGAGTCCCTAGACCTCTCTTTCCTTGTCTGCCTAGAGTTTTTCAAAATCTTTTTGAGGATCACCTATATGCAATAGCACCTGGTGAGCTTCTTAAAAATTCATATTCCTGAGTCACACCAACTCCTACTGATTCAGATTCCAAGGATTTCATTTTTCTTGACAAGTTTCCCAGGTGATTCTCATGTTCAAAAGTATGAAAACTACTGGAATGAATAGTTTAGTTCCAAGGTCTTCCAACTTCAGTATTCTTTGCTCTGGAACACACACCCAATCTGAACTACAACTCTTGATAAATCCCACCCCTAGCCCACTCCACCGTTTCCCTATGATCTTGTATTTCAGTCTTCATTTAAGACTTGAGTTCTGTCATCCATTTGGCAACTATCAATTGTGTACCTACAACATGCAATCTCCTCTTCATCTCTATCCTAATTGAAATAGAGCATGTGAAGGACATTAGGGGAAGCATATGGAAGAGAGTATAGGCAACTAGCAAGAGACTAGAAACTGACTAAAATTAATAGTCCAAAACTTCTTGAATTTATAATCAAATAAATCATACCTATATTAAAATATGAGAGTCAAACAAGAAGCCAAAAGCAAACTGTATCAAAGTGTGTCTAATATGATCTATTTTTGTAACATAAAATCAAAAAGGCTATTTAGGGAGATGTATATGTGTGCCATGTCTATATAGAAGCACTGATGATTTTTATATAACATATAAGCATGAGAATAAAAAGAAGTAACTACTTTTCCTGAAAGGCTGTAAGATAAGGATGATTTGTTAGAAAGAAACAGGGAGAAAGAAGCAAGAAAAGAAAGAATAGGTTAGATACAGCAGTTATGCATTTATAAAAAATTATAAGTCTATGTATGTATACATACAAATACACTTGTTTTTTTTTTTTGGTTGCGCTGGATCTTAGTTGCTGCAGGCAGGCTCCTTAGTTGTGGTATGCAAACTCTTAGTTGCAGCATGCATGTGGGATCTAGTTCCCTGACCAGGGATTGAACCCAGGCCCCCTGCACTGGGAGCACAGTCTTAACCACTGCACCACCAGGGAAGTCCCATAAATACACTTTTAAAGTAAAATAGAATAAATTTGAATACCGAACAACTAAGTAAGCCAAAGGTTATGCAAATAACAAGTCATACACGTTTAAAATACATCACATAAAACTGGCCATCTGCACCGTTTTTCTGAATACTATGGCTCTATTCTAATTAGACATTTTCTAATTTAAAACCTAGTATCAAAGCTTTGATATGGCTTGGACTAACATTGCCAAAAATTATTTGCACAATTCTAAGCAGTCCCTGTTGTCACTCTGGTCTTCACGCAATCATTTATAAGACAAAGAGATAGAGCTAGATTCTTAAAATTTTTTCATGATTGCTCTGCTGTCTTCAAATTCTGCCTCTGTAGGAATCTAAGTTTATTTTTCCCTTTCATCAAGTTTTGAGGTAAAAAAACTTCTTTGTAAAAAACTTCTAAAATAATTTCTTTTAGTTATCTCTAAAGGGAGAAACACTACAAATACCACAAGCTATTCAGAAGACAATGGAAAGATAAAATCCTTTCTTGCTAGGGAGAGGTGGGAGTGTAAGGGGATCCTCAAGATTTTTCTCTAAGAATTGGGCAAAGAAAGAAAGAGAGGGAGAAGGAAGAAAGGGACAAGAAGAAAAGGGAGGGGAAGGGAGGGGGAAAAAAGAGAAAAGGAAGAAAAGCTAAGCATCTGCAGTGTAAGAAGGGGTCTTTTCAACTAAGCAGGTATATGCCAGTTGAGTGTAGCCTGCAAGAAAAGGAAACTATCCCAGAGAAAGTGGCAGTCACATTCTTATCCTAGCCAAGATGTGGGTAATAATGCTATCTGTAAGGGAGATGATGAAATATGAGGCAAAGAAAATGAGTTCATGAATTTGAGATCAAAAGAGAGAGAGAGAGAGAGAGAGAGAGAGAGAGAGAGAGAGAGAGAGAGAGAGAGAGAGAGAGCGCGTGCTCATTCAATATCTCAGAACGGCCTAAAGCTTTCTTTGAGCCGAGTTTAATTTCCTTTGTCAAGTTCAATTTGCAGATCTTATAGGACATCACCCATGGGTGCATGTACTCCTCCTAGTAGGTATTGTACTATTCTGTCCATCTGCAGCTCAGCAGGGTGAACATATGAAGTAATTTACTAAAGGCTCAAATTCCTTGCTGTAATGTTGGAATTTTCAAGTCCGAGCAAGTCTGAAGTCATCATCAGTCAGTTTTCTGCTTAATAAAAAACAATGATTTTCTTCACCTTTCAGTGTCTTTATTTCCCAGTTCCCAAAATAGAAGTCATTCATCTCAGATTCAAAGCAGAGACACAAAGATGTAAAGTGACATACTCAAGGTCCCATATCTGGTTACTAGTGGTGTCCAGAAGGACTCTTTCAGTTGCAAGTGACAGCATCCCCAAACCAAACTAGCTTAAGCAAAAGGAAGAGTTACTGGTTCAAGTTTAAGAGTAAGACCAACTTCAGGCTTAACTTGATGCCAAGTCTCAAAAAATTTCACCAGGACCTAATTTTCTCCTAGGTTCTTGATCCCCATCTTCTCAGTTGGCTCCGTTCTCAACTGTCAATAGATCCAGATCCTATTCTCTTGGATTGAAATCCATTGGGAAGTAGCATCTGCTTCTGCATCAAAATTACCAGCAAAAAAATTCATTGTGGGGACTTGCCTGGTGGCGCAGTGGTTAAGAATCCGCCTGCCAATGCAGGGGACATGGGTTCAATCCCTGGTCCGGGTAGATCCCACATGCGGCAGAGCAACTAAGCCCTTGCGCCACAACTACTGAGCCTGTGGTCTAGAGCCTGCAAGCCACAACTACTGAAGCCCATGCACCTAGAGCCCATGCTCCACAATAAGCAAAGCCACCACAATGAGAAGGCCACACACCGCAACGAAGAGTAGCCCCCCCCATGCTGCAACTAGAGAAAGCCCACGCATAGTAACGAAGACCCAATGCAGCCAAAAAAAAAAAAAAAAATTCATTGTGTTCTGATGACTCTGCAGCCAGAACTATTGTGTGACTCAATCATGTGCCTAAGTCTAAGGTAAGAGTCGTACTCTGCAGGTAGCACATGGACTGAGAACAGAGTAGGCAGAGTCTCAAATAGTAAAGGCTGTTAATAGAAGGAAGGAAAATGGATGACAGCAAGGTCCACAAGTATCTGCCATGCCAGTACAGTCTGAAACAGAAGTCAAGTCTTCTGTCTCTACCTCAACACACTTTTTTTTCATTCTGTGTGTGGCTGTGGTCTTAACAACTGATGGAGAGGTTAATGACATGGTGATCCCTAGGGTTTAAATGAAAATAAATGTTTGGTGATAATCCAAGAAACAGAAAACATTCAGGCAGTGTCAAAGTTGTAAAAGTCAAGCACGTTGTCATCTTCATGACCTTGGGTTTGGCAATGTATTCTCAGATATGACACAAAACCATGAACAACAAAGGGAAAAAATAAATTAGACTTATCAAAATTTTAAATTTTGGTAGTTCTATTTTTAGTTTTTTAAGGAACCTCCATACTGTTCTCCATGGTGGCTGAATCAATTTACATTCCCACCAACAGTGAAAGAGGGTTCCCTTTTCTCCACACTCTCTCCAGCATTTATTGTTTGTAGACTTTTTGATGATGGCCATTCTGACCATACAACCCAGCAATCCCACTACTGGGCATATACCCTGAGAAAACCATAATTCAAAAAGGGTGATGTACCACAATGTTCATTGCAACACTATTTACAATAGTCAGGACATGGAAGCAACCTAAGTGTCCATCAACAGATGAATGGATGAGGAAGATGTGGCACATATATACAATGGACTATTACTCAGCCATAAAAAGAAACGAAATTGAGTTATTTGTAGTGAGGTGGATGGACCTAGAGTCTGTCATACAGAGTGAAGTAAGTCAGAAAGAGAAAAACAAATACCATATGCTAACACATACATATGGTATCTAAAAAAAAAAAGAGGTTCTGAAAAACCTAGGGGCAGGATGGGAATAAAGATGCAGATGTAGAGAATGGACTTGAGGACATGGGGAGAGGAAGGGTAAGCTGGAACGAAGTGAGAGAGTGGCATGGACATATATACACTACCAAATGTAAAATCGACAGCTAGTGGGAAGCAGCCACATAACACAGGGAGATCAGCTCAGTGCTTTGTGATGACCTGGAGGGGTAGGATAGGGAGGGTGGGAGGGAGACACAAGAGTGAGGAGATATGGGGATATATGTATATGTTTAGCTGATTCATTTTGTTATAAAGCAGAAACTAACATACCATTGTAAAGCAATTATACTCCAACAAAGATGTTTTTAAAAAATTTAAAATTTTGTGTATCGAAGGACACTTATCAACAGAATGAAAAGGCAGCTCACATGACGGGAGAAAATATAGGGTTTAATATTCAGAACATATAAAGGATTCCTACAACTCAATTAAACAACAAAAACTTGAACACATTATGCTTTATCAAGTAAGTCAGATGCCAAAGGACAAATATTGCATGATTCCACTTGTACGGAATGTCTAAATAGGTAAATTTATAGTGATAGAAAGTAAGTAAGAGGTTATCAGGGGCTGGGGGTAGGGGAGATAGGAAATTATTGTTTAATGGGTACAGAGATTCCATTTAGGGTGGTGGAAAAGTCTTATAAATAGATAGTCTATAACAAAAGACAAAAAAGGACATTATATAATGATAAAGGGATCACTACAAGAAGAGGATATAACACTCATTAGCATACATGCACCTAATAGAGGAGCACCTAAAAATATAAAGCAAATATTAACAGACATAAAGGGAGAAATTAACAATAATACAATGACACTAGAGAGTTCAACACACCACTTTCATCAATGGGCAGATCATCCAGACAGAAAATCAATAAGGAGACAGTAGTCTTAACACATCTGACCAGGGGACTTAATAGATATTTAAAGGATGTTCCATCCAAAAATAGCAAAATACTGGGGAAGGAATGGATTGGTAGTTTGGGGTTAACAGATGCAAACTACTACACATAGAATGGATAAACAACAAGGTCCTACTGTATAGCACAGGGAACTAATTCAATATCCTGTGATAAACCATAATGGAAAAGGATATGAAAAATAATGTATATATATGTATAACTGAATCACTTTGCTGTACAGCAGAAATTAACACAATTTGTAAATCAAGTATACTTCAATAAAATAAATTTTAAAAACACAAAAATAGCAAAATACACACTCTGTTCAAGTGCACATGGAATGTTTTTGAGGATAGGTCACATGCTAGGTCACAAAACAAGTCTCAAAAAATAAGAGAATGGAAATCATATCAAGCATTTTTTATGGCCACAATGGTATGAAACCAGAAATCTATTACAGGAAGAAAAATGGGGAAAACACCATGTGGAGACTAAACAACCCGTTACTAAAAACCAATGGGTCGATGAGGAAATCAGAAAATACCTCAAGACAATGAAAGTAAAAACAAAACTTTTCAGACTCTCTGGGATGCAGCCAGAACAGTTTTAAGAGAGAAGTGTATAGCAAAATAAGCCTATCTCAGGGTACAAGAAAAATCTCAAATAACCTAAAATACCATCTAAAGGAATTAGAAAAAAAAAAAAAAGAACAAAGCCCAAAGTCAGCCTAAGTAAGGAAATAATAAAATCAGAAAGGAAATAAAATCGAAGCCAAGAAAAATTAGAAAAGATCAATGACGCCAAGAGCTGGTTTTTTGAAAAAATAAACAAAATTGATAAGCCTTTAGCCAAGCTCATCAGGAAAAAAAGATGGAGGACACAAATGAACAAAATAAGAAATGAAAGGGAAGAAATACCAACCAACATCACAGAAATTCAAAAAATCATGAGAATATTATGAAGAGTTATATGCCAACAAATTGGAAAACCTAGAATGGACAAATTTCTAGAAACATATAACCTTCCAAGACTGAATCAAGAAGAAATAGACAATCTGAACAAACACAATAATTGAACTGAATTAAACAAAACAAAAAAAAACCTCTCAGTGAACAAAATCCAAGACTGGATGGCTTCACAGGAGAATTCTACCAAACATATAAAGAAGAGGTAATACCTATCATTCTCAAACTACTCCAAAAATTGAAGAGGAGGGAACACTCCCAAATTCATTCTACAAAGCCAACATTACCCTGATACCAAAACCAAACAAAGAAACTACAAAAAAAGAAAATTACAGGCCAATATCTCTCATGGACATAGATGCAAAATCCTCAATAAAATATAAGCAAACTGAATTCAACAATATATAAAAAAGATCATACACCATGATCAAGTGGGATTTATTCCAGGGTCACAAGGATGGTTCATCAATTTGATATACCACATTAATGAAAGGAAGATTAAAAATCACATAATCATCTCAACAGACACAGAAAAGGCAATTGACAAAATTCAATATCCATTCATGATAAAAAACTCTCATCAAAGTAGGTAGAGGGAACATATCTCAACATAATAAAGGCCATTTACAAAAAATCCACAGCTAACATCATACTTAAAGGTGAAAAGCCAAAGCTTTCCCTCTACAATCAGGAAGAAGACAAAAGATATCCACTCTCATCACTTCTACTTAACAAAATATTGAAAGTCCTAGCCACAGCAATCAGACAAGAGAAAGAAATAAAAAGCATCCAAATTGGAAGGGAAGAAGTAAAACTGTCACTATTTGCAGATGACATGATAGTATATATAGGAAACCTTAAAGTCACTACCAAAAAGCTATTAGAACTAATAAATGAATTCAGTAAAGTTTCAGGACTCAAGATTAACATACAGAAATCTGTTGCTTTTCTATACACTAAGAATCAACTACCAGGAAGACAAAGCAAGAAAACAATCTCATTTAAAACCACATCAAAAAGTATAAAATACCTAAGGAGGTGAAAGACCTATACTCTGAAAACTATAAAATATTGAAGGAAATTGAAGATTATATCAAAAAATGGAAAGATATCCCATGTTCGTGGGTTGGAAGAATTAATATTATTTAAATGTCCATACTATCCAAAGCAAACTACAGATTTAATGCCATCCGTATAAAAAATACAATATTTTTCACAGAACTAGAACAAATTATCTAGAACTACAAAAGACCCCAAATCACCAAAGCAATCTTGAGAAAAAAGAACAGGGTTGGAGGTATCATGCTTCCTAACTTATACTATACTACAAAGCTACAGAAATCAAAACAGCATGGTACTGGCATAAAAATAGACACATAGATCAATGGAACATAATAGAGAACCCAGAAATAAATGCACACACTTATGGTCAATTAATCTATGAGGGGGAAATATACAGTAGGGAAAAGACAGTCACTTCAATAAGTGGTGCTGGGAAAACTGGACAGCTACATGTAAAAGAATGAAATTAGAACACGTTCTCACACCACACACAAAAACTCAAAATGGATTAAAGACCTAAATGTAAGACCTGAAACCATAACACTCCTAGAAGAAAACAGAACCCTCTGACATAAACTGTAGCAATATGTTCTTGGATCTGGTTTCCTAAGGCAAAGGAAACAAAAGTAAAAAATAAACAAATGGGACAGAATTCAACTTAAAAGCTTTTGCACAGCAAAAGGAACCACTGACAAAACAAAAATACAACCTGCTGAATGGGAGAAAATATTTGCAAATGATATGGCCAATAAGGGGTTAATATCCAAAATACAGAAACAGCTCAGACAACTCAATATCAAAAAATAACCCTATTAAAAAAATGGGCAGAAGACCTGAAAAGACATTTTTCCAAAGGAGATATACAGATTATCAACAGGCACATGAAAAGATGCTCAATGTCACTAATCAGAGAAACGCAAATCAAAACAACAAGATATCACCTTACACCTGTCAGAATGGCTATCATTAAAAAGCCTACAAACAGCAATGTTGGTGAGGATGTGGAGAAAACAGAACCCTAGTACACTGTTAGTGGGAATGTAAATTGGTGCAGCCACTGTGGAAAACAATATGGAGGTTCTTCGAAAAACTAAAGCTAGAACTACCACATGATTCAGCAATTCCACTCCTAGGTAGATATCTGAAGAAAACAAAAACACTAATTCAAAAAGATACATGCACTCCGATGTTCACAGCAGCATTATTTACAATATGCAAGATACAAAAGCAACCTAAGTGTCTATCAACAGATAAATGAAGAATATGTGGTATACATACACACACACAACACACACACACACACAACACACACACACACACACACACACACACACACGATGGAATATTACTCAGCCATAAAAAAGAATGGAATTCTGCCATTTACAAAATTGTGGATGGACCTAGAGTGTATTACACTTAATGAAATGAAATAGAAAAAGACAAATACAGTATGATATCACTTATATGTGGAATCTAAAAAATAAAACAATTTTGTGAATATTACAAAAGAGAAACAGATTCACAGATATAGTGAACAAACTAGTGGTTACCAGTGGACAGAGGGAAGGGTAAAAGGCGCAGGATTGGAGTAGGGAATTAAGAGGTACAAACTACAATATATAAAATAAATAAGCAGCAAGGATATATTGTACAGCACAGGGAAATATAGCCATTATTTTATAATAATTTTAAATGGAATATAATCTATAAAAATAGTGAATCACTATGTTGTACACCTGAAACTAATATAATATTGTAAATCAACTGTACTACAATAAAAAGGTGAAAAAATTATTAAAATGGCAAATTTTGTTATATATGTTTTATCACAATAAAATAAAAACAAGAACAAAGTCAAGCATATTTTCATCTTGCATATTTGTAGCTAGCAAATCCCTCTTAGGTTTCATCAGTTCCCAACTATCACTTGGTCAGCCAGCTGCAAATGAGGCTCAGAAATTTTGTTTTTACATGAGTACATGGCAAACCAAAAAATTGGGCCAAATTAGTAAGTAAGAAGCAGAGAGTGGGTATCTGGTAGGAAACCAGTAGCATCCAACGTTTCTGCTCATTTTTTTTCTTCTCTTTCCTCTCAAGCATCCAAAACTCCATCAGCGTGGTAGCAATCACTACTTCCCATTCATGAGGCAATATAGATACCACATATCTAGAGACTGTCAGTGACATATTTGACAAAATTGCAACTATCATTTTTGTTGGATACTGAAACCAGCTGAGCCCAAGATTTACTGACTTTAATGAGAAATTCCTGTCCCTTTCTGATATAGAGCCATTCATCCAATGGATATATTATGTATTGCGCAGCTACACATCTGTAATTCCCTACTTTGCATTCATTTATCCTGATAGTTTTTAACCTGGAATTTTTTTTATTGATCTATTGATTCATTCACTCCTTCAACTGTCATAATGCGACTACCTGTGTGTGCAAGACACATAAGGTGATGGAAGTACTGGGTTGGCCAAAAAGTTCATAAGATGTTACGGAAAAACCTGAACCCGAATGAACCTTTTGGCCAACCCAGTATCAACTGGAAAAAGTATCCACCTTTAAGGAGCCTCCAATCATGCCGGAAAAGTGAGAGAGACTGTCAAATAACTATGAAGACCTAACAACTTCTGTGACTCCATATCTCCACCGCCAAGGAGGGGTCACCCAACTTACACTTTCCAACACAGACTCCTTCAGGGCTGAGCTACTCCATCTCAAATCTCTCTGTGTCCCATGGGATTCAATCTGACCTTGTGTGCAATTCTTGACAAAAGCTGCAGCTTCAGCTGTACCCATGTTCTTGCACTCTCACTAGTACTTCCCAACCCCCATAAGGCCTAACCCTAAAATAAATTCATTCATTCATTTACTATATACGTATTTGTTTCAAATATCTTATTATGCCAGGCCCTACAATAGGTCTAGGGATACTATAATGAACAAAAGCAGCCATAGCCACTGTCCTCAAGAAGCTTAGTATTCAGGAGGGAGGAGGCACACAGCAGTCAAACATTCTCCCAAATTTAACATCCCTGCGGCAGAGTGGCCCTGGCCCTGGGGGAATCTGCAGTGAGTGGGAGTGGGTCCAGGCTCTGTTAACTGCAATCAGGTCTATTTGATGCTAAAGGCTAAATCCACACATTGATGTTATCAACAAATATACTGGAGGCAACTTTAATGGCATTAACCATTTATTAAGTGCTTACTGTATGCTTACTTTCCTTGATTTCCATCTGCCTCTAGGTAGCTGGCATTCCCTGATTCTAAGTATTTCTCTGTGGTGAAACTATACCCAGAATGACTGACTGTTGGATTTTCCCTGCCTGATTTTCTTCTCATTACATGAAACATAGCCTAAGTCACAGAAGTATCCCGTCCTAATAAACCTGACCAGTTTCCAGACCCAAATGTTTCTGATGTGCCTACCTCAATTACATTCCAAACTCCTTATCTACTGTAGGAATTCTGATTTTTTTTCCCCAAATATATGCAACTTATGATTTGTTTCTTCATGTCAAAGATTCTGGGGGCATTCCTCTAGCTTGTCAACCCTAAAGTTTGATCTCTTAAAATTGACAGCTTCAACTTCAGCTCTGGTTTGTTAATACCTAATTTTCCAGTAGCATAATGTACCACTGCACCTGAAATGAGATTCAGATAGGTGGACAATCTCCTGCCAGAGAAGGCTGGGTGGGAGAGGCATAGGTATCTGCTTCCAACTCCAACTCCAGGGCCTGGATCTGATCTCCATAAAGAAGGGACTTCAGGCATTGCAGAAGGGGCTCTTTGTGTGAGGAAACTTGTGGGCATGGATACAAGAAAGCTACTTTAGAAAAGAGACCACACTCTCCCTATTTTTGGGTGGAACACAACTTTGCTCCAGCACAGAGAAACGTGAGAGAAAGCCGCCCGGTATCCTGAAGGCCTTGATGCCCCTGCACCCCAGGCAGGAAGCCATGATAACCTAGAGGACAAGAGGGGCTTAGCGACTTTCCAAAGAGACCCTGGTTAGTAAAGTAGCTGTGACCACAAATTCTGGGTGCCTTACCGTACCTATTCTTCCCGTTCTTCCAGGCCATTAGAACCCCAATTTGTCCAAGGGCAATGCACTCAGTTCCAGGGGAAGAATCACAATTGGTTTAAGCCAATTCTAGTAATTTTACAGCTCTCTGAAAGTGACTATTGTAGGGGTGGGTGTGAGACCTAGTTCCGGCCGAAGGAAAATCTAGTAGCAGCTTCTGAAATTTTTTTCTTCCTTTTCAAATAAGAAAGGAACACACAGAGAAATGCTCCCTGTCTCTCCCTTTCTGCTTTTGTACATTTTCTATGTAAAGGAAGAAAACAGGGGTGGAAAGCAAAGAAGGGACCAAGCCTTGAGAGGGAAGGTGTAACAGCAATCTATGTGGTGCTGGATTCTTAGAGTCCTGATGATCACAGTGGTCAGGCCACCTGCCCTCTCTGTTGTAGAATCATGATTGATAAACTGTGCCTATTAACCTCTGCCCCTTGAGGGCCAGAACATGATGAGGATAACGGGAGGGTCTGAGTGAGGTCCTTTGTTCTACCACGATGGAGGCATGGTACAAATGGAAAGCATTATCATCTTGTTATCCCGTATTGCAGGAGGGGTCCACAATAACAAGTGGAAGCTGTATCCATAGCCATAAAGCAAGAAATGGTACAGAAATGAGCCATAAATTACTCCCAATTGCACTATCCAATCACATCAGAACCAAGGCTGCTCCAAATTAAGAGGCAGCAAATTTAAAGCATATATAGGGATATCATTTTCTATGTAATAATTAGCCTCTAGAAACTGCTACCATGGGGCACTGCTACCTCAGAGCCCTAGACACATCTCCAGAAGAGCTACTGCAGTCACTGTGTGTAGTACAAAATGCAAGTATAGCCTCTCCCAGAGTTTGCAACCTACTCTAATTGCTCACAGACTGTAATCAGAAAAGATGTCCCTTAGTGGCATACTGTGCAGTTGGCCTCTTACTTAATCAAGTGGTCTATAGCTGTTCCTTTATGGCTAAGTTATGCCACAGCAAGCCCCCTTCACTGCCCCTCCATGGTCTTGTCAATGATCTGACTGAGACAGGGTGGCTCTTCATGTATATAGTTTAGAACACGATTGAGACCAACTGAAAACTCTAGCTGCCAATGAAGGAAAGGTAATCTTGGTGGAGGACTCTACAGCCTTCTGTTTAATAACTACTTAGAGTGTCACTGTGTTCAATATTAGGGTTTAAGCTGGACCAGAGTGGAGAAAGTGTAACACTCACAAGGCAAAGCACAACTTACAGCATGGCCAGTCATCCCTGCCAATGACAAAGGAAGCACGGAGTTTATGTTTTCCTCCACTGGCTCAGTAGCTGAAAAAGGCCTTTGTAATTGGCTTTAGCACACTTGTCATTGGATTCTCTTTTGAGATACAAGATGTTCAGTGTCTAATCCTCCTTACTTCCTTGGATTCTGGACATTGTTGCTTGGAAGATATAATTATACTCATTAGAATATACAAGACCTAAAGCCAGCTGGAAAAGTCTCTCCTTCAAATTCTTCAAAAAATAAAAAAATTATACCACAGAAGCGAAAACATGGTAATTAAAATGACCATTTATGTAGCAGCCTTCCTGTAATTATTGTTATTCATTTTGGCAATGGGGAGTTTGAGGATTTAAATTTTCTTTTCCAAGCCATAAGTGGTAAAAAAGCATTTTATTTATTTTACTTTTGATCACGAGGAATTAACTTTCACCCATTTCTTCTGACTTTATTTAAGGACTACATCATTCCACTTTATCCTGGTCATTCATTTTTTAGGGATAGTTTTCCTATCTATTCTTCACAGGCCACACTGACAAATACTCTTCCTGCCCTGCACCAATCACCGAATTCGATGCAGAGCCTCTTCTAGCTCCTCACATTCTCCAAATACTTTTTTTTTTTTTTTCCCATCTGGAGCAGGAAAAAAATTAACTCTACAGAATTGCTTGAAACCATCTGGATAATTTTTAAATTCTCCAGTATTGACTGCCACAATCATTAGTAATTATTGCTAAACCTACATCTAAATCATTAGATTTCATCTAATCACCACTCTGTATAATAGTGTCAATCCCAGGACTGAAGAATGTAATATAACATGTGAAAATTAAAATTGTAAAGAAATATCGTAGGATAGGAACTCAGAAATTTTACGAAATAGAAAGATGAAGACCAAGGAAAGGAGATTATGAAAAGCCAGAGGAAAAAGAGGTGTTACTGTATGCAACTATTATAAATCAGCTATGATGCTGAGCATACTGTATGCATTAATCATGCACATAGGAACAATCCTAACAGCTATTTTTGTCTGCATTTTACAACTCAGGCAAAGAGAGGTTAAGTAACTTGCCCATATTCATTAAAAGAACTGTAACCCATGTCAGATTTCTTGATTCAAAGGTCAAAACAACCATTTTTAAATTCATATTAGCATGGTATATCTTTCTCCATCTCTTTGCTCTTAACTTATCTGAATCGTTGTAATTAAAGTAGGTTTCTTGGAGACCCACTTTAGTTTGATTGTCTTTTTATTCACTCTGGGAATCTCAAACTTTTAATTGGTGCATTAAACCATCCATATTTAAAGTAATTATTGATTTACTTGGATTAACACCATCTTTACAACTGTTTTCTATTTGTTGCATTTTTTCTTTGATTCCTTTTCCCCCCTTTTTTTCTGCCTTATCTAATTTTCATTTAGCATTTTGCATAATTCCATTACATCTCCTCTCTCATCATATAATCTATACTTCTTTGGAAAAAATTTTGATGGTTACCCTAGAGTTTAAAATACACATTTTTAAATAACCGAAGCCAACCTTCAAATAACACAACACTGTTTCACATGCATTCACATGTACCTTGTAAGACAGTATCCCCAATTCCTCCCTCCCATCCTTTGTGACACTGATGTCATTTGTTTCACATATCCATCTGCTATAATCAACCAACACATTGTTACCATTATTGTTTTAAACAAATCATTACCTGTTGAATTAAGAATAAGAAAAGTAAAAATATTTATTTTACCTTCATTAATTCTTGCTCTGACGTTCTTCCTTTCTCTAAAGCAGATCCAAGTTTCTAACATATATTATTTTTCTTCTGTCTGAAGAACTTCTTTAAACACTTCCTGCAGAGCAGGTCTGAGGGTAGTGATTTTTGTTTGAGAAAGTCCTTATTTCTTTTTCACTTCTGAAGAATAACATTTTAAAATATGGAATTCTAGGGTGGTGGGTTTGTTTTTCTTTCAACACTAAAGATTTCACTGCACTTTTCTTTCTTGCATGATTTCTGATGAGAAGTCTGCTACAATTTGTATCCTTTTTCCTCTAAAGTCAAGGTGATTTTCCCCCTCTGGCTTCCATGAAGCTTTTCTTTTTGTCTTCGATTTATTTGCAGTTTGAATGTGATACACCTAGATGTAGGTTTTCTCATCTTTATTGTGCTTGGTGTTCTCTGAGCTTCTTGGATTAGTGGATGGTGCCTGTCATTAATTTGGGGAAATTGTCATCCATTATTATTTAAACCATTTCTTCTCTGTTCTCTCTTCCATCACCTTCTAGTATTCCAATTAAGTTTATGTTACACCTTTTGACATTGTCTCACAGGTCATTTTCATTCCTTTTTTTTTTTTTTCCTCTTTGCATTTCAGCTTGTGAACTTTCTATTGACCTATCTTCAATTTCACTGATTTTTATCCTCCACTGTCAAGCCTACTGATGAGGCCACCAAATCATTCTTGATCTCTATTAGTGTGCTTTTTATTTCTAGCATTTCTTTTTGACTCTTTCTTATAGTTTCTATCCCTCTGCTTATATTGCCCATCTGTTTCTGCATACTATCTACTTTTACCATTAGAGCCCTTAACATATTAATCATTATTATTTTAAATTCCCCATCTAATAATTCCAGCATCTGTGGCATACCTGAGTCTGGTATAATGATTGTTTTCTCTTCAGACTCAGTATTTTTCTTGCCTGTTGGCATACCCTGTAGTTTTTTGTTGAAAGCCGGACATATGGCATCAAGTAATAGGAACTGAAGATTCAAGCCGGCTGTTAGTGTCAGGATTTATGTTAAGCTGGCCAGGAGGTGGGCTGTGTTAAATGTGTGCTGTAGCTAGAAGCAACAGAGTCTTCAACTCCCTCTAGAGTCCTTGTTTTTGTCTCCCCTCTTGGCTTTGGGGCTTCTCTGTGTCCTTATAGCTATAATCCACTGTTGTGATACTGGAGTATGTGGTGTGGTATTAGGTCAGATATGAGGGAGAGGGATTGTTCTATAGTGTTTAAATTATGTCTCCATCTTTCAGCAGGCCTGTGTGTCAGGGCTGTGGCCTTCACAAGTGTTTCTGTCCCTCATCTAATGGTATAACTCTTCCCCCCGATCTCTACTCCCTTCTCCAGCTGCAACATTCCCAATCTATTTCCTTGAACCCCCTCCTCCTGTTGACTGTATGTTTTGTTCCCCATTTAGATGAGAAAGGAAGAATGAGGGTTGAAGGAAATAGGGAGAATTTACCTTATTCCTGTGCTGTGGCAAAGTCCTTTCCCCTGGAGAAAACACCCATGGTTACAAGAAGTCTCAAGGCATATTTCACAATGGTTACTTTCCCCCTCTCCCTGCCAGGGTCACCAGAAGATCTTTCACAAGGCTGGGCTCCAGGAGTTTCTCACTCTCAAGCTAGTCCACTTGGCCTGCAGCAATCTGTCCAAATCACCATCTAAGTGCTCCTACCAGTTTACAATTCCAGTGGCTTCTGCTCCAGGTAAGCAGATCTCAGTTGCTGTTATCTCTCTGGATGCTCCTGACTCTACAGATGTCAGGGTAGTAGTTTGCCCTATAACCTCAGTTCTCTGACAGGTCCAAGCAAAGTAAATGATTTTTCAGTTTGTCCAGGTTTTTCTTGTCGTAAGGATGGGAGTGACAACTTTCAAGCTCTTTACATATCAGAGCTTAAACTGGAAGGAATTGTCCTTTTCGGATAAGGACAGTTTGGTGAGGAAACTAATAAAGAATAAATTAAAGTTTGATTCACCAGATCTAGCCAAAATCTAAAGAACTAAGGTCCTCTGACAAATTTTATTATTCATTTTAGGTATCTAAGTTCTGTCTATAAGTAATGGAAAGCAATCAAAGTTTCCAGATTTCTTTTCTACTTTTACCCATGACTTTACCACAAACACTATTCTATTAAATACTCTTTGGGGAAAAAAAAGATATCTGTTACCAAAAAGGTTAGGAATAAAGACTCAGGAAAAGTCTGAGCCTGCGTTAAAGTCTCATGTTTTCTGTTATTTACGCCAAAGTTTACCAAACTCATCTGACGATGGAATCCTTTTATTCCCTTCGTATTACCTATTAATATCTATGATAGACAGAATCGTGGTGCTCCGAAGTCCACATCCTAATCCCCAGATATTTTGACTATGTTACTTTATAGATGTGATTAAATTAAGGATATTGAGATGGGTAAATAATTCAGGATTATCTAGGTAGACCCAATATAATCCCAAGGGTTCTTGAGGGAGGCAGGAAGAGTCAGAAACAGAGAGAAGGCAATGCTGCCATGGAAGCAGAGAGAGATTTGAATATGCTATGCTGAGGGCTTTAAAGATGGAAGAAGAGACCACAAGCCAAGGAATGAGGGCAGCCTCTAGAAGATGAAAAAAGGTAAGAAACAGATTCTCCTCTGGAGCCTCAGAAGGAAATAACTCTCCTAACACTTTGATTTTATTTAGCACAGTGAGACAGATTTTTGACTTCTGACTTTTAGAACTGTAAGATAGTAAGTTCAGGTGGTTTTAAGCCACATATCTGTGGCAATTTGTTCCAGCAGCAAATATAATACTAATATAATACCCTATTATGTTAGTTTTTGGTGAAACCACCTCTGGGAAATGCTTTGCTATAGGCAAGCCATGGTGGTAGGCATCACAACACACACAAGTGAAGGAGATTCTGTCTCTGCTCTAAGTAAGCCCGCAAGTTAGCAGAGTAGGCAGAAATGTAAAGAGCTGATGTAAGACAGAATATGAAAGAAAAAATCTACTTCATAAAGATATCAAAAAGAGATTAATTTTTACCGGGTATATTTAAGGAAGTTCACAAATATTTATTCAAAACTTACTGTAAGATAGGCACAGTACCAGCCAGAGTAGCTACAGAGATGAATAAGAAATGTTTCATGCTCTTCCTTTGATAATCTCCTTTGCACAAGAGCCAAGTCAAACAAAATAAGACTGGTTGCAGTCTATGTTAGAAGTGAAAAATGCCTTGTTAGTTTTATATAGTTGAAAGTATCTAAATTATTGAATAAAAGAATTCAATGAAAAAATATTCATTTCTCTAGTCTAAAACATTAATTTTTTCTAGGCATATTAACAATATGAAAACAGAAGTGGCATTTTAATCTCTCATCCTATTCATAAATGCTTCAGAGGCATTATTTCATTTCATCCACAAAATATCTGGGAATAAAAATATTGATCCTATCATCCCCACCTTAGAAACAGGGAAACTGGCACTCTATGAGTTAGCACCCCAAACCTGCCACTTCTGTATCGGTAAAATCGTTATTCATAGGCAATTGACAATTGGTGAGGTTTGTGAGCACTGGTGTGGCATGATCAAACCTGTGAATGTCTTTGTCCTCTTTATCATGACTCATTAGTGATACCAAATAGAGATTAGCAGTAATAGCTCCCTTGGCCCTGAAGAGAGTTTTCCACTTACTACAGAAAACTAAATATAGGTAGCACACAATTGCTTAGCAGTGAATAAGTCACAAAACACTGAGGCTACATAGTTTATGTTAAAACTGCTGGTATTTCCAGGTAAAGGAAAACATTTAATTTACCTACATACTCTAGTCCCCAGAAGACAAATACACGTTATCATTGAGAGTGTTCCCTGGTACATGGCAGCTACAGAGTCTGTAACTCATCTTTCCCTGGAGGTTCTAATACAAATACCAGAGCCCTAAAGCAAAATGCAGGGGGTTCAAGTCTACATATATTTCTTAACCAATATTACTCATCTTATCCCTAAATTCTGAGTTCCTATGAAACTTTGTTTTAATCCAGATAAAAGAATAAAAGTCATTATTTAAGTAATTATTTAAGTCATAAACTTTGAGAAATGGTTATCAGAGGCAGTTAATGACCTAGCCTCTCAGCTAATGGAGGTCAACACTCTAATAAACCGCTTGTTAACTGCAGCAATTGCCTGACTGCAAGAGAACTACAGCTATTATATCTCTTTTATGAGTGACGGGGGGAAAGACACAGTTGGATGGGGACAGCATGTACAAGCACACCAAAAGGTGACTATACAGAAAATGATTGCTACCTGTCAATGAAAGGTTCCCCTTACAATAAATGAGAAGGGGAGAGGAGTCACCATGATATAAGTACATAGTGATTAATACTATGGGAAATGTTAGTCTTGGTATAAAGTAAAAATGCCCAAAACTAAGCCTGCCTGAAGCATTCAAATGTATCCTCAGTAAAAATGGACACAATACTCTGATGGAAGTTTGGATCCGCTCAAACACTGAGCATGGAGAGAACTTTTCCTTTAGAAGGAAATGTCTTTCCAAATGCAATTAAGATACTTCTCAAAAATGTGTACTTTGAAGATTGAAAATTGGAGTCATATATCCCTGACAATGAGACTTTTTTTAAAAATGAGGACAGTTTTAAAGTAAGAGAGTAGGCATCATCTTTCTAAATCAGAAAGTTAAGAATATGCAGTTTGGGTTAGGATTATATTTAATGATGTGAAGAGGGAAAAAAGTAAAAAATAAAATGACTTAAGTCAGATAGATTTTTATTCCTCACTGTCTAAAAAAAGTTTAGAGCTAGTCAGTCCATGCTGGTGGATGACTTCAGTGACATGAAGCCATCAGAGGCTTGGGTTCCTTCTCAGACACCATTCCATCAACTCTAGGATGTGGTTTCTTCCTCAAAATGATGGTTGTGGGAACTCAGTCACTAAACTCATGTTTCAGATAGAAGGATGAAGGAAAAGTCCCGACCTTCTGTGTAGTGGTGAATTGATCTAACCCAAAGACAGTTCTGGCTTTTGCCCCCAGCTACTGGGAGGTGATCTCTTGGTCCCTGAAATCCTCCACATAATAAAACGTCTTCATTTGCCTGGAGAATTTGGCCACTGGACAGTCTAACAACATGATTTATGATGGGGTCCACACAGTATCAGGTCCAACCACCAGAGGAAATGGAGACTATATTAGCCCAACTTCCTGGAGGGGCTAGAGACTTCAGGTCAGCCAATGAGAAGTATGAGATGGAGCCCCAATAAAACTCTGGACACCAAGGTTTGGGTGAGCTTCTCCCAAGAAGCTGTGGATTGTCACACGTTATGGCTGGGAGGCATTTTACAACATTCATAACTCCAAGAGAAGATAACAACGGGAAGCTCTGTTTTTGGATCCCTACTGGATTCTGACTTATGCATCTCTTTCCCTGTATTTAACTGTAAGAATAACAGCTTTACTCTGTGGGTTTTATGAGTCCTTCAGTGAACGATCAAACCTGAAGGTGGTTTGGGAGCCCCCTGAACTTGCAGTTGGTGTCAGCTGTAAGTTTTGTGTGAACTGTGTACCCTCTAAACTGTATAATTGGCTAAAACTCACACCCTCCATTTTGAGGGGCATTCCAGAAGTACCATATAACCCTTCCACTCACATTTCACTGGCTATAACCTAGACATAGGGACACACCTATCTGCAAAGGAGACTGAGACATATAGATTTTCCGTTGGGTATACTTCAACTCAATAAATCAGAGGTTCTGTGTCTTAGAAAGAGAAAGATAATGGACCCACACATTGTGAGTCACACATTCTGTAAAAACAGACAGTAAAATATCTATAGTTGAAAAAGTTCTTCATTCCTACATACTAGATGATGGGCAAAATTGAGAATGTTAATGTTGTAAAGAAAATCAAGAATTTTCTATTTCACCAAAAGTAGTTTGCATGTCAAATTTTACTTTTTTGCCATATAATTTATATTGTTGCTTCTAAGCATGATCACTCTGCCTTTTAGTTTAAGTCAAATATATTATTCTTGAAATTATCACAAAACAGAACAAACATGGTGTCAGCTACACGAGGAGGGTGATGTGTCTGGCGTCACATAAAAGTCGAACTGCTCTATCAGGGATGTAGTATTTCCATTTTATAGGTAAGAAAACTATAGCTCACACATGCTAATGACTAGCCCTCTGGGGCTTGATAGATGGGGGTGGGGGTGTCCTATGTTCTTACAAAGTCAAGATAGATTCCATCTGGAGTGGGTAATGGCCTCCCACTACCTTGCTGGTCTGGGCTGATGCCACTCCAAGCCCCCTTTGCTTCCCAAGGAAAGAAAGGCTGAGCCCTAGATGAACTACCAGTAAACTCTTACACTCCCTGTCTTCTTTCAGCCACCCATTTTATTTCTGCTTTGTAAATTTAAAGCATTTGGTTGTTCTCTTTCAGACTAAGTTTCTTTACAATACAATAATGGTATTTCTGAAGTCTGCTGAGACGTCTCTGGATACCAGTCCTCTCACAGGGCCACCTCTATTGATTCACGAGGGTTTGGTTTTATCTGTCCCTGGGTTTCTCCGTTAGGCACAGATATCCCTTGCGCTAGCATTCTTTAAATTTCTACACAGCAACCAATTTGTAGCGAGTATAGATTTCATCCCATGAACTCATACTTAAGAAATGTAGCTCTCTTCATATTTATAGGACCAAATTTAACGGATTTTATTACGCTTCTTTTCCTCAAGAAGCTGGAAACAACCCACCCCACCTCCTTTTCCCCAGGAAACCTGAGGTTTGGGGTGTTTATATGGTTTGGGGGGTGGGAGAGGCAGCAGAGGGTAGGCTTCTAGTCCTCTGTGTAACCACCTGTGCACACAGCATCCAGGGGACATCCAGCAGCGCACATCCCTGCTGATCAGCCGCATCCCAACACCACAGGCTCAGCAAGTCAGCTGCTCTCTGCCAGCCACATCTGAGCCCTCCTAAATGCCCATAAGGATATTTTTCTTGCTTCCGCCCCTTGCTGAGGCTCCAAGAAACCCTGTAATGATACCCCAGCGTGTCTACCAAGACACTTCACGTAGTCTCTTCCCCAGCACGCTGAGCAATGGGAACTCCAAGGCTCTGCAGCTTCCATGGGCTCCACCTGGCAAAGCACACAGGCTTTCTCTGTTCTCAGGTCGACCAACCCTACCTGGGGGTTCTGGGGAGTTCTCTTTTTTTTCCCCCATTTCCTCTCAGCCTCCCCTGGGGAAGAGTCCAGCAGAGACAGATTCAAAGGAACCCACCAATGTCTGTGCTTTTCTCAATTCCCTCTATCCTGGGAAGTTTTTCTAGTCTCAGGATCCAAAAAAGCCAGAAAAGAGTGATCACACATCTTCCTATACCCTAAGTGGCCTCACGGTCTGAAGTTTCAAAATGGAAAAGCCTTGACTTTTTCTGCCGTAACCACTTTTTTCTGGTTTATGAGTATATTACAGAGAGGCACAGTACAGCGGTCTTAAAGTGTGGCCTTCAGACCACACACAGTAGCATCAGAATCACCTGAGAAACTGATAGAATGCAGATTTTCAGATCTCACCCCAGACTTACTGACTCAAAAATTCTGGGGGTGGCACCTATCAATCTGTGACTCGAGGAGCCCTCCAGGTGATTCCGAGGCATGCTCAAGTTTGACAAACATAGTACAAGGTGAACCTATAGAGTCAGACTGCTTAAGTCTTGGGAGCTGTGCGATCTTGGGAAAGTGTCTTAACATCGCTGTAAAATGGGGATGATACTTGTATCTACCTCCTGTTGAGGTTTTTGTAATTTTACATGGGCTAATATAAATATAAAGTACTTTGAACAGGGCCTGGCATATAGTAGGTACTATTAAAATAGGTGCTGCTTTTATTTTTATATCTTTTAACTGAAACTCAAATTGCAGGAAGGGCTGGGGCAACAGAAAATGTCAGGGAAAGAAGCAATTTCAAATACACCAGCCCACAAAATGTAAAGGAAATAAAACTGTTTTCTTTCAATTCTTTTAAATTCATTCTATAATTCACATTTTGTATTATTTGACTCTCTCACTCTCTATTTTAATTAAAGACTACCTTGAACCATACAAAAAAGGTTTCCTAAATCATTCAGTACTTTTACCAAAAGAATGGAACAATTATGTGGAAACTAATTTTGATACCCCAATAAACACTGTTTCATCCACCTACAGGCTGCTGACCAGAGCACTTGTTTACTGGTTTTACGCATTCAGATACTGTGTGAAAGAATCATGCTACTGGATGAAAAAGTGGAAAGTGTTTTAAAATGCATATTCTTTTTCTTCAATAGGATTTGACCTGTATTACCATATACTGGCTGTGCTTACTGTTAAATAAATTACCTGTTGAAAGAAATGGCTCACTCAGTCACATGAGACAACTTTAATTCTTCAAGGAATCCAATGTCCCATTTAGTAATTTAGGTAATTTAGTAAGCATTAGTTATTTACTCTAGTTTCCAGAAACCACTCGCCTCATTTGATTCATCAGCACACTTCTAGAGATGAGGTCAGCCACAGTTTTGGAAACTAATACCTTCCACAACTTTGTGAAGCTACCACCCATATGATTAATGACCCATCTCTTATTTTAGAGGGAGTGTTATCCTGGTGTCAACACTCTCTCTGAAGGCTTTCCACAAGGGAAGGGTAGCTCCATTAATGAAAATGAAAATCAAGAACAATTGATAACAGCTGGAAACCTCTGCCTTTACTACTTTCTTATGAAGAATATTCAAGAATCCATGTAACAGACAAAATTACAGGGGTTTCCCTGGTGGCGCAGTGGTTAAGAAACCACCTACCAGTGCAGGGGACACGGGTTCAAGCCCTGGTCCGGGAAGATCCCACATGCCACGGAGCAACTAAGCCCGTGCACTGCAACTACTGAGCCCATGTGCCACAACTACTGAAGCCAGCACGCCTAGAGCCTGTGCTCCGCAACAAGAGAAGCCACGACAATGAGAAGCCAGCGCACGCACCGCAACAAAGAGTAGCCCTCGCTCACCACAGCTAGAGAAAGCCTGCAAACAGCAACAAAGACCCAACGCAGCCAAAAAAATTAATTAATTAATTTAAAAAGACTAAATTATATAAAGGTTAGCTACATCTTCTAAATCCTCCAAACATCTGCTTCACTTTGGCTGGCTTTCCCTTGTCAAATTCACAGTGAAGAATAGTCTAGTGTCAAGCATCTTGTTGAAAACAGAAAAGTATGTTTTTTAAAAAAGATATGCTTTCCGGCTTCTCTGGTGGCACACTGGTTAAGAATCTGCCTGCCAATGCAGGAGACACTGGTTCGAGCCCTGGTCCAGGAAGATCCCAGATGCTGCAGAGCAACTAGGCCCGTGTGCCACAACTACTGAGTCTGTGAGCCACAACTACTGAGCCCTCGCGCCACAACTGCTGAGCCAGCACTTAAGAAGCCACCTCAATGAGAAGCCCGCGCACTGCAACAAAGAGTAGCCCCCGCTCACCGCAACCAGAGAAAGCATGCAGGCAGCAACAAAGACCTGATGCAGCCAAAAATAAATAAAATTAAAATTTTTAAAAATATATGATTTCTATATAATATGAAACATCTGGGTATTTGAAATTATCACTATTTTGGCTAATCTTTCAGGCTTAATGTTGGTGATGCTTGGCATCACAGAAACATGACAACAATGAAATTAAGACAGATTAAATAAAATCACAATATTTTTAAGTTGGAGAGAGCGCTATCGATGAATCATCTCATCCAACTCTTTCATTTCACCTACAGGAAAACTCAAGGCCAAACTGGTGTCCTACCCACAAGCTTAAACCCTTTATAAAACAATATGGATTTAAAAACACATGGGCTTAAATTAACAGACTTTGCAAACCTACTCTTTTCGTAAGTAGGGATGCATCTGCATTTTATAAGGACTCTTCTGGTCACTGGGAGTTCTGAAACTGAGTAAGATCTCATCTCTTACCCAAAGAGGGCTTACCAGTTAATAGAGGAAGTGGGACACACAACAGATTGTAATACATGGTACTGGTTTAGTTGGAGGAAAGGCATCCTGGAGTAGAATGGCCAAGCATCCTGCTTAAAGACAGGTGGATGCAAGATGGTAAAAGACCTTGAACGCTGTGCCAAGAAAAATGTACCTCCTCTATTAATAACAACAAACACTGAGTGATTTTGTCACGTCACTGTGCTAAGAGTTTTACCTACATTATTTCATGTAATCCTTATACTTACCCTGTGAGGCAGGATCCATCACTATACCTTTTTTACGCATGAAAGCACTGAAGCAGTGAGAGGTTAGTGCATTGCATTGCCAAAGGTCAAATGGACAAATGGCAAAATTGGGACTCAGAACTGTCCCAATTCCCTTAACTGTCTGTTCTTGAGCAGGGGAATGATATGATCAAGCAATTCTTCTAGGAGATTAATTTGGCAACAGCACAGAGCATGCACTGTCTTTTTCCTGGCCCATGGCACAAGCAGGAATTACTTAACTACAGTTTCTTTTAGCCATTTAGAGATTTATGAGAAAGTCGTTTCATACTTCTTGGATTTAAAACTTTCATTTCTTTTTGCTTCAACATTTTTTAAGTCATGAGCTGTGACTTGAGCCTTATTTTCAGGCTCTTCCTCCCTCTCCTCCTTTATCTCCCAATAGAGCCAATTTCTGTCTCAGTGACCATTATTGCTTTCCTAAGGCCTTGGGCAAACAGACAAGGCATCTCCCACCAGGCCAGTCACCAGAAGACACAAAAAGGGGAGAGGGGAGGGAGGGAATGTGCTCAATATAACTGCACACAAAGCTTCCTCCATCACTTAGTGCTGAAATGTATCTGTTCAAACTAATTATTTTGGGGGGACCCACTAATAAATCCTAATACTTCTCAAAGAGAGATGGCTTGTAATTTAATTTATATTAAGCTGTTACTGAAGTTTATGCTAATTAAATGTGGGCTTCAATAGCAATTAATCCCAGGAACAATCTAAAAATGTAAATAATGTAATAAAGTAAATAACTCTGCATGCCCCCCCCCCAACCCAGCAGAAGCAACAGGCAGCATGAGACGGGGCGCCCCAAAGTGTGTGCGCATGACTGCGAAAGGAGAGGGAAACTGTTTCTTGCCCTCTCAGAACAGAACATTTGATCTTTAACAAGCATAGCTATATTCCGCATGTATTTCCTGAAGGGAATGGATCCTCCATTGTAAATGTTGAAGGTTATCTCTGAAGAGTCTTCCATGAACAAATGACTTGTCAAGTCCCACCCTGGGAAGAAGATGAACTAAACAGCTTGGAGGCACAAGGCAATCTCCAAGAACAATGCCAGGCCTAAAGTCACCTCCCAGCATATGCATGCAGCTCTCTTTGGATGTCAAATTGCCTTCCGGTCTTCACACAGGTGAAAATACTTACTGGGGTGTGATTTCCCCCTTTACACCCATTCACTGAACCCTCAGCAGCGCAAAGGCGATGAGATGAGCCCTGTCGTGGGGGATCCCTGCGTGCCATTTTTCCAACCCAGACTGTCTGGGTTTTATGGTATATTTCTCAAAGTTTTGCAAAGTCTTCCAAGTAAAACTTCACAGAGCCACAGGAGGGACTAAAATTTTCAAAGACTGTTTATGGACTAAAATTTATACCTGACAAAGCAGTTTTCCTTTGCATTCTGTCTTTGGAACCCTTTCAGCACATTAAAAGCTAAAACTCCTGACCCGGTGTTGCTTTGGTGATAATGTAGTTCTCAACTTACAGCTTTCCCAGCATGCAGGAGACAGGCTATTAGCCAAATCCCCTTGGGGATGAAGTGAGCAAGGGCTGTGTCTTTCCTGACAGCCCCACTGTCTTTCCAGGAGCCAGCCCCTGTCCACTGCTGGTTCTCCTTTACTGGAATTCTCTGTCCACTTCCCAGTGTCGTGAGAATCAAATGAGATGATACACGTTGGAGGGTGCTCTAAGTGACAAAACCCTCCAAAAACATAAGGCTACTGTCTTTGAAGGATAAATGTAGTAAATCCCAATTCTTTCCAAATATGTTTCCCCAAGCAATCAGTGTCTAAACGAGGAGGTAAGAGAGAGGGCATGGAATTAAAGATTTGAAGGATTATCATAAAGCAAGTGCAGAGTTACATACAAAATGTTATAGTAGGCATCTCCATTTATAACACCAAATTTAACTCTTAAAACCTTCCTCTGAAAGAGGGAAAACTGAAGCACCGAGGGGGTAAGAATCTTGCTCAGTATCACACACTAGCCAAACTTAGGTTCAAACCCTGGGATCATGAATTCGGGTCCCAGATGCATAACACTTGAAAGGGAGCCAATTTTTCCATCTTTGGATTGACCACATTTTTGATAACTGTAATGACTGTGACTGGAACAGGTCTAAAAGCAGCAAGTCTTTCCTCACAAGTTCAGACCTGTATCACTAGATCTCGTAAGAGCATGGTTTCCATTTTCCCAGCCAAAAATGTCCTTACCTCAGTGCCCTCTTCCTCTCCTAACTGTCTATTAAATTCTGAAAAACTCAGATCAAACACTGACCTGAAGAAACCCTCCCAGATAACTCCATTCTGCTAGTGAAATGTCCCTCCTTGGAATCCTTAATACACTTTCAGTTGATCACATCTATTCCTGGGGCACTTAAATGATACACATTTGGATGCTGTTCCTGACATCATTCCTGCGGTTAAGGCTTCTGTCTCCAGAAAGACCACCACCTCCTTGAAAGCAGGCTGAATATTTTTTGTACTCCCCTAGAAGGACTGTATGCTATCCTTTGACTATTTAATGATATTTATTGAGTGTTTATGATGAGCCAGGCATTGTACTAAACATTGTATATGTGCTAAGCGTTACATATGATTTACTTCATTGGATTTCCTCTAGAATGTACAATTTTTATAACCCGTTTTAAAGGGAGGGAAGCTGAGGTTCAGAGACTATAATAGCTTGCCCAAGTTTGCTCAGCTAGCAGAGAACACAGCTGGGATTAAAACCAGATACGTCTAATTCCACAGCTGATTTCTCATCCCCTGGGTGGTACGGCCCCTTCAAAGCACAGGCAATTTACATTGACCTTAACAGACTATGAATCCAGGGTCTACAAAAACCCAAGATTATACACAAAACTCTTTGAGTTTAAATTCGGTTCCAATTTTCAAACTATGCCTAAGGATTTGGAATTTAACATACTGTGCTCCTTTTGAACAGTTTGTTCCTTCAGCGGGTTTCTGATATAACGTGATGGAGGTTTCTGGACTCATACTTGGCATCATTGGGCTTTACAGTCCCTACAACTTCTACACTATGAAGCTATGAACCTAATATCAGTGTGTCTTATGGTCTCCTCTAACTAAAGCTAAACCTAGCAACAACTATGTCAGGACTCTGTGGTATATACCGAATGGGAAAAACTTTTGCTCGTATTGACCCATCACTAAAAGCTCTTTTATCACCCTATGGATTATAGAGAAACATTAGGCTGGTCTCACCCGAAGGTAAATTTCTTGAGCATGGCTGCCAGTATCACAGACAAGCATCCAAATCAGGAAAGATTAGGCACGCTATTAACAAGAATATAATAATATTAAAAATACAGAAGAATAAAAAAGGATAAGGATTACGTGAATGTACAGTGAGAGCAGAAAAAGTAAGAAAAAGTGACCAGAGATGCCAGCACTGTGAAAATGAGTGTCAGAAGTGGGAAATATAAAGATTAACATCATCATAATCCGTGACATCTACACTGTCGTAGAAGTGCTTGGAGAGTTAACTGAAATCAGCCAGATGTAGCATATATTTGGGGTTAGTACTAAAATACTACATTTTCCTTCGCACATTTCTCATTTCTCCAAAATAACTACACAAACTAGACTGCAAAGCCCAGAAGGAAAATTCAACTGTTATGAAGAAAACATGAAAAAGCTTACACAAGAAAAATATGTTTAAATGTCTTTCTCCTCTGCTTCCCTGGTTTCTCACCTATTTTAATTAAAACTCTCCATTTAGGGGACAAGTGATTTCATATCCTAAGAAACATAAACAAAAACTTACCCTTTTCACAATGTTTTCTAGTCTTTCATTGAATTATTTCATGCAGGTCAAAAAAAAGTATTTTATGAAATCAATTAAACTAAAATGAAACAAACCGAATGATTTTAAGATGAATATTTTCACTCTTGAAATTATCCCCCCATTGTAGAATAATGTATATGTCCTTTCACTTCCATTTACACACAGCCACACACACAAGCACACAAACAATCATTTGTTGCCAATACCCTCCTGAACAGCAGAAAGTCAAAAAGACATCTTTCCTATCTTGTCAATTAGTACTCTTTCAATATTAGAAGAACCAGTTGTATGGAGGCCTTTGTCTTTCTTTAATCCAACTCTCAATCCATGATTTTATATATCTTTCTATGCATGAGATGCATGCAGATATATTTCACCCCCCCTTGCCCATCTATGAGTTTGCAGTAAATCAGAGAAAACAATATTCTAAACGAAACAGCAGTTTGTAACACAGTTTTAAAAGATTTACACATGGCAAGATTGCTATTGTTGATAAATATAAAATATTCAGGATAGATCATTTTTCTCTTCAGATCATCCCTGCATGAATATAAAAATATCCATCTACATTTTTCCATTTATGTAGCAGTATCTTCCCACACAACTGCTGAGAGAAATTATACAATAAGCCAGCCCAAGAACTTCTGGGATACTCCTGGAAAATTATTCTACACACATGTAGCACTTGATCTTTTCCAGGAGTTTTCCGGAGTATAATTTCATTTGGTTTTTTATAACAGCCTTATAAGGATGGGAGAGCCAGAATTATTCCCATTTTAGAGGTGAGAAAAACTAAGTAATACCTGCTTAGAGTCAGAGCCGAGCAGAAAATCCTAGACTCTCACAATCTTGATCAGTCATCTTTCTATGTGCTATAAAAATATGCTTTGTTTTCCTTTCATTGTTTTAAAATTACCCACTTACAAAGATGCTCATTGTAAATAAACTGTGGTTTTGAATTCCATATATAAGGATAGAAACATAAGTTCTTTCATAACTCTAAAATTCTAGAATCCAGCAATATCTACAATGTTTATGAAATATTTACACTTTATGTCTGTATCTTAAAAAGTCAGCAAACTACAGCCTATAGGTCAAATCTGGTCTGCCATCTTGTGTTTAACTGTTGTTTTTAACTGCCTGCAAGAATGATTTTTTTCACATTTTTAAATATTTGAAAAACATCAAAAAAAGAACATTCATCACAACTGTATATTATGTGAAATTCAAATTTCAGTGTCCACAAATAAAGTCTATTGGAACACAGGCACACTCATTCATCTATACATTATTTTGCCTTTGTTACCAATTTGAGTAGTTACAACAGAGATCACATGGTTCAAAAGCTGAAAATATTTATTATCTGACAGTTACAGAAAAGGTTTGCCATGCCTATTATAGATTATACCCTTTTTTATTTCTACCAACTTATCTTTTCCTGACCAGGGAACAAGACAATGTGCATGTCTGAAACACCCTCCGTGCAACACTCATAGTATTTCTGTCCTTCGAAAGGGAGGTGAAAATTGAGAGACCTTTTCTGGAAATATGATTATCTTACTAAAAATCACAGTAAATTTTATATGACATAGGAATCATATATTGGGTAATTTTGGAGGCTCCAGAACCTAACCAGCCCCATTATGTAGAGAGGGAACTACAAAATGTAGGCTCAGTCATTCCTCTGTATCCACAGGGGATTGGTTCCAGGACCCAAAATCTGTGGATGCTCAAGTCTCTTATCTAAAATGGCATCCTGTTTGCATATATAACCTTCAAACATTCTCCCATATACTTTAAATCATCTCCCGATTACATATAACACCAAATACAATGTAAATGCTATGTAAATAGTTGCCAGCACAGGGCAAATTCAAGTTTTGCTTTTTGGAACTTTCTGGAATTTTATTTTCAAATATTTCTGACCCTCAGTTGAATATGTGAATTCAGAACCTGTGGATTCAGAGGGCAACTGTATAGGAAATTTTAACAGGCTGTATCTGGGAGCTCCTACCCAGATCTTTGGAGTAGCAGGATTGAAACACCTTCCAAAGTAGAAGGTGGTCCCCTATTTCCTAGCCTCTCAAAGAGGAGGTTTCCAGGGAGAGAAACTCCTACTTCTCTTTCTCCAAATCTATTAAAACTACAAAACATCCAAGTAACTCCACAGACCACTGGGCCCAATTACTTCTGGACATCGGCCCACTACAAGTCACAGCATATAACAAAATTGAAATTTCAGGCCTTCACCTCGAACTTCTGGCCCAGTCTGTTAAAGGGGCAACACACCTGTTAAAGATAAATGGCAAGCTGCCATGTTTTGCAGTAGTCAAAAGTTCAGTGTCATGTAAAAGACTTTTGTCCCTAGTGCTCAGATAATGAGCTTGTTCCTTCTTGATGATTTATGGGATGCAGATGAGAAACTGGCTGATTGAGGCTTTGGAAGATGAAAGTTTTCCGCTCTTGGCAGTAGTACTGGTACTCTGGAGAACATGGTATAACTGTTCCAGTTCCATTACTGCCATTTGTAAAAGTCGAATAACAAATTATGCCAGGTGACTATAAATAAATACTTATTTCACTCAATTTGATGTTTGGAAAGCACTCTGAACTTCTTTGTTACACCAAACTATAGTATTCCAATAAATAGTTACTGACACGCTCCAGGATTTTTTCTGTCCAGAGCAACCGTCTAGGTCCTAAATTACTACCCTCCTTCAGTCTTAAGTCTTATATGCTTATATTTAGGCCTCTACATTTGCTCCCTATTAGCCAAAAGCCTAACTTTTTCTCCTACCTCCTTAATGTAACTCAATAACCAACTGAATTTTGCTAGAATGTGAAAAGCATTTCAAGGTATTAATGTTACACACCTGAGGTTAATGAGTACCATCTTGTATTACAGACTTTGCTTCAAATCAGTATTAAGTGAATCCTTTTATCCAGTAAAGTAACCAGCAGCCACAAGAGGTTATTTAAACTTAAATCTGAATTGAATAAAATTAAACAAAATTTAAAACTTACTGCTTCAGGCACACCAGCAGATTTCAAGGGCTCAAAGGCTCAGCGGCCAGTATATTGAACAGTGCAGATGTGTCACCAGCAAACCCCATTAACAATTCACGGGAAACAAAAATAGAATCTGGGTAATAAAATAAAGTCTAACCTTTTCTTTTCCTTGGTGCGAAGTCTAGTTTCACTTGCTCATAGGGTGCAGCGTGCAGAGGCCTGGAACCCAGCGCTTCAGACCAGAGTTCCCAGGGCAAAACAGCAATGCCTGACGCGTCAACTCGGGGAACCGTGTGCAGAACCGCTGCGCCCGGCACTGCAATTCAAGATGGCGGCGGCAGGCAGGCTGTGTGCAGAGACGCTGCAGCCCAGCCCGGTAATCTGGAGCCTCAGCAGCGCAGCTGTGCCCGCATCGCGAGACTCCGCTCTCCCACTTCACTGCCCGAGATCCCTATAAAGCAGCCCCGCCCACGGCCTGTCAGGGATGGGGTGTGCTCTAGAGCCGAAGCTCACACCTTTCCCTTCTTTGATCAAAGAGTAAAACTTCAGTGTGTGTGTGGAAAAAAAAAAAAAAGAGTACAACTTTCCTTTGCTTCTGAACCAAACTCCGTCTAATTATATTGGCTCAAATGATACCGGGCAGGAGGACCCTTGTTGGGGCTGGACTCAAAAGGGTCAGTAACAGATGAAGAATATTTCCATCATTGTGGAAAGCTCTATTGGATAGCTCTGCTCTGTATTTTAACCCACAAAGGTAAAATCATCCTTTAATCCTACTCTTATTCTCCACTTACTGTTACAGTCCAAAGCGAAGCTTTTGTCTTGTTTCTACTTTTGAAGAAAAAAGTAAAAAATAGAATGCAACTAATATTTTTTGAGAATCTGCCATGTACTAAGCATGGATTCTTGCTTCACCCAAATGATTCCATTTACTTTTCCCCAATAATCTAAGAGTTTCTTTATTCCCAGGTCTGCTTTCTAAGATGCCTGATCTAGGCCATCTCCACAGTCATCTCTTCACTAATTTCTTTGTCATTAAATAAACGCTGAGCACCTACAATGTGCCTAGAACTGTTTTAGAAGTTGTCATTTCCCTGGTGCTATCTCTAGGAATCCTATTTTCTCTACCTTTGATTTCTATTCCTTTCTCGGGAATTCAACAGCTCCTCCTGTTGGAATGAATGTAACCCACTTTCTCTCTGAGTATCTTTCCACAGTTTTCCTTTAGCAACCTAGAGTTTCCTTCCCAAACCTGCCTCCTCCCCATCCCAACCCTTAGCCAATGAGCCGTGAAACTATTTACTCCCTCTACCAAAAATGCACGGAAGATCTAAATATCCCCATTCCTTTAGACAATATCATTTGGAAATCCACAATTTGTATGTGTATGTGAAAAGGCAATCACTCTACATTCATTGCTGTGAGAAAGTCTAGTTATCTTATATGAACACTAAGTATACATTAAAGGTTGTAGCGCTTCTCTGGTGGCGCAGTGGTTGAGAGTCCACCTGCCGATGCAGGGGACGCGGGTTCGTGCCCCGGTCTGGGAAGGTCCCACGTGCCGCAGAGCGGCTGGGCCCGTGAGCCATGGCCGCTGAGCCTGTGCGTCTGGACCCTGTGCTCCGCAACGGGAGAGGCCACAACAGTGAGAGGCCCGCGTACCGCAAAAAAAAAAAAAAAAAAAAAAAAAAAGGTTGTAGCCACTCAGGTTCAATCAGCCTTCGGAGGCAATATTTTACTAGAAACACGTTGAATCCTTCATGCAAATTCAACGCAAAGTGAACTAGCAAGTGTGGCAGATGAAAGATGGCCACAAATTCTTTGACATTCCTCGCAACCAAAGGTGGAGTGTACTTCTCTTCTCCTTGTCTCTGGGCTAGCCTGTAGCTGATTTAACCAAAGGGGAATGGTGGAAGTCATTCCATGCCAGTTCTTTAGAGCTGGCTGCTTCAACAATGGTCCCTCTTGGTAGGTGAGTTACCTTGTTAAGAATTCTGACTACCTGCTAGAAAGCCACATGGGGAAGTCCTGAAACTACAAGAAGTTCAGCCTTCCACATGTCCCTGCAAGATGCCAGGCATATAAGTGAAGCCATGGTAGACCCTCCAGAGCAGCCCAGCCATCAACTGTGTACCACCCAGTGAGCCAAGTTGCTGCCAGGTGGAGCAGAACAGCCCAGCTAAAATTAAACAAACAGTCCTGCTAAATTCCTGTCCCAGAAAATCGTGACAGACACCAAAAAGGCTGTTTGTAATCCATTACATTTTGGAGTAGTTTGTTATACAATAATAGATAATTAGAGCCTAGGGCAACAAATTAGCTGTTAAAACTGGCTGCCTCATTTGAACATGTTTCAAGATGGTCCCCTAAAAGAATCACGAGGAGATGGGAAACAGATTTTATGGCGAGAGTGAGTCACACAAAGCATATGATGCTACTGGAGAGACAAAAACGATGTGAGTGAGGAAGGAGAAGGGAAGCCCCACTTGTTCCTCTGGATGCTCTGTCCCAATATGCCACCTGCACTTTATCCCTTATTGATATCTTTGTTTTACTTGCCTATCTCCCTACTAGGCTGTAAGTTTCCTGAAGTCAGGGATCTCTTGTCTGGACATGTCCCCAGCATCCAGAGAAAATACTATAAGGGCGTTATGACAGCACTCAGTTTCTAATCCAGCCCTGCTTCTCACAATTTAGCCTTGGGCAACTTAACCTCCATGTACTTCAGTTTTGTCATCTATAAGATGGGGATAATAGTATGGCACCTAACTCTTTGGGTACTAAGAATTGAATGACAAAATATTGTTTTGTGGATGAATTAAAATACCAACTACCTGATCATCTTGCCCTAGGCTAGCCCTGGTGGATTTATAAGACCCAACAGAAGTATCCACTTATATACCAAATATCATTAGAAGGGATCTCAGAGACCAGACCAGGCTTTCCAGGAAAGCACATTGTGATGCTAATTGGAGATCTCCAATCTAGCTCTCTTTCAGCTATAGCCATCTCATAATAGGAGCTGACTCGGAGTGGCTCCAAACTGCTGTTGAACTTGGGGCCTTTGTGCAGGAGAGGGCAGGAATTGCTTTGTACTCCTCAGGCTGGAGAGTCATAGCCCAGCTTCAAAAGCTGGTCCCTACAATGGCCTCTGCTGGCCCAAGACCCAGTTTCCATAGGGCATAATAGGTGCAAATGTGGTTCAGTAACCAGGAGACCTGACAAATGGTAGAGAAAGCAGGAGAAACGAATGCTGAATCCCAGAGGCTGCACACACATGGTTCTATTGGGCTAGAGGTAGCTTCTGGTGGGCAGATGGTGGGGGCTGAAGCTGCTGAAGCTCTTGTGGCCTTTGCTGGGGACTCCATAGATGAGGCTGAGCTGGACCAATAGATAAGGGACTCAGCAAGTTGTAGGGAAGGTCAAGCGGGACCCTGACAGCCAAACTAAACTAACACAGCTAAACTAGTTTCTAGAAGAATAAGGAGAAGAAAAATGGTAAAAGCCTACTGGGGAGTGAGAACAGCATAGGGATTGGGGATACAGGTTCTGGAGTCCATACACCCAAGTTGGTATCCCAGTTCTATTACTTTCTTGAGTAATCTAGTTAACCTCTTTAAGCCTTTTTTCCCCATTTGAAAAGGGGACACAGAAATAGTACCTGCCTCAAAAGCGTTGGGAGGATTCAAAGAGGTAGTTTAGGACACCTTATTTCATGATTACCCCATTTAAAATACCTCTTGCCCTCCTCCACTCTTTTTCCATTGTGTTTAATGCCCTCTAACATTTAAAAATGTGTGTATATATGAATATATGTGTGAGTCTGTGTGTGCATAAACTATACATGTATAGTTTATTCTTTGTTTCTCGCTACTACAGTGCAAGATTCAAGAAGGCAGGTATATTTATCTGTTTCATTTTTTTAATGGATCCCACATTCTTAGAAAGGTGCCAGATGCATAGTAGGTGCGCAGTAAATATTTTCTGAATAAATGACTAAATGGAGGTAAAACACCTGACTCAGTAAACACTCAATAGCTGCCACTATTATTTGCTTACTACTGCTGCTTAAATCCTGTCTGAACTTTATTCCCAGAAGTTCCCTGTTCCATAATGCTGAGCTCACTCCTTTCTTACAGTGTTTATCCCATTTTTCTCGTATTATCACTTCTGTATTTGTGTATCTTATTTCCTCTACTAGGATAAGAGTGGAACAATTCAAGTGTGAGGTTCAGTGGCTAAAGACCAGGCCAAGATGTACAGAAGTTAGGAGAATAGGCTTTTGAATCAGACCTCAGTTTGAATATCCAGCTGTGCCACTTACTGGGTGCCCCTGGGCATCTACTGTCATGAAACTTAAGTTTCCTCATCAGTTTAACGAGTGCCCTAGTTGTTCTGCACTCATGGAATTGTTTTGAGGATTAAATGAGATACTGCTTTAACACTGCTCAGCACAGTGTCTGCCACATAATAAAGAGGAAGGAAATGTCAGCTGTGATTATTCGTGGCCTCTCTTGTGGTATTTTGCATGGTGCCTTTGCACAAAGCATCCAGTAGAGCAAACAATCACCGAACAAATGCATCTCAGATTTAACCTGGAACAACCTGAGGCTTCACAGTTCTCCTAATGTTCTCTCACTCTGCCCTGCCTCGCCCTCTGTCCCAGTCCTCAAAGCCAACTAAGTGCCAACCTCCCCTGTGGACTGACCACATCCCCCCTCACGATGCCCTGCTCTCATTCATGAGCCAAAGCTGTCATTCTTACAGCAGTCTGACGGGGCTGCAGGTTAGTTTTCAGGCTGGTTCTCCTCTGGCTTGTCAGAGGTCAGGTCAAGCTACAAAGGGAGAGAATAGATGCCAAGGACTTACTGCATTTTAATGCTTGGTTCCTGGCCCATATTTATGCTGAGGGACAACAATTACAACAATATGACCTTGCATAACAAATGGATCTGTCAAACTAGGCCTTGCAAAATGACTTGCATGAATGAATTCAAGCTTAACTTGTAATATTCCAACACACAGTTGTTATACACACACCAGCCCACCATACTCATTTGTCAAAATTGAAAGGAAAGAGAGGCATTCACTCACTCGTTTATTCATTCATTTATTTCTCTCTCTGTTCAACAATCATTTGCTAAGTGCTACGTTAGGACTACTGAATAAAACATAGTTTGCACTTCGAAGGAGCTTATAGCATAGGGGTAGAGGCTACAGAAAAGTCAGTATTCTATGTAGAACAGACTGAACCCAAAGACTTCTAATTCATTCTGGAAAGCTGAGCTAATGTCTTAGCTTGGGCTGCTGCAACACAATTCCATAACCTGGGTCACTTACAAACAGCAGAAATTTTTATGGGTGCCTTACAAACAACAGAAATTTATTTCTCACTATTCTGGGAAGTCCAAGATCAAAGTGGCAGCAGATTCGGTATCTGGTGAGAGCTTTCTTCCTGGCTCTCAGACAGCCAGCTTCTCTCTATGTCCTCACATAGCAGAAAGACAACAGAGCATTCTGAGATCTCTTTTATAAGGGCACTAATCCCATTCATGTGGACTCTGCCCTCATGATCTAATCACCTCCCAAAGGCCCACCTCCTCATACCATCACATTATGGGTTAGAATTTCAACATATGAATTTGGGGGGTTCACAAACATTCAGTCTATAGCAACTGTTAACTGAGGCAATGATTTGGAAAATTGGAAGAAACGTGGAATTTTATTGATATATGTTCCCCTCAAGCATCTAGGTAATTGTCTCACTTTAGGGTCCTCTGTCAAGTCAAATTTGATGTCTCCTCTCTATGTAAGAGGACGAACATGTTCTATCATCACTCTACTCGATGCAAGACATCCTGCTGGTTTTATCTACTTCTATGTTGGTCAGTGTCTTGATTTCCCATTGCTGCTATCACAAATTACTACAAATTTAGTATCTTATAAGCACACAACACAAATTTAGTATCTTGTAGTTACAGAGGTCAGGAGTCTGAAATGAGCTAAAGTTAAGGTGTCAGTAGAGCTGTTTTCCTTTCTGGAGGCATGAAGAAAGAATCTGTTTTCTTGTCTTTTCCAGCTTCTAGTGGCCATCGGCACTCCTTGGCTTGTTACTCCCTTCCATCTCCAAAGCGGACTGAGGCTTTCTCCCATCACATCACTCTGGTGCTAACTTATCTGCCTCCGTCTTCCACATTTAAAAAACCCTATGAGTACATTGGACCCACCTTGATAATCCAGGAAAATCTTATTCGGAGATCAGCCTATTAGCAATATTAACTCCATCTGCAGCCTTAATTTCTCTCTGCCATCCATCATAACATATTCATAGGTCCTAGGGATTAGGATGTAGACATCGCTGGTGGACCACTTACCTGCCTATCACATCTATGGGGCCTTCACCATCCATTGTTCCTAACACACTTTAAATATTCAGGATGAGGAAGAGGGAATACTTCAGAGTCCCAAGCCATTGAAGGCAGATAGTTGTTCATATGGGTTGGGATGGATGCAGAGCTAAGTCTCAGAACTCAAGTCCCAGAGCAAAGCCAACACTTTGCTACCTGTTATCAACTGACAGTTCTCATCAGAAAGCTGCAAGGGCAAGTGTGACTCAGATCCCACACAGCTCTCTGGAAGTTCTGAATGATGAAAAATCCATCAGTCTTAAGATCTTTCCATTTCAAATGGCTATTCCTCCCTGTCTCCCCAATTCTTCTCCAGCCTATCTTGTATCTGTCTTCAACTGGAAAATCTCTGTGTAAATTGGAATAAAAACGTGTCATTCCTACTGACATTAGCATCTTTTGAAATGGTTGCTCAGGCCAAAAGTCTTGGAATCATTTTCGACTCCTCTTTTCACAGCACCCCACATGAAATCCTCTGCTAATTCTTGTTGGTTCTACTTTTTAAATATATACCAAATCTAAGTTCTTATCATCACCTCCACCATGCACACTCCCCTTCAAGCCCCATCATCTTATGCCAGTTCTATTGTAACAGACTCCTCCACTTGTTTTTCTATTTTTTTTTGGGGGGGGGTACGCGGGCCTCTCACTGCTGTGGCCTCCACTTGCTTTTCTGTGGGGGGGTTCAGAGTATGCCACCCCCAAAATATGCTACTTTGGCTTAAGGATTAATTTGAGCTGAAGGCATTTAAGAAGAAGCAAACACAAGAAAACTCTCTGTCCACCCCCTCTCTACTAGGAAAGGCAGGATGACTGTTAATCACTGGAGACAACCCTAGACTTTTATCAACCAAAGGCAGCAAGATCTACATAAGGTTGAACAATCTACACAACAAACTTGCTAAAACAATATTTATCTTTTACCAGTTTCCCCCCTATATCTACCTTCCCACAATGTGCCGCCCCTAGCTCGAAGTCCCTTTCTTTTATCTTGTGACTTCACTGCAAATTTATTATTCCTTCGTTAAGATGCTATATATGCCCAAGTTCTAGCCACCCTTCTGAGTTACTCATCACTGAGTACTCCTGTGTATATTTGTGATGCATGCAATAAAGTTCTATTTGTTTTTCTCATTAATTGGTCTTTTGTCAGTCTAATTTACAGGGCCCCAGCTAATGAACCTAAGATGGCCAGAAGAAAGAAAAGAAAGAATTTTTCCTCCCCTACATCTACTTTCTCTCTTTCCTCTGGGATGTTCTCAACCCTGAAGCCAAAGTGATACTTTTTAAGTAAAAAGCAGATAATGCCACTCCTCTTCCGAAGTGACTTCATCAGTGGTTTTCTAGCATACTTAAAATCCACAATCTACACCATGGCTCACAAGGCTCTACACAACCCATACGACTCACAAGGCCCTACACAATCCATACCATGGCTCACAACACCCTACACAATCCATACCATGGCTCACAAGGCCCTATACAGTCTGATCCAGACAACCTCTCATCCCCATCCCCAAACATTGTCCCCTCCTTCTTTTTGATTTAGGGCATTTTACACATGCTAATCTCCTACCCATGCAGCTCTTTCTCCACAGCTTCCTATACCCAGTTTCTTCACATTATTCAAGGTGCAATTTAAATATAGGGTTGCAAGATAAAAGAGACGCCTTACAGTTACATTTGAATTCCAGTTAACAACAAATATTTGAGTTTATGTAAGTCCCATGAATTCATATACTGAGCGTCTTGTATTTTTATTTGCCAAATCTGGCAATACTATTTCAATGACACCTTAAATCATTAAGGTTGAAATATCTAAATGCCCTCACCTACTTCCCTTTCTATCTTTTCAACATGATTTTACTATTAATACTATCATTATTGTTATAGCACTTTTATTGATTACTTATTGGTTTCTGTGTATTATTTACCTACCCAGGTAGAATGTAAAGTCCATGAGGTAGGGACCATGTTTTAATCACACTGTATCTCTAGAACCAGAACTCCTAGTACGACTTAGGATTTGTACTAAATATTTGTTAAATAAGTTTATGAATAGATAGCTATGTTTTTTGACCTTTGTGTTCTGACTATATGGTGACACCCCTCTTCCTCTCAAGCAGTGTACAGCTGTCTGGGCTGGGATACAGAAGACACCAGGAATTTGATTACCAGAGAAGGTAGTTAAAACAAGAAAAAGCCCCAAGTGATATTTCAAAATATGTTCCCATCACATGTGTGTATGCAGGCTAGCACTGGCCAAACACTGTAGACTCTCAGTCAATGGCAGACCCTCTGCCCTAGGATTACAGACACCGTGAATGGCATTTCCCTTTCTGTCTGTGAGGGATGAGGGGCAGCTAGCACAGGCCCCTGCAGAAACCCATTTGATTGTAATTGTCTGGGCACTTAGGAAGGAACAGGGTCACTTTTCCAGTTCTGCTTTTCCCATTAATTTAAATGCATAAATTTAAATCAGGTCCGTCTTCCTGCCTAGCTGATAATGACCATATTTGACAGTTGCTGGTCCTCAGCTATGCCTGAAGCTTGTGAATAATTTAGGAATGCTGGGTTATTCCCTAATCAAGACAACCAAATAAAAGTGAGATCTGGACTTGTAGCATCAGCAACTCCTTGCGGAAAATGACAGCATTAAAATAAAGGAAGTGATAGGCACATTTAGAAGGAGAAGCATTATCCCACAGCATTCTGCAATATGCTCATTTTCTGATATAATCTCTTTCTGATTTTCATATCACAATAGCTACCTATACCAACTTGATTCATCGTTAACAAGAATGAAAAGGAAATGCACCAGTCCTATATCCTGGATTTTATGAAGTCTTTACCCAAATAGGCTGGATCCTTGTCTTCCAAAACCACATACCATAGTGTTCGGTTTGGAAAATATGGTCACTGTTCATTTGTTTAATTATCAAAATTGTATCAGGTACTCACTGTTTGTTAAATATTGTGCTAGGCACCAGGATAAAATGATTTTTAATAAAAAGATACAGTTCCAAGCAGGACACACAGAAGTCTATCAATTAGTAGAAATAGATATCAAGCAAACAATGCCACAAGTATATATATATATATATAATTATCCATTGTAATAAGTTCTATGAAGAAAAACTTTAAAATGAAATGAGACCTTAGTATAGGGAAAACTGATTTGGATTAGTGGGAGAAGAGAGGGCTGGTATCACGGAAGGTTTCTTTGAGGAAATGATGTGAAAATTAGGTGAGGACTAGAAGAAAGCCTTCAAACTAACTTATATGAAACCTCAGAGACAGGCAAGAGATTGCAGCATTTGAGAAACTCAGTGGAAACCAAGAGGGCAGGAGGCTAATGAGTCAGGGCCTGAGTGGCAGGAAGCAGCTGCAGAAGGAGACAGGCCAGACTGCAATAGGGCAGGAGGGCTTGTTGGCCTCCAATAATGGGAGTTCATTCTTAGTGCAAAGGGAAGCCACCTGAGTCAGAAGCAGATGCGTAATGAGATTAGACTGACATTTTATAACATTTACTCTGGATCTTGAAAGAAGACTGTCTTGGAGGCAGCTCTTCAGAGTGGGATGAGGGTTCAAAGATCCATCAGAGAGTTAAGAAAGAAATATCAGAATTCTGACATTTTGCGTTTAACACTTCTGTTCCTATGTATATTTTATAATGAACAGAAATACTGATGCAGCATTACAAGTAAATAAATATATATTGGAGGTATATGCTTACTGTAAGTTGATAAGACTACAGGATAAAAAAAAATTTGGTAACTAATGGCTTAGGCAAGTTAGAAGTCCATAGAGAAAAAGATAGATGGATTTTGAGCTAGTACCTAAAAGGGAGGAAAAAAACCTTTCTTCTACCCTCTTAGATTCTACATCTGCACCTGCAAATTAGACCTTCAAAAGTCAGATTAACAGGAGAAAAGGCATATGAATTTTATTTGATGTTAATATTTTAATTTTTACATTTAGGAAGGCCTTCAAAGAAAAGAAATATAGTCCCAAGAGTCAGTTAAACCCAAGGAGTTATATATCATTTTAACAAAGGGCAATAAATTTGTGGAGAAGTGACAAACCAAAGGAAAGGGGGTTTGAATTCTAGGAGCAATAATTGTGGGAAGGTAAATATATGGAGGAAACTAATGGAGGATAAGGGTTATTCTAATAAGACTTGTTTATACAGACCGATCTCAGTACTTACTTTTTCTCTCCAGTGATATGGGAGAGAGAAGGGGGAATATTTATGACCTGCTTTTAAGGTCATAAATTTGTTATGACCTTAATTTGACCTAATGTGACCTAATATGACCTAATTTGTTGCTTAATTGTTTTCATCAATTAATTAAGAATGAAAAGGTGATGATGGGCTTCCCTGGTGGCGCAGTGGTTGGGAGTCCGCCTGCCAATGCAGGGGATACGGGTTCGTGCCCCGGTCCGGGAAGATCCCGCATGCCGCGGAGCGGCTGGGCCCGTGAGCCATGGCCGCTGGGCCTGCGCATCCGGAGCCTGTGCCCCGCAACGGGAGAGGCCACAACAGTGAGAGGCCCGCATACCACAAAAAAAAAAAAAAAAAAAAAAAGGTGATGAAAAATTAAGGTCAAATTAATTTGACCTTAATTTGATCTAATATGACCTAATTTGTTGCTTAATTGTTTTCATCTTAAAATAATTCTTATGCCAAAGGGGCATATTTTGGAGTGGCATATTCTAATTCCCTTTTATACCCATGCCACCCCTCACCCTGGAAGATGCCACACAGAGTTGCCCAGGTGGGAAAAACAAAACCCTAAATCATAAACAAGCAGCCACAATCAGAGGGTCCTCCCAGGACTTTGGATCTTGGAGTCACACTGTAGACATCATCTGCTTTCTCTGCCTTACACATTTCAACATGTCTGGCATGTGTCTTCAGACATGGCCCACCATGGGACTCCAAATTATATCTCAGTTTCAGCTTCTCCAGGAAAGGACTGTTTATCTCAAGGTGCTCCTGTGGCCCCATGAAATAAATTCTCCACACCTCCCATAGGTTACATTTTAAGTTCCACTATCCCAAATATACCCTGTAAATATAATAAAAATTCATCCAGACATTTTCTTGAATTGTGACAATGGGTCAAATGCAATCTGAATTGCTACTGTCCATCTTCCCCCGGATCCTAGACCCTTCTAAGGAAGCCCACAAAGAATGCTGGCTGGGCTTCCCTGGTGGCGCAGTGGTTGAGAGTCCGCCTGCCGATGCAGGGGTCACGGGTTCGTGCCCTGGTCCGGGAAGATCCCACATGCCGCGGAGCAACTAAGCCCGTGAGCCATGGCCGCTGGGCCTGCGCGTCCGGAGCCTGTGCTCCGCAACGGGAGAGGCCACAGCAGTGAGAGGCCCGCATACCACAAAAAAAAAAAAAAAAAAAAAAGAATGCTGGCTGATGACAGTCTTTCAGCTTTCAGGGTTCATTCTGCATTCCTTGCTGTGAGGTCACCCCTTAAAAGCCCAAGGCTTGGCTTGTCTCCACCACCATCTTTTCCAAGTTGAGATCAGTATCCACCAACCAGAAAATTTTTTTTAAAAATCAGGTACAACTTCCTGTGTTACTGTGAAATTTGCTGGGGCTGTGGTGTGCCTGGATATGACTGAGAAATGTCACTGTCTTTAACCTCAATATGCATAACAAAGCTGATGTTGGCTGCTTAGCATAATGGGAAGATGTTCAGAGTACTACCCACACCTGGGATGCTCAGCAAAATACAGACAGGCACAGCTCTGAATCCTGGGACTCAGGATGAAGGAGGAATTCACCCTCCCTTGCCTCCTCCCACTGTGCTGAGGGCAGCCAGCCAGGGACACAGGTGTGCAGCTCATTAAGAACAGAACTAAGCCCAACGGTTAGGCCACAGCCACATGAAGAATGTTCTGCAAAGTACAGGCACTCTCTTCCCTCTCTGACCTTGGTAAGGGAGTCAGGAGGAAAATGCTGCCTCGCTTATTTACCTGTTCTCCACTCTGATCAACCCAGCAAGAGCCACGGAACTGTCTTACCTCTAGATCTGCAGCAGGAGGCCCCGAGATAGAGTTGTTTTTGATAATATATTGAAGGAAATATCTGCTGCGTGTATATAGTATATCAAGAGCTGTCCTGGGGGCTGGCGAAGCTAATGAAAATAGCAGAAAGCATGCATTCCAAAGCAATCCCAAAATACGTGGACACAACTAAAACATTATTTCTCTCTTAACATTGTTTCCAAATACTAAAGCCACAGTGGCTGAATTTCCCACTTCCACCCAGTCTCATAGAACATGAGCTTCAAATGGGGGCCTGAGGAAAATTAGAGGTCGCTTTATGCCATACACTCCTGGGGCTGCTATCAAACAAAAGGTTCTAGAAACAAATGCTCAGTGCCTAATATCTATTCTATAGCCTTGTTTTCAAGAAGAAGGTGGGCACAGAGAATTTTAGCCTAGAGTAGTGAACAAAATATGGGCTAGATAGAGGGAGGGTTGGGAGTTTCTGAGTAGGGACTACAGGAGGAATTATCATCATAATTCATTCTAAAACATTGAAAACAGCAAGAGAAATTTCATGCCTGATTTATTTTCCCGAAATCGCTCAGGAAGTTTTTCAACTGCTCTGAGCTCCTCGGGATACAGTATCTAACAAGTATAAGGGATGTCAAGTAAAAAATGAATTTGGACGTGGTAAGGAGAGACTTATGAAAGGATTATTGTGAGCAGTAAAAGTGGGGACAAAACTTGCAATAGGGAAAGAGGGGCTACTGCAATAGGAAGAGCACTCTGACCATAAGGTATATAAGCACCTCAAGAGTTAGAAAAGAGAGGAGGAAACAAGGCTACGAGAACCAGGTATAGGGGAGTGAGATGAAAAGGTGGTATAATAGGATAGTAGATGAGAGAATGTATCATCATAAGGCCGGTCTATTCTCAGGAGGGGCCGTGTCTTAGTCAGTCCCAGCTGCTATAACAAATACCCTAGACTGGGTGGCTTACAAACAACAGAAATTTATTTCTCACAGTGCTGGAGACTGGAAGTCCAAGAACAGGGTGCCAGCATGGTTGGGTTCTGGTGAGACCCTCTTCCGGTTCGGAGACTGTTGACTACTTCTTGTCTCCTCCCATGGCATTGAGCAGAGACAGGAAGCAAGCTCTCTCATGCACTAATCCCACCCATGAAGGCTTCCCCCCCCAAAACCTCAGCTAATCCTTATTACTTCTGGAAGGCATCTGCCTCCTGATACCATCACATTGGGGGCACAGGGATTCAACATATGAATTCTGGAGGGACACAAACATTCAATCAATAACGGACTGTTAAGCAGGGCTTGTGTGCAGGTTCAGGCTAAGAAGTGAGCCAAACTGCAGTGATGGGGAAGGAGGGAATCTTAACCAAAGTTTGGTTAACAAACATTTTGTTTCTGTTGATGAGTGGAGACAAAACAGTTCAGCTAATCGTTTACAAGGTGAGAAATGGGAATTTGGAGGGTCTGCACCTGGCCTTATCATGGGTAAACAAAGTGGGGTGTCCATGAGTCTTATCTAAGCTATACGAGGAAGAGAGTTTCTTTGCACTAAATCATTTCCAGGAACACAAAGCATAGGGGGGAATTTCTCAATCTTTGTTCTTTTCCAGGAACACAGGGCTTAGGTAAAACTTGACATTGTCAGTGAGGATAATTACAGAGGTAACAGTGCTGTTTGCTTAAAATCAGATTGTCCTAGAAATATCGTTTGAATGGAGTCTCTTTTAGTGTTAGGACATGGTATTTTGGCTCTTATTAATTGGGCATTTCCTTTTTTATAGAAATCTACATACAACACAAGAGCCCTTGCAGGGTGCCATTAGAATGCTGTATTAACTCAACAAAGCTCTCAATTTAAACATATTATAGTGTAAAAGGTAACTGTCATGGTGAGGAAACCTCTCATTTATTACCAATTTGGTAAATATCTATTAAAGGCCTTTAATGTGCACCCTGCTTATTACCTACATTTTTGTGCAAATTCCACCACCACTAAATTCCCCAAACCCAACCAGATTTCAATAAAAGCTAACCTGAACAGCTAGTTCAAGTAATTCTGTGACAAATGAATTATTTACATATAAAAGGAACTTTGTCAAGGAAAACTGTCACCTTTTCCCCCTGTTGCCATATCTTAATCTGGGTTGGCTCTACAGGAGTTGTACCAAGAGCTATTTCTTAGCTGCTGGATAAAAATATTCAGGTATTTAGAAAATTCCTGTTAGAGAATATTGCAGTCCAAGGGGCAGGGAACAACACAAGAAATTAAAGTGATAAAAAATTAATCACAACTTAATCCCTAAAATGCTTTACAACCTATACACACAATGTACTGAGCCAACATAATAAGCAGTATACATTTAGATAATCCATTTTTTAATATTACTTCTAAACTGTAATCTCCCTCAATTATGGAACAAGAATAAAGCATCATTTAGCATGTAACAATGAAAGGGTGAACTGGCTGAGTAGCAACTTAAAAAAGCAAGCTCCCCCTCCCACCTCAAGTAAATGCTTTGGAAGGGCCCTCGTGCCTCTCCATTTACCCCCTAATTATGTTTCTCCTTCTGCTCTCTCCACCCACCACCCAGATTTCAAAGGAACCAAAGCTCTTATTTATGGAGTTGCCAGAGTGTTAATCATGTCTAATGGTTTTAGCACAAAAGCAGCTAACCTTTGTGTTTCCTAAAGGCCATGAACGCCTTGCTTCCTTTTGTCCTCTTTTCCTCTCTCTAAATTCTCCCATGATTCCAGTAAACCTCTCTCCCTCTACTAAAATCAGCACCCCTCTTTCCAGTGAACCTGTGTTGGGGTAAGGGGAGAGATTTGGGGATGGAACAGCAATAGTGCAGTGACTAACACCTTCAGAAAGGCACCTTATGAATCTCTATACCCCCTACACCATCACCACTGTAGGAAATGCAAAATTTCCCCTCTACCGTCTTAGTGTTTTTTGGCTGGGCTTGACAATTAAACTGACAGAAGAGAGATTAACAGAAGAAAAGTATACAGATTATATGAATTTTATATGACACAGGAGCCCTCATAAAGAAATGAAGACTCGAAGAAGTGGCAAGGCTAAATGCTTTTATACTAGATTGAACGAAGAGAGGCAAGTATGGAAAAGTAACTAAAATATTCTGGGTGGCTAAAGCAAGATCAGAATGATTTTGACACAGTCTGTTTGTATGGAATTCTCTTGGCTTTGACTCCCTTTCGAAGAATTTCTTTTTTTCTTGGTACAGGGAAAGCTTCTCTCACACTGGAGTTTTTATCTCCTGTTTTCAGGAAGAAAAGGAAAGATCAGAATGCCCTTCTTACACCTGCTGTTTTGCAAGTGTCTTTAGCTCAAAATAATTCTTATGCCAAAGTAGCATATTTTAGGGTGCATATTCTTTCACTCTTTACCACCTAATCCAGTGCCTGACACACCATAGATTCCCAGTCAATATTTATGAAGTAAATGGGGAGGGAGGAAGGAACGGATGGAGAGAGGGAGGGAGGGAGAGAGGAGATATTACTCCTCATTAAGAGTGTAGAGAGCTCCCATTTTCCTGGGGGGAATTTACCGAAGAGGATAAGTATATGGCAAACAGTAGAAAGTAAAGGCATGGGATGGGAAGAGAGCTCACCTACATTCCCTACTTTCCTTCTGCTTTATATATGTTTGCCCTTTCAAGGAGGGGCCAAGGGTAGATATGTAACGGTTGGTTCTAGGACACAAAGAAAAGTCAGCTCTGGAAGCTTCTGCTGCCAAGCTGGGTTCAGAATTAATTGCTCTCTCTTATACAAGTTCAGGGTCCATTAGCGCAGTGATGTGGTAAGGGCCTCAGGGCTCCTTTCTCTGGACTCTGAGTGCTATCGTCCATCATCTGGCTGGGGAGAGTTAAGCAACACAGGCGTAAATGGATTGGGGGTGTAGCGTTTATGAGCTACAAGCACTAGAAACCACCTACAGGTCACAGTTCGGTTTTATTTCCCATTCTGTATAATTTTCTGAGAAGGTATGGGGTAATCAGTAATTACTTAGACTACAATGGCCAGAGTTAATTGTTCCTCTTCCGACTGTGTCAGAAAAAAACAAGGGAATTGAGCCTGTAAATGGGCTTTGTGTAGCAGGAGGCATAAAATAACACTTAGTACTTTACTTAGGAGTTTTTTCAAAACACTTGAGCATTTGCTAATGCGTTATTCACACTGGATACCCTTCTGAGATTGATCTGGTCATTTTGCTAATCCTTCAAGTCTGTTAAGAAGGAAACAAAAAGGGTGTATGGTGTGGCATATTTGTCACTGTGTGCCCGTGGATGAGTGAGCTGTGCCTGTCAGACCAACCTAACCCCCACCTCAATAGAGAAGCCACACCAGAGGGAGCCCAAGGTGGTGAGACATTCTCCATGGTTAGGCCTGCAAAGGCGGGGAGGGTGTCATTACTGTCCTTTGTGAGTAATCTATTAATTTTTGAGGCTTAAGCATTCAGTCCTTCCCTTACCCCACAGCTTCAAAATTAGTTAACAAATTCTGGGGCTCCTCCTAGTTTTCTTGTCGGAAGAATTAACTATTCATAAGAAAATGTGGAAAACAAACTCCGATGTAGGAATGAACATATGCCATTGTAGGTACAGCTTTGCTTACACATACCATGTGATTCTATGTGTCTGTATATATACAAACATGTGCACACCCACACACACTCACACACCTTCTAAGTCATGACATGCTCATCTAGCAACCCAGGCTACAAAGCAAAGATACAGACGTAAGCCATATCTCTCCAATATACTCTTGTGTAAAACAAACAAAAAAATCTTTCCAATTTTAATTGCATCAGGGCCTCAGTAAAGCATTAATTTCTCTTTATAATACTCTGTGGCTCCAATCTCTAAATAATTTATTTAAGAGATGTGTTCCTGTCACAAGCATTAATTTCTTGTTAACCTCTTGTACTTTTCTAATTGCAGACATTTCTCTGCCTATTCAGACTGTAACCAGTCCGTGAAATGTCAAGAACTCATCCCCTGCAAATTGAAAGAATGATGGTCGGGATGGTGCTGGAGTGTGATGTGAGGAATGGACATGCTGTAAAAGAGAGAGAATTTCAGCCATCCATGCCTGGAATGGCTCTTCCTGAATACCATGCTGAATACTAAAATTTTTGTTCTAGGAAGTCGAAGAAGAGAAGAAGGTAGAAATATCTACACACACCAAGAAAAGCAGATTTTAAACATCTCCAGGAAAAGACAGGGGTAATGCCATGATGAGAGAGGCACAATAAATTTTTTTTAACCTGACTATACAATCACAAATTATTCCAATACGAAAACAAAGAAAGAAGGTTCTGAAGACATACGTTTTGTTAATAAAAAGTCCAGAATTCTAGAATTGGGCTGTTCAATATGGTAGCTATTAGCCACATGTGGCTATTTAGAGTTAAGTTAAACTTATTTAAAATTCAGACCCTTAGTTGCACTAGGCAAAGTTCAAGTGCTCAATAACCATATGTGACTAGTGGCTACTGTTTTGGACAGTGTAGATATAGGACATTACCCTCACCACAGAAAGTTCAATTGGATGGCAATATTTGACAGCATGGGGATTTTTCTAGAACTAGTTCAAAACCTGGATGGCTCATAAAGCGTTAAATAAATCAAATTTCCAACCCACAATAAGTTAAATCACGGTACTAAAAGAACCTTGAGTTGTGATCATGAAGTCAGTTTATTTGAGACATTCATAAGCAAGAAGGCAAAAAAGTATCAAATGAAAATAACTCATAATTCAAAATGAAAAAAGCATCTAGGAATTATGGACTAATAAAATTCATGTATTTCACTGGCACACACATCCTACTGGCTAAAGAGAATGTTGTTGTACAAATAGAAGAGTGTGATGATTCTCAGGAACTGGCATGAATCAAGACAAAATACATTCCCTTCTCTTTTTGAGAATGCAATTTGGTAAGACAATGCAGTCTTACCAATGTCACAGCAAAGCTGTGACAGTCTTTAGGACACACTTGTGGGCAGAATGAAGAAATATTTGCTGACTAATAACACTCTTATGAGTTTTCACAAAGGGTAGGACATTGGAACCTAAATGATATTGATTAAAGTATCCATATCTGTCTGGAGGGAGGTCCCAAATGGTAGACTTAAGGATCCAGTTCTTGGTTCTATCCTATTCAATAACTTTATCTAAAGCTTAGATTAAAACATTAATGTCATATTTATCAAATGAAAACTGACAAAAATTTTCACTGGAGGACAGAATCAAGCCATAAGAAGAGATTCTTAAGGCAATGAAAGAGAGATGAAGAGACCAAAAGTAATGATAAAATTTAGCATGAATAAAAATTAAGTACCCCATTTAATATTTGGGGATATTTCATCAGTTTATATCACTACTTAAAGTGAGGTTCAGGAGGTCAAGTCCTGAAGGCTCTGGTTGACCTTGTACTCTCTGTAAGCCAGTAATATCAGTTTCATTTTATTCATGAAATTATAATTTGAGACTGCTTTGATAGAACTACACTGACATGATCAAGAGAAGGCACAGTCACCCCAAATTCTCTAGAGCTCAGGCAGAGGGAAATCCATAGTTTTACATCCCAGCCAGGGGAGAAAGAGAGGCGGCACCATAGGTGGAAAGGTGCCTGGGCAAGCCCTCCTCAAAGGCATTTTGAATCCTATGCTAAGTCTCATCCTCCACATTCCTTCCTCTAAAATAATTTCATCATAGTCTTAATCAGCATGATATCAACATATTTCCCTTTAAAATCAATGGAAAGACATTCCTTTAAGAGAGTGCAGTGCTCTTTCTGTCTCCTTTCTCTTCTGGCAGTTATATTTAAAGGAAATATTGAAGAGCTAGGGTGGATCTTCAGAAAGGTCCCCAGAAGAATAAAAGTTTCAGAAAAAAATTTCCTCAATTCAATTCAGCAATAGGGCAAAGAGGAGGAAAGACAGCAGAAATACACACAAATTAATATGCTAATTGGCATGATATAAATTCCAAATACAAGAAGTAAAGTGCTTTAGAATTGTCAGTTATGAAAGAAATGGAGATTTTTATGTAGCCTCTAGAAAAGACTGATAGAGGACATGATAGTGAGCTTCCGCTATTTGGAGGGCAATTGTAAGAAAGATGAATTAAACCTATTCTGTGTTATTCCATAGGATAGAATAAGGGCCACTGGGTAAAAGTTATGGGAAGTATATTTCAACTCAGTAGAAGGAAGGATTTCCTAATAATTAGCTCTGTGCTAAAGTGAAATGAGATCCCTCAAAAGAGCAATCATCATTCTTGGTGGAATGTTCAACAGAAGCCATATGTTGGTGGCACTTGGGAAAGATTCCTGCTACCAGCAGGAGATTAAACCAAATGACCTCTAAGAACATTTCTACTTCTGAAAGTCTATGACTCTCTTTCCTACTTCCTTTTAGCTTCACTGATCCTACCAGGTGAATAACTAGGGAGTGGCCCATCTACTCAACACAGGATCAATCATAAATCAGACTTTCCATTGTTCTCTATCTCTTGTCTCCAGACAAGATAATGTATCTGTCCTCTCAAAACCTGCAATGTGTGGGAGTGGATGACATATTAGATGATTTCTGTGTCCCAGATTCATTTGGCTTTTATATAAACAACTTAATTCTTCTCATTTTCCCTCCCTTGGATACCACACAGAGCATTTGTTTGACTCGTTTTTAAACATTAAATGTATAGATGAAAGCACAAGGAAAGCTTACAATACATGTGGCAATTTGGGACTTGGTTTAACTGTTTGATTCAAACATTTGCAGAGTAACTGCTTGTGGATGTATGTTCAATTACTTATAAAATATCTTTATTTTCTATATAAAAATTTCTATATCCTATTAGAAATGGCACCTAATTAAGGATTTAGCTGAGGGACTAGGATTCTTAGCATGGTGCTTTGAGATTCTATTCCATTAAAGTAATCTCTAATACCTACTGTTTATAAGGCTTATTGCTAATCATTATAGGAAACTCAAAGATGAATAAGATAAAGACTCTGCCGTAAAGAAGCATACAGTCTAATGGTATACAAATAATGGAAGCAAGACAGAATATGAGTGTCTCCACAGAGTTACATACATAGTTCTTTGAAGAGAAAGTTCATACCTGGCCAGGAAAAATTAAAGCAGATTTCATCCAAGAGAATGGCAAAAAGCCATACAATGAAGGGCCATTAGTCCTGGAATAATCTGTTTTGTTCTTCACCTAGTGGATGTAGAGAAGTCAGCGAATGTTTATGTGTAAGAGAGTCTCACAGTAGCAATTATATTTAGGGAGGATTAATCTAGTAGCAATGTACATACTATCAGAGGGTAAAAGGGGTAAGCTTGTAGGTCCTGGTGGGAAGGAAGCAACCAGACCTACAAACCACATGATGGAAGTAAGAATGGAAGGGAGTGGCTAAACTGAAGATATTGGGCAGGTCAATCAAAGCATTTTAAAACTGACAGAATGTGGTGGAGAACTCTGTGAACTCAAAATAGAGAAGATGGATTGAGAGAATTTCCAGGTGTCGTAGGCCTAAACAAGCATGAAGAACTTGGTGAGTGGAGTAAACAAATGGAGATAAAGGAGAACAAGGGGTATGCCAGTGGTAAGGAAAATTCCAGAGAACAAGATCCAAAGTGAGTGTGAAGCATAGTTAATCTAATATAGTGCTTCAGTAGCTTAAGTAAAGATGGTAATCATTGGCACTGATGGGTCAGAATTTTTTTTTAAATTAATTTATTAATCAATTTATTTTTGGCTGCATTGGGTCTTCGGTGCTCCGTGCAGGCTTTCTCTAGTTGCGGTGAGCGGGGGCTACTCTTCGTTGTGGTGCATGGGCTTCTCACTGTGGTGGCTCCTCTAATTGAGGAGCATGGGCTCTAGGCGTGTGGGCTTCAGTAGTTGTGGCGCACGGTCTCAGTAGTTGTGGCTCGTGGGCTCTAGAGAGTGGGCTCAGTAGTCGTGGCTCACGGGGGCTTAGTTGCCCCGTGGCATGCAGGATCTTCCCAGACCAGGGCTCGATCCCGTGTCCCCTGCATTGGCAGGAAGATTCTTAACCACTGTGCCACCAGGGAAGTCCTCTAATGGGTTAGAATATGGATGGGAAGTTAAATTCTCAAGTATGAAAACAGAATATCAAGTTAACTGGGTGGGAAATGGGAAGGAGATAGTTAAGTGGGAAAGAAGATAGAAATCCAATCATTAAGAGATCTGAAGAGAATCTAGGAGACCAGATATATTAATCACACTTGTTTATTTTCTGTATTTCCTGATGCTTTGACATCTGGAGTCTTGCTGACTCTAGAGAGACTGTGCCTCCGAGGGCAGGCCAATTCCCATAGATATTCAAGTGCTCCTTTCATATGCAAACCAATGGATCCAAAGTTCCTACCCCCTAACTACCTCCCATATCTGTCTCTTACACTCCAGGCCACTATCTACCTGCCCTAATCATGCCAGGGCCAGGCACCAGGCAACTGAGGAAAGCCTCTACACTCAGAGCCCACTGAAAGTATTCAAACTAGCCAATCCTAAGCTGCTTACTCTGCCTCAATCATTCCTTCCCATGGGAACCACAATGAAAGTTCTTGCCTACATCTTCCCCAGCTCCCTCTGCTTTGTAACCCACCCCAGTGCTTCCCTGTATGGCTGTGTATGGTGCGGCGCGCCCCCTTCTCTGGGGAACTGTGTGTAACTAACTTCCTTTCCGATGGCAGTTGTCTTGATCTGATGGCCTCGCCACACCTGAATAATAATAAGACCTATAATTTAAAACACTGGAGATGACTAAAATGAGAAAAGAGAGACGTAAGAGTGTCAAAGGGGGGCATAATTTCAAATAAAGACATTAAGCTAAAGGCAGAGAACACAGCCTATCAGGAAGACTGGGAAAGGCTTTAAAAAAATAGACCTATCACTTGAGAAGTACAAAGATTGAACTGGATATTGCAAGAAATATACCAAACCCTGACTTGGTTCCCAAAGTTCTGGGGAACGCCAAAGGATTATAAGAAAAAGAAGTTACCAGATATTTATCTGGTATTTATTGCCACATTTGGGGGTAATCTGTAGTTTAAATTAAACCTGCGTAGAAGCTTCAATAATGTGTGTGTAGATTATATAAAACTTAATCTGAGAAAGGTTACCAGTAACAGGGTAATGTGAGAGGAATATCAGTTTCAGTTATGACCAGAGGGAAGGGGTGTTAAAAGCATGTTTCTAAATGACACAGTAATATGGTAAAATAGGGTGGCATTAGTAGGATGAGAGTTTGGAAAGAGATAAGCCTGTGGAAAGAGATGGTGAAGGAAAGGGTTGGTAGCTGTGCTTTAACTATCAATAAGAGGGTTTATAGAAGAAAGCGGTTCACAGTGCTGCAGGGAGACTGCCAAGAAAGGAGAGCTTCAGCCCTAGAGGAATCTGGAGGACTCTTCCATAAAAACTCTGCCACTTGGAATCTCTGTGGTCCCAAATAGTCCTCCCCAAATGACAGGCCCAGACCAAGGGGAGTACTTGCTAACACCTTTAATCCAAATAGAACAGCGAGACTACTCATTTACGGGTATAAATATATAACGTGGGTATAATCTGTGCTTAGTGTTGACTACAGTTAGGATGTGAGGAGTTGAACTTGTAGAAAACATAAAAGACATTGCAGTCACCAGATACTTATCTGGTATTTATTCACCATGTGGGGGCGATTTGAAGTTTAAATTAAAGCTCAGTAGAGGCTTCAGCTATGACACCATAGGGATGTATTGAGCTTAGAGGGTTTTTTGTTTGTTTGTTTTGCGGTATGCGGGCCTCTCACTGCTGTGGCCTCTCCCATTGCGGAGCACATGCTCCAGACGCGCAGGCTCAGCGGCCATGGCTCACGGGCCCAGCTGCTCCACGGCATGTGGAATCTTCCCGGACCGGGGCACGAACCTGTGTCCCTTGCATCTGCAGGCGGACTCTCAACCACCACTGCGCCACCAGGGAAGCCCCTAGAGGGTTTTTTTTTTTTTTTTTTGCGGTATTCGGGCCTCTCACTGTTGTGGCCTCTCCCATTGCGGAGCACAGGCTCCGGATGCGCAGGCACAGCGGCCACGGCTCACGAGCTTAGTTGCTCCGCGGCATGTGGGATCTTCCCGGACCAGGGCACGAACCCGTGTCTCCTGCATTGGCAGGCGGATTCTCAACCACTGCGCCACCAGGGAAGCCCGGTTTTTTTGTTTTTAATCTTTAAAAGGGAAAAACAAAATTCTCATGAAGAGTAGCCCTCTTCCCATCTCAGCCCCTATTCTATCTCCAAAATATAACTTACATTAAAAAATAAATACAATGCACCAGAATATTTAGACAAAGACTATGGAATAAAGAAAAACAAGGGCAAGGTAGGTGGATTGGGAGTGCCAATTGGATGGTAGTGGGAAGCAGGTTGAGATATGAAGTAGGATGCTCAGGGAGGCCGTACTGAGAAAGTGAGATCTGAATAAATGGTTAAAGTAGGTGAAGGTGTGAGCCAAGTGGCTATAAAGGAGATGCACTTTCTAGAAGCCAGGCACTGTGCAAAATGCTTTATAGGCATGATCTCATTTTCACCCATATGAAACATTTACTACTATCATCAACACCTGACATGAGAAAATGAAGCAGAGAAGGTAACTAGCATTGCTAAGCTTACATAGCTGATAACGGCAGAGTCTGCATGCAGACCTGGGGAGTCTGAGTGTTAAAGACCATGCTCCTTTAAACGCTCTATCTCAGCTTTTCACCATTGAGTATGAGTTAGTAGGAATGTACATTGGTACAGCCACTATGGAAAACAGTATGGAGGTTCCTAAAAAACTAAAAATAGAACTACCATATGATCCAGAAATTCCATTGCTGGGTATATACCTGAAGAAAATGAAAACACTAATTAGAAAAGATACATGCACCCCCATGTTTATAGCAGTATTATTTATCAATACAATAGCCAAAATATGGAAGCAACCTAAGTGTCTATGAAAGATAGATGGATAAAAAAGATGTGGTGAATATATATAATGGAATATTACTCAGCCATAAAAAAGAATGAAATTTTGCCATTTGCAACAACATGGATGGACCTGGAGAGTATTATGCTTAGTGTAATAAGTCAGACAGAGAAAGACAAATACTGTATGTTATCACTTATATGTGAATCTAAAAAATAAAACGAATGAATATAACAAAACAGAAAGAGACTCACAGATACAGAGAATAAAATAGTGATTACCAGCGGGGAGAGAGAAAGGAGAAGGGGCAAAATAGGGGTAGGGGAGTAAGAGGTACAAACTATTAGGTATAGAATACATAAGCAACAAGGACACATTGTACAGCCCAGGGAATACAGCCAATATTTTACAATAGCTTTAAACGGAGTATAATCTATAAAAATACTGAATAACTATGTTGTACACCTGAAACTAATATAACATTGTAAATCAACTATACTTCCAAAATAAATAAACAAACAAACAAATAAATGCTCCTTCTCTCCCCTTAAGCTCAAACCTGAATTTTACCACCGTCAGCCCTGTTACATGGAAGGAAGAAGCCCCAGAGAAGAGAGTGCTGGAGAGTTGGTTACAGAAAATGTTACTGCTGTGTCAGTAGACAACCTCTACCACAGGGCAGGAAAAGAAAGTTCTGGGCACCAGAAAGAGAGGCCCACAGCCAGGCTGTAACCCTTGGTGCGCAGAGACATCGCCCCTGCAAATGTGGCCCAGTCAGGGTCCTGGAACCCAATGATCAGATCTGCCTCCTTGGGAGAAGGCAGAGAGGAGGTGATCTTAAACAAGGACTTCTCCTTAGTCTCTCAAAACACCCCATTTCCCTGGTCTAAGGTGCTGTCCATTCTTATTCATTCATTCATTTCCTCTACAATGACCCACTGTCTCCCATGTTCACTGCACCAGGCTCTAGGTGCACGCAGCAGATGTAGCCTCTACACGCGTGGTACTTCCAGTCCAGTGGGAAGGGGAGGGTGAGGAAGTCATATATGATAGTGGAACAGGGAATCAGGAGAGAAACCATAAGATTTTGGTGGGGAGTGGAGACTATTTCTACCTAAATGTATGCAAGAATTGGAAAATACAGTCTAAGTTTGGAAATGTTAAAATTGAAAAACTGGGCTTCCCTGGTGGTGCAGTGGTTAAGAATCCACCTTCCAATGCAGGAGACATGTGTTGGAGCCCTGGTCTGGGAAGATCCCGCATGCCATGGAGCAACAAAGCCTGTGCGCCACAACTACTGAGCCTGTGCTCTAGAGCCTGCGAACCACAACTACTGAGCCCACGTGCCGCAAGTACTGAAGCCCATGGACCTAGAGCCCATGCTCCGCAGGAAGAGAAGCCACCACAATGAGAAGCCCGCGCACTGCAACGAAGAGTAGCCCCCGCTCTCTGCAACTAGAGAAAGACCCCACACAACAACAAAGACCCAGCACAGCTAAAAATAAATAAATTAATTAATTTTAAAAAAAAGAAAAAGAAAAAGAAAAACTGGGAATTCCCTAGCAGTCCAGTGGTTAGGACTTCATACTCTCACTACTGAGGTCCTGGGTTCAATCCCTGATCAGGGAACTAAGATCCCACAAGCCACATGGCATGGCCTCCCCCCACAAAAAAGAAAAACTATTCATCTTAGAAGAGAGAAATAATGGATCTATCACATTCATAAAATCTAGAAATAGGATCTGAATATAACTTACTGCCTACAAATTATTTGACCTGAGTGGTTGCCCTACAGTCATCTATACTTCAAAATTGTTGTGTTGCAGTAGAAAAAGTTGAGGTGGAGACCTGACTCTACCACTCTCACATCCAGGAGATTATCCAAAGAGCTCAGTATAATCACAAGATCCCTTAAAATCAGAGCTTTCTCCTGGATGAAGGCAAAAGGGGAAGTCAAAGAGATTCAGAGCATGAGAAAGAATGGATGTGCTGTTGCTGGTTTTATGACGGAGGGGGCAATGTGATGAGGAATGCAGGAGGCCTTGAGTCCAGACAGCCTACCAGCCTATGACCAGCAAGCAAATCGGGACCTCAGTCCTATGACCACAAGGAACTGAATTTTCAGACAACCTGAATGATCTTAGAAGCGTATTCATCCCCAAAGGTTCTGGAAAGGAAAACACTTCTGCCTGTATCTTGATTTCAGCCTTGTGAGACTCTAAGCAAAGGACCCAGCTGAGCCACATGATACCCAGACTACTTATGTACAGAACAGTGATATAATAAGTATGTGCTGTTTTAAGCTGCTAAAGTTATGATAATTCGTTATAGCAGCAACTGAAAATTGATGTAGACGTCATTGCAGAATTATGTCAAATCTGTTCTATGTCATCATATAGTCTAAGGCTTAAATTCCAGATCAGTCACTCACAAGATGTCGGACTTTGGGCAAGTCATTTTACCTCTCAAAGCACAGGTTTAGGATACATAGCCTCCAGCTATATATTCTATCTCTTAAAGGGGGTGTGATTTCACTGTGAGTATTAAATGAGTTGAGAGATAAGAAAATGACTGGTGCATCATAAACGTTTTTTTTAATTAACCAAAGTCCATAGTTTATTCAGATTTCTGCAGTTTTCACCCAATTACCTTTTTTTTTTTTTTTTTCAGTTCCAGGGATTACACATATTTTTTCTTTTTTTTTAACTTTTTATTTTATATTGGAGTGATTCAGTTATACATATACATGTATCTATTCTTTTTCAAATTCTTTTCCCAGTTAGGTTGTTACAGAATATTGAGCAGAGTTCCCTGTGCTATACAGTAGATCTTTGTTGGCTATGCATTTTAAACGATTGTTTTTTGTTTGTTTTTTGTTTTTTATATATAAATTTCTTTATTTTTTAGCTGTGTTGGGTTTTTGTTGCTGGGTGCAGGCTTCCTCTGGTTGCAGTGAACAAGGGATACTTTTTGCTGTGGTGAGCAGGCTTCTCATTGTGGTGGTTTCTCTTGTTGCAGGGCATGGGCTCTAGGTGCACGGGCTTCAGTAGCTGTGGCACAAGGGCTCAGTAGTTGTGGCTCGTGGGCTCTAGAGCACAGGCTCAGTAGTTGTGGAGCATATAGCAGTGTGTTCATGTCAATCCCAAACTCCCTAACTATCCCTCCCCCCATCCTTCCCTCTTAGTAACCATAAGTTTGCTCTCTAAGCCTATGAGTCTGTTTTGTAAATAAGTTCATTTGTATTTTTTTTTTTTGGTTCCAAATATAAGCAATTTCTCTTTCTCTGTCTGACATACTTCGCTCAGTATAGTTGTCATGTCTTTTTAAGCTCCTCTGTCTTTGACAGTTTCTCAGACTTTCCTTGCTTTTGAAGATCTTGACAGTTTTGAGGAGTAGTAGTCAGGTGTTTTGTAAGATGACTCTCTACTGGAATTTGTCAGATATTTTCCTCATGATTACACTGGAGTAATGGGGTTTGGAGAGGTAGATCACAGAGGTAAAGTGTCATTTTCATCATATCATGTCAAGGGTATGTGCGATCAACATGATTTATGATTGTTCATATTGGCCTTGATCCCATAGCTGAAGTAGTGTTTTGTCAGGTTTCTCTACTATATGGTTACTCTTTTTTCCCTTTCCATACTGTACTCTTTGGAAAGAAGTCATCATGTGCAGCTCACACTTTAGGAATAGGGAGTTAATGTTCCATTTCCTTGAGAGTAAAGTATCTACAGAAATTATTTGGAGTTATTCTTCAAGGGAGATTATATAAACATTTGATACACTTAGTCCACTTTTTATTCTCAAAGTCCTCCAAACTCTAATTTTACAATATCACCTTTCTTCCTCTGAATACAAACCAAAGACTGATTAGGGAAAACAGGATAATCATCCCAGGGGAGAATGTATTATCTCTCTATGGAATAAGGCAGAGTTTTACGCAGACAGTCATTTTCAAATGACATCTGTTCCAGTCATTATCTTTCTTCCAACAAAACGAAATTTGATTCAGCTCAGGGTTCTGAGAGAAGGTCACACAACTGTCTCCTCTCGCTAAACCTGTTTCCCAGGTCAAGATGTCAGACATCAGATCACAGTTTTCAGCTTTGAAAACCAGCGTTCTCAAGAACCATGCTCAAGCACTTGGTTCTCAAGTGCTTCAAACCATGAACTTCTGACATGAGCAGCAGAACAAAGAATATTTACAGCATTTAATTCTCTCTCTTTCTTAGTCTAGACTACAGTGGCAATCTTTGGCATGACTGTGATAACCAAGAGGAAGGAGTAAAATTAAAGTTAGAGCTGGAGAGACTGAAGAAATGAACTCCCCAACCACATTGCAGGATGGAGAACTGACTGACATTTTGGGGGGCTTTAAGATATCAAGCTGCAAATCCAAGGCACCAGCCAGAGAGCAAAGTGTGGCTATTCCACCAGAGAGGCTGCTTCTGCAGTTATTTCTAGCTCTGTCTAGAGGTGGAGGGTCAGAAATGCTGGGAGACTCTTTCTCCCTACAAAGTTGTCTTAGCCCCAATTTTTGTACATTGGAGAGTTTGGTCAGCTTCAGCAAGCTCTTAGAGAAACATCTGTGTCTCAAAGGCTCAGGTGAGCAGACCCCAAACCTCCCATCAGTGTCATCATTACCCATTGGGATACAGAGCAATATCAACTGTTGACAGCCTCCCAGATTTTCCCAGAGGACAGGAAAGGAAAGAGAGATACCAAATAATTTTTATGGAATGGGTAATATAAACAATCCAAAAGCACAGATATAGAAAAATCTACATCAGGAGATTGTTCTGAGGATGAAAATCCATCATCAGGACAAAGAGGAGAAACAAGAAGAGCTCAAAACTCTATGGAACTTGACATAAGCAGGTTTTCCCCAGAATTACGTAGTCAACTATCCTCTTAGTTGTTTCCAAGAGACAGAAGAAGTATCTTCAAAGTTTAACCATTATTGTCATCATCAAAAATTAAGGTTTGAGGGGGGGGTTCCCTGGTGGCGTAGTGGTTGAGAGTCTGCCTGCCAATGCAGGGGACACGGGTTCGTGCCCCTGTCCGGGAAGATCCCACATGCCACGGAGCGGCTGGGCCCGTGAGCCAGGGTCGCTGGGCCTGCGCATCCGGAGCCTGTGCTCCACAACGGGGAGAGGCCCCAACAGTGAGAGGTCCGCATACTGCAAAAAATTTAAAAAATTAAAAAATAAGGTTTGAGCCCTGACTTAGCCTGTGAAAACATAACTACCAGTATCAGGGCTCCCTTAACAGTTCTTAAATCCCTTTAAGTCCTGGGATAATTTAAAAGAAGACCAGCATGGATCTGGCTTCCCCACTCACACTTATTATCCTTGAGTGGAGTGAGTGAGGGACAAGACATATAGGAAACAGGCATTAGGGCACTTCATGTCTATCTCTTAGGTCTACAACATTTTTCCCATAAGATATATACCACAGACCTCTTCTCCCAGGACAGCATCATTTAATTATCTCCCAATTCCAGCCCCTCCCAAGAAAGTAATGTGATTGTCCACATCTTATTACATGTTGTGGCGCTAGTGGAGAATATTATAAAAAGAATTGGATCAACTGGTATAGTTTGACACAGTGAATTTTGACCTTTGTCCTAGAAAGTTACTTTCAAGCCCCTTAGGAGCTCTTGATGTCTTGTGAAACTCAACCATCATTATCATCACCATAACAATAATAATAATAACACAATAGCTTGAAATTACAATGTCACAGTGTCATTCTAAACATTGTGCATGTGTTAATTCACTTAACCTTCATGCAACAATATTTTGAAAAAAATGTATTTTTATCCTTGTTTTGCAAATGGAGAAAGGCACAAAGAATTAAGTAATTTGATAAAGGTACCATAATTAATAAGTGAAGGGTTGGGGTTTGATTTTGGCAGTCTGGCATGAGAGTACATATTCTTAACCATTATACTATTCTGTCCCAGGACCCAGGCTTATTTGTCCTCTGATGTGATGTTCCCTCCTGACATGAATTCTGCTCACTGAGTAGGAGAAAAGAGAAAAAGCATTATATGACAACATGAATGAATACCTGGAGAGGCTATGACCTGACACCTTTGTGCTTAAGTGGGGAACTCAGAATTTCAACAGGAGATAGTCTAAGATACCAAAGAAAGAGAAATGACAAACCATCGTCTGATTTGAACAGAGCTACTTGTCAACATGTCCATTCTAAATTTTAGCCTTCAAATTGTATTTTTCATGCACATCTCATTTTTGTGGTCCCAATGGAGCCCGACTTCATGTACAAGTGTCCAACAGACAGGAAACACTCTCGTAGGCTGTGTATTGCTGAGAGAGAGGCAATCATCTCTGCTAGGCAGAGAAAAGCTGCTAATAGGGAGTAAACACTAAGATCAATAAATCAGAGAAGTTTGCAGACCATGACTGGGACTTCTGGATAAACCAAGAGTCTGCCTAAAAGGTAGCCTGCAAAGAGCTGCTGAAACCTGTGCACTGGTTCATTGAGTCTGGAGATGGGGCTACTAATCATCGCTTGGACATTGGGAAATCTTGGGCAGAGTGATGACAGAGAAGAAATAGCGATGACTCAACTGCTCATTTTTTTTTGATGTAGCAAGTAAAGGTTTTGCTTTGCTTTCAATTTTCTCTAATTTACAAGATGAAAAATTTTTACCAACAAAACTTGTTTTCATATCTGAAAGTCCAACCGTTGCACTTGACTCTGATAAAAATGGATCTTTTCAGTCCTGCCTCCAGGCTTCTGTCCTTGCCCTTTCCTCTCTCTGATATGCCCTTCCCCACACTGAGCTCCAGATGAAATATCTCTCCCACCTCTTGGCAGATTCAACCACTCATTCTTACAGTTTTAGTAGAGTAATAATGGCCAAAGTCCACGATAAACTTTTTCGTTTGTTTGTTTAGCACGTGCTCTAATTGTATTGTGTTATTGGCTAATTTCACATTACATTTGAAAAGCAGTTAAGATTTCTATTTACAAAACAGCTTAATTTGCACACCCTGTACTAAATACAAAAGAATAATGTATAAAATATGAGCATTAAAGTTAAAATTGTGAAGCTAATTCTTTGTAGCAGAACTTATTTATTTTATTTGATTATAGTTTTTTTCTTTTTTAAAATTTATTTATTTATTTATTGGCTGCATTGGGTCTTCATTGCTGTGCGTGGGCTTTCTCTAGTTGCACCAGTGGGGGCTACTCTTCATTGCGGTGCGCGGGCTTCTCATTGCAGTGGCTTTTCTTGCTGCGTAGCACAGGCTCTAGGAGCATGGGCTTCAGTAGTTCTGGCACGTGGGCTTCAGTTGTTGTGGCTTGCGGGCTTTAGAGCACAGGCTCAGTAATTGTGGCTCACGGGCTCTAGAAAGCAGGCTCAGTAGTTGTGGCGCATGGGCTTAGTTGCTCCGTGGCATGTGGCACGTGGGATCTTCCCAGACCAGGGCTCAAACCCATGTCCCCTGCATTGGCAATCGGATTCTTAACCACTGTGCCACCAGGGAAGCCCTGGATTAGAGCTGATTTACAATGTTGTGATAGTTTCAGGTGTACAGCAAAGTGATTTGGTTTTACGCATACATATATTCATTCTTTTTCAGATTCTTTTCTCACATAGGTTATCACAGAATACTGAGTAGATTTCCCTGTGCTATACAGTAGGTCCTTGTTGGTTATCTATCTTATACACAGTAGTGTATATGTGTTAATCCCAAGCTCCTGATTTATCCCTTCCCCAACCACATTTCCCCTTTGGTAACCCTAAGTTTGTTTTAGATATCTGTAAGTCTATTTTGTAAATAAGTTCATTTGTATCATTTTTTAAAATTCAATTCCACATAAGACTGATATAATATTTGTCTTTCTCTGTCTGACTGACTTCACTTAGCATATCTCTAGGTCCATCCATGTTGCTGCAAATGGCATTATTTCATTCTTTTTATGGCTGAGTAATATTCCATGGTATATATGTACCACATCTTTATCCATTCATCTGTCGATGGACATTTAGTTTGCTTCCATGTCTTGGCTACTGTAAATAGTGCTGCGATGAACATTGGGGTTCATGTATATTTTCGTATTATGGTTTTCTCAGGGTATATGCCCAGGAGTGGGATTGCTGTATCATAGCATAGTTCTATTTTTAGTTTTTACTATAAACTATTCAGGGGTGAATAGGAGGTGATGAAACAAAACTTACAAGTTGAAACTGTAGGTTCAAAGTTTGGGTAGCGAGTAAAAAATGAGAGCAGGACATTAATACAGTTGAAAGAAGCGGGTTTTCTTTCAGGACAAGAAGCACCCTCAGCACAGCTGTAGTCCGAGGGAAGCTTCCATTTGTTCCATTTGTTAGGTGAGAAAAGGGAGAGCAGAGAAGCAATCAAAGGAGGGATTGACTGCAATTCAAGGGGTCAGAGGAAGGAAGAATTAACCTTGGAAAAGAGAGGATGGGATTATTATAATTAGTGGGAAGGTCTACAAGGGATTAGACAAATCTGGAAAACTTGGGCGCCTTCTGACCTCCCACAGTCACTTCCAAGAAAACAATATTTTCTCACCATCATTATGAGACTAGAAATGTGGAGTTGAAAAGAAGAACTCATTCCTATCTTGGGAGTATAAAGATAAAAATTATGAGTGAAGTCTGATTGCTGAAATGTTTCTATGAAAGTGCCTCATATGCTTGACTTGAAATACCAAAAGTAGTCTCTGAAAATGAAAACACAACACAAATGTGTACTCTAAAATGATAAATGTATTATAGATGCTGTAGGATCTGAGCCAAGGGTGAAAAAGGTACAATGAAGAGGCACTGACTTTTAAGCATCTGATTCATTCCTTTTCTAAATGGGTCAGAAAAATCTGTGAAAATGTTCAATTGCCATAATAAGGGAGGCAAGTTACTTGAATTTTTTAAAAGCTTGAACCCTAAGCACATGATCTATCTCAAGGAGTAAAACTGCACAATCTCACAGAAAGGAAAATTCTGACCTTAGCAATATGTGATGTCCCAGTGGATACAAGGATTAAGTGTCTGAACAGGCTTTTGTAATACAGCGGGGAACTCAGAAATCACTGAGGCATGAAATGTAAAAGGAATAACAAAGCGGGTTTGGGTTATAAAAGGCAGCATTAAGTGTTTGCTGCTGTGACTGTAAGAGCAGAAGGTTTACACATGACACACTCTACACACTTAAAAGAAAAGTTAGGATGAGACTGTGCTGAGTATGACACTGCTAAAACATGAGCCAAAGAGAACAAGGGCACAGAGGCATGAGATGCTGAATACAAAAAAAGCAGTAATGGTGAGATCCACTTGATAGCAATAGGAGAAAATCCAGATGGCAATTTGGAGATTTGTAAGGCTCTAAAGGAACCCAGTGAAACTGTCAAACGGGACCGTTTTCATCCACCAAGGCAAAGTGGAACAATAGGAGAAATGGCAACAATGATGTGGTTTTCTAAAGCAGATGTTGTTGCTGATTCCTGGCCCGTGTTCCCGATCCAGTCCTAGAATGCATTCATGGCTATCAATGCTGGAGTCTGAGTTGCAGACACACCAGAGTATTCTATGAGCAGTGCAGGTCAGTGTTCAAAACACAGAGAAAGAGAGAGCAACATTACACGGCCAGGTAGTTAAAGCCAACAAGGGAGAAAACTTTGAGTTTAGCTCCTGGATCTCCTTCCATGCTGTTACGTTTCCATCTAGTCACTTAGACTCTTATGCTCTTTGCTTCTTCATCAGAGATGGAGAGGCTTGGTAATGAGTTCTTACCATACAGAAACTCTACCAAGGTGGTAGAAAAAGTGCTGCATAATCAGTCGTTTTACTCCTTGTTAAAGCAGGCAACATAGAAGATTGAATGACTCCAGGAATCCCTCTTGAAAAGTGAGTAGTATAAGAAGATTTTAAGATTAAGCAAAACTAATGGCTTTAGTCCCAGTCGCAGGATGTGGGGACCATAGGAGTCAAAGGAAGCCAAAATTGACATTGTAAAAATGAAAGCACTTCAAAAAACAGACTTGATACAGAATTCTCTGTGGTAGTCCAGGCTTCAGATGAATACATAATCTTTTGGGAAATCCATCCCAGTGGCAAATCTAAAACAGTCGATGTTCATCACCACTGAGACCAGACACAAAAGCGTAGGGAATCATATAATGCTTTTCTGTACGATCGAGTGCTTTTATGGTAAGCAACGAAAATAAATGTAGCTAACTTAAGCAAAAAGGAAATTTAGTTAAAGGATGCTGATGGTAGAGCAACGAACCAGACTTAAAATGTGGCAGTTTCCAGACTGCAAGTTGCGGGAAGTACTCAAAGAGCCTCTGCCACTGAAAGACTTGCACTCAATCATTTTCCCCTCTTTGTGTTGTTCTGCTCAAGATTCACAGTGCCACATATACAAGGCACCTAAAATAGTCAATTTCATAGAGCTAGAAAGTACATTAGTAGATGCCACCGGCTGGGGGACAGGGTGGTGGGGAGGGAATGAGGAGTTAATGTTTAATGGGTGCAGAGTTTAGTTTAGGAAGGTAAAAAATTCGGGAGATGGATGATCATGAGAGTTGCACAACAATGCGAATGTACTTAGTGCCACCGAACTGTACAGTTAAATATGGTTAAAATAGTATGTTTTATATGATATGACTTTTACCACAATAAAAAAATTTTGTTTTTAAAGATTCACAGTGCCAGAGAGATGCTGTTGAGATTACCTTGGGTCACATGTCTGCCCTTCAAGTAGAGAAAAGGGGGGCACCGGGATGTCTAGAGTCCCCTGAGAACAGGCAAACAAAGAGAGGCAATTACCTAAAAGGATATCAAGAACTGGTGTGAAAGGAGAATGCACGCTGGGCAGTGTAAAAGAAACAAAAGCAAACATCTGCCTCAATTAAAAAAAAACCTTGACATAAGAATTTTTGTTTGTTTGTTTTGTTTTGTTTTGTTTAACATCTTTCTCGGAGTATAACTGTTTTACAATGGTGTGTTAGTTTCTGCTTTACAACGAAGTGAATCAGTTATACATATACATATGTTCCCATATCTCTTCCCTCTTGCTTCTCCCTTCCTCCCACCCTCCCTATCCCACCCCTCTAGGCGGTCACAAGCCACCCAGCTGATCTCCCTGTGCTATGCGGCTGCTTCCCACTAGCTATCTATTTTACATTTGGTAGTGTATATATGTCCATGCCATTCTCACTTTGTCACAGCTTACCCTTTCCCCTTCCCATATCCTCAAGTCCTTTCACTAGTAGGTCTGTGTGTTTATTCCCATCTTATCCCTAGGTTCTTCATGACATTTTTTTTCTTCAATTCCATATATATGTGTTAGCATACAGTATTTGTTTTCTCCTTTTGACTTACTTCACTCTGTATGACAGACTCCAGGTCCATCAACCTCACAACAAATAACTCAATTTCATTTCTTTTTATGGCTGAGTAATATTCCATTGTATATATGTGCCACATCTTCTTTATCCATTCATCTGTTGATGGACACTTAGGTTGCTTCCATGTCCTGGCTATAGTAAATAGAGCTGCAATGAACATTTTGGTACATGACTCTTTTTAAATTATGGTTTTCTCAGGGTATATGCCCAGTAGTGGGATTGCTGGGTCATATGGTAGTTCTATTTGTAGTTTTTTAAGGAACCTCCATACTGTTCTCCATAGTGGCTGCACCAATTCACATTCCCACCAGCAGTGCAAGAGTGTTCCATTTTCTCCACACTATCTCCAGCATTTACTGCTTCTAGATTTTTTGATGATGGCCATTCTGACTGGTGTGAGATGATATCTCATTGTAGTTTTGATTTGCATTTCTCTAATGATTAATGATGTTGAGCATTCTTTCACATGTTTGTTGGCAATCTGTATATCTTCTTTGGAGAAATGTTTATTTAGGTCTTCTGCCCACTTTTGGATTGGGTTGTTTGTTTTTTTGTTATTGAGCTGAATGAGCTGCTTATAAAGTTTGGACATTAATCCTTTGTCAGTTGCTTCATTTGCAAATATTTTCTCCCATTCTGAGGGTTGTCCTTTGGTCTTGTTTATGGTTTCCTTTGTTGTGCAAAAGCTTTTAAGTTTCATTAGGTCCCATTTGTTTATTTTTGTTTTAATTTACATTTCTCTAGGAGGTGGGTCAAAAAGGATCTTGCTGTGATTTATGTCATAGAGCGTTCTGCCTATGTCTTCCTCTAAGAGTTTGATAGTTTCTGGCCTTACATGTAGGTCTTTAACACATTTTGAGTTTATTTTTGTGTATGGTGTTAGGGAGTGTTCTAATTTCATACTTTTACATGTACCTGTCCAGTTTTCCCAGTACCACTTATTGAAGATGCTGTCTGTCTCCACTGTATATTCTTGCTTCCTTTATTAAAGATAAGGTGACCATATGTGTGTGGGTTTATCTCTGGGCTTTCTATCCTGTTCCATTGATCTATAGTTCTGTTTTTGTGCCAGTACCATACTGTCTTGATTACTGTAGCTTTGTAGTATAGTCTGAAATCAGGGAGCCTGATTCCTCCAGCTCCATTTTTCATTCTCAAGATTGGAGATATGATGACCCAAAACCTATGGGATGCAGCAAAAGCAGTTCTAAGAGGGAAGTTTATAGCAATACAATCCTACCTTAAGAAACAGGAAATATCTCAAATAAACAACCTAACCTTACACCTAAAGCAATTAGAGAAAGAACAAAAAACCCCCAAATTTAGCAGAAGGAAAGAAATCATAAAGATCAGATCAGAAATAAATGAAAAAGAAACGAATGAAATAATAGCAAAGATCAAGAAAACTAAAAGCTGGTTCTTTGAGAAGATAAACAAAATTGATAAACCATTAGCAACACTCATCAAGAAAAAAAGGGAGAAGACTCAAATCAATAGAATTAGAAATGAAAAAGGAGAAGTAACAACGGACACTGCAGAAACACAAAAGATTATGAGAGATTACTACAAGCAACTCTATGCCAATAAAATGGACAACTTGGAATAAATGGACAAATTCTTAGAACTGCACAACCTGCCGAGACTGAACCAGGAAGAAATAGAAAATATGAACAGACCAATCACAAGCACTGAAATTGAAACTGTGATTAAAAATCTTCCAACAAACAAAAGCCCAGGACCAGATGGCTTCACAGGAGAATTCTATCAAACATTTAGAGAATAGCTAACACCTATCCTTCTCAAACTCTTCCAAAAGATAGCAGAGGGAGGAACACTCCCAAACTCATTCTATGAGGCCACCATCACCCTGATACCAAAACCAGACAAAGATGTCACAAAGAAAGAAAACTACAGGCCAATATCACTGATGAACAAAGATGCAAAAATCCTCAACAAAATACTAGCAAACAGAATCCAAGAGCACATTAAAAGGATCATACACCATGATCAAGTGGGGTTTATTCCAGGAATGCAAGGATTCTTCAATATATGCAAATCAATCAAAGTGATACACCTTATCAACAAACTGAAGGAGAAAAACCATATGATCATCTCAATAGATGCAGAGAAAGCTTTTGACAAAATTCAACACTCATTTATGATAGAAACCCTGCAGAAAGTAGGCATAGAGGGAACTTTCCTCAACATAATAAAGGCCATATATGACAAACCCACAGCCAACATCCTCCTCAATGGTGAAAAACTGAAACCATTTCCACTAAGATCAGGAACAAGACAAGGTTGCCCACTCTCACCACTCTTATTCAACATAGTTTTGGAAGTTCTAGCCACAGCAATCAGAGAAGAAAAAGAAATAAAAGGAATCCAAATCGGAAAAGAGAAGTAAAGCTGTCACTGTTTGCAGATGACATGATAATATACATAGAGAATCCTAAAGATGCTACCAGAAAACTATTAGAGCTAATCAATGAATTTGGTAAAGTAGCAGGATACAAAATTAATGCACAGAAATCTCTGGCACTCTTATACACTAATGATGAAAAATCTGAGAGTGAAATTATGAAAACACTCCCATTTACCATTGCAACAAAAAGAATAAAATACCTAGGAATAAACCTACCTAAGGAGACAAAAGACCTGTATGCAGAACACTATAAGACACTGATGAAAGAAATTAAAGATGATACAAATAGATGGAGAGATATACCATGTTCTTGAATTGGAAGAATCAACACTGTGAATATGACTCTACTACCCAAAGCAATCTACAGAGTCAATGCAATCCTTATCAAACTACCACTGGCATTTTTTACAGAACTAGAACAAAAAATTTCACAATTTGTATGGAAACACAAAAGACCCCGAATAGCCAAAGCAATCTTGACATAAGAATTTTAATGCAGAAGCAACTAATTCATATCAAGAGATAGTAGGGCAAACCCACTGTGATAGTTAATTTTGTAGCTCAGTTTGACTAGACCACAGAGTGCCTAGACATTTGGTCAAATATTATTCTGGATGTGTCTGTGAGGGTGTTTCTGGATGAAATGAACCTCTGAATGGTTATACTGAGTAAAGCATACTGCCCTCCCTAATATGGGTGGGCCTCACTCAATTAGTGAGGCCTTGAATAGGAGAAAAAGGCTGACCCTCCCACAAGTAAGAGAGAACTCCTCTTTGCCTTGAACTGAGACAAAGGATTTTTCTTGCCTTTAGCCTTGAACTGAACCATCAGCTCTATCTGGCTATCAAGCTTGTCAGCATTCCAACTGGAACTCATGCCTTTAGCTCTTCTAAGTAACCAGCTTGCCCATTGCAAATCTCTTAGAACTTGTCAGCTTCCATAATTGTGTGAGCCAATTCCTTATAATTAATTAATTAATACTCAGAACCAATTAATTCGTTCTGTTTCTCTGGAGAAACCTAATACACTCATCTCCTTAAAGTGGAGATACAGAAGTAAATGTTTTTTCCTCCCCTGCAGTACTTAAAGTAACTTGCCTTGTATTATAGTCATTTCATTAATGCTGTGTGTCATTTGTCTTTCTACAGTGGGCACTGGACTTGGAATCAGAAAACTAATTTTAGGTACCAGCTTTGACATAAATTTAATCTTGGGAAAATTTCAAGAACCTTTAACCTTCAGTTTTCCCATCTGCCAGATTTGGACAATAACACTTATAAAGCATGATTGTTTTTAGAAATAAATGACATAATTAAAGGAAAAGTGTCCAGCTGATGCCTAGTATACAGTAGGGGTTTAACGAATGCTTGTAACATCTAATATGGAATATAAATCAGGGTAGGATCCATGTTGTCTACTCTCTTGGCTACGTTCCCCAAAGTGCAGGGCATAGTAGACACTTGATAAACATTTGTGAGCAAAAATGAAATATACAGGTAAAAACTCTTTTTTTGGTTTCTAAACTTATACACACTGTTATGTGCATGGAATGAAGTGTGAATGAACAGACTGACCAACTAATATCAAGCACCAGCACACAGCACGTGATCTCAGCACAAAAATGAGCAATCGGACAAGACAACCACAGTCTTCTAGGAAGAGGAATTTAACATCCTGCTGATAAAAGTGTAATCTTCAAGATAAATGACAGGGCTGATGCTGTGGGGGGGGATGTGTGTTAGGAGAGATTTTCTACCGTCTTCAAAAAAACTTAAATCGAAGGCAATACTGGTGATTTCTTAAATGTTATTGACACAAACTCAAATGAGCATGGCATACTTCACTATCGTCACTAAAGATTTTCTCAATGGAAAATCATCTGCTGATGATGGGGGAAAGTAATATTTGTATCTCTTATTTGAGGTTTTTCAGGGCCAACTCTTCTAGTTTACTTTCTTCTTTCACCATTCATTTGAACTGTGTCTACATAACCTGAAAATAAACTTTTTGTGATGTCACAAAAACAGATTTGTTGGAATCATTTAGTGATTTTGACCTTGTAAGGACATAGCCGCAGAAAGACACAGAGTACTAATTCCCGATTCCAATATTACAATATTTTTTGTATGGCCAGCAAAATTTGAAGTCAGTGAAAAGAAAAATGCCCATAAAGTCATAAAATACAAGTATGTAAGTTCTTTAATATTTTCCATTCCCTTCATTTAAATAAAACGGAGACCCAGCAAGAATATGAAAATCTCCAATTTTTACAGGACTCATTTGGAACATGATTCAGATTATCTGATGCATTTAATTCATTCTTTCAGGAAATACTGATTAAGAATCACCTTGTGACAGGCATTGTCTAGAAGTGGAAGACACAGTGAGAAAGGACAGCCTCTCACGAAACTTACACTTTAAAAGGGAGGATCAAACAATAAACAAGTAAATAAGAGAGACCTACATCATGAAAAGTTTAATAAAGATAATAATTCAGGATAATATATCAGAGAGTGATGTGGATGCCTCCTCAGAGGGAGTTGTCAGCAAAGAACTCCCCCAAGAAAGCGATATTTGTGCTTCAGCAATGATCACAAAGAATCAGTCTTGTGAAGACCTGAAAGGGAGTCTGGACAGTGAAACAGCACGTGCAAGGTCCTTGGAATGGCATACACTTAACAAATTTAAAGGACAAGGAGAACGCCAATGTGGCTGGAGCATATGGATATAGAAATAAGTAGCATGAGACAGATGTTTACAGCCATGATGAGAAACTAGGATTTTATTTGAAATGCAAAGGATACTGCTAGTCCAATGGTCTCATGGTCCAGTGTTCCCCGTTATCATGAAGCTGAACTTTTCCTGGCAACAAATAGCTCTACTTCTGGAAAAATAACTAAAAAGCAGCCTTGGCTCCTTTGCTGTAGGATTTCATTTATCTGTAACATGAGGCTAATCAGTAAGCCAAGCGATTCCATAAAACAGGTTCCCTTGGATGGCCCAATCCATTTAATCTACCAAAGGGGTGCCATTTGTTTCCCCTGGGCTGATGCAGAGTTGTATGTCCAACCTGGACATTATGTAGTCGTCTGGGAAGCACAAGCCCGGCGAGTGAGTAATGATGGATGGCTTACCTCTGAGGAGTACACTTCCTCAATGAATCCGCATCAGCAGTGCCGAGGCTTCCAAGCTGCTTCTCCAGAACAGGGTCCAACTCCACAGGATCCTTAGAGACAAGAGTAATTTTTGCTCACATTTTTTTCCTACCTGAGAAATAGAGAGAGACAGCTCTGTTTTAAATCAAGCCCCCAGTGCAAGGCTTGCCTCCATCCTATAATGAAAACTAAATGAAACAAGTGAAAGCTGTTTTGACTTATACCCAAAGGAGCTAAAAACTTGTTCAGGCATTCAGTGAACAACGGAGGCAAGTGGTGACCATGGGAACGGCCAAGTTGAGGTGATATCTCAGGTCATCCTATTTCCCTCCTCTGGTAATTCTGTGTTACACCAAATAGGATCCATTTATATGTCAGATTTTCTACCAGACTCCCATCCATTTTAATTCCTCCACAACCTCAATTCCATCTCTAGATGAGGATCTATTTTATAATCTTTATTACATCTCTCTCTGCTGAGCAAGAGAGGGGTAAACTAGGAAATCAGAAAGCATGCATGTTGCTCTCGGGTCAACTTGATGAAAGAAAACAGACCCTTCCTGTGTGGTCATATTGATTCTGAAAAACTTTATTTTCAAGCTCATCATATCTCAGAAATAAATCAGACACTGAATAAAAATAGTGATAAATGCCAGGAAAGTAACTATAAAACAATATTCCATGGGACAACAACGATAACAAAATATTATTTATTAAGCACTAAGTGCTAACCACCATATTAAAAGTTCATTCAATACATTTTCTTATTTATTCCTCAACATGACCCTGTGAAATTGATTGTCTGGAAAGTGGTAAAAGTGGAATCCTGATCTTTTAACTGCAAAGCCTGTACTCTTAACCAAAACTGGAAAATAAGTTAGTCATAAGCTTTTTACTTGAAATGAAAAATTAATTCTATTTTAAGAGGGTAGACAAATTGGAAACACAAATGATTCTTTTCTGTCTTATCCCTTAAATCAGGAGTCAGCAAACTACAGTCTGTGGACCAAATCTAGGCCCCCATCTGATTTTGCAAATAAAGTTTCATTGGAACACAGCCTTGCCCATTTGTTTATACATTACCTATGGCTGTTTCTATGCTATAACAGCAAACTTGACTAGTTGCAACCAAGACCATCTGGACCTCAAAGTCTAAAATATTTATTATCCGGCCGCTTACAGCAAATATTTGTTGACCCCTGCCCTATATTTCCAATAATTCCCTTCACACAAAGATCTTTTGCTTAACTGCCATCAGTCCTGCAGTATCCCTGTCATAAACAAATTACTATACAAGGTGGATATTTTGTATGCTGTAGCGGATGCTGTTGGTGCCCTGGCAAGATTTCCTTCACCTCCCAGCTGTTGTGAGTTTGGCTCTCAGCAGCTCACAGATGCATCCTTCTCGAGAGATTTGCCCTAAGGAGGCTGACTGGAGCCACCCTCCTGGAAATGCTTGTGAGGTTATGGTCTCCTTCCAGGGAAGTCCACAGTCAGTGACTAACTGATATGGCATATAAAACAACTAGCTACCTTGCTTCCAGGTGGGACAAGCATGTGGTACCACGGTCCGTAGCTCCCTGTGGGACCAGGCTTAGGCTAGGCTTAGTGGAATCAGCATCTTTGAAGAGCTTTTTCCCCTAACTCCATCCTGCTTTCCTCATTCCTTTTCAGGTTTTACCTGCAGCACTGTCTCCTCAAATCCCTTACAGAAGCATCCTTTTCTTAAACTTTTCTTCCTAAATACCTACTTAAGATACATGGTGCATGTACACAAGGAATATTTATTGTGTTCACACACAATTTAAGAGAAATGTGTGGAAATATGGTGTGTATTATGTGATGAAGTTGGGAAGCTGGTATAAGACAGGAAAGTTTTTTTCTCTACCCTCTTAGATTTAGTAATGGGGGTATGAAAATTAAACTGACAAAAGACAAAGAGAAAAGGGCTTATTTGCAGTACATAGGAACCAATGAAAGAAGTAGCTGGCTTCTTAAATGGTTGGAATTAGAGGCTTATATACCTAATTTAGTAAAGGAAAGGAGGGTAGTGGGGAGGGAAGATGCTTTTAAGGACAAATAGGGTTTTTTTAATGAAAGATAAATGGGTTTTTAGAAGAACAATCGAGAGATAAGAAAATTTGTAATGTGTTATACAAACATGAATGGACTTTCTGTCTCATTTAGGGCCATAAAACTCCCCCAGAGAAGGGATGTGGGGTAGGTTTTACTCTCATTCCTCCTGGGGAATATCTGCCCTGAAGAAGGAATTTATGGTAGCTTTATTTCCCAGAAGTTGCTGTTTAAGGAAAACTTCAAGAAGGCTTCTTTCTGTGCCTGCTGATTCTCGATGTCCTTCACCTCAAAATAATCCATATGCCAAAGTGGCATATTCTGATCTCCTTCCATATCAACTCTGGAGCTCCGAGCGAATCCCCACATTGGGAAGAAGAATTAGGAGAAAGGAGGGGGTGCCATCTGGTGCTCTTCTACTCTAAGTTAGTGTATCTTCTGTGCAGACGATAAATCTAACGGAAATTCCATGTTCTTCCTTTTCCCACCAGTAACACTGACTCTCACCCCTAGAACAGCACATCTGACTCCAGTCTTAGTGACTATAGATGCCCCCAAAAGCTTGAGAATCTTCTATCGTGTCGACCCCATTGACTGCTGTTGCAAGCTTTGTCAATCTACCCCTACATCAGCAGAGGAATCAGAAAAAACAGCAAATGACACCTGAACACAAAAGAAATGGTCTATTTAAAAATGTATTTTGGGGGCTTCCCTGGTGGTTCAGTTGTTAAGAATCCACCTGCCAACGCAGGGGACATGGGTTCCAGCCCTGGTCCAGGAAGATCCCACATGCCGCGGAGCAATTAAGCCCGTGCACCACAACTACTGAGCCTGTGCTCTAGAGCCCATGAGCTACAATGACTGAGCCCATGTGCCACAACTACTGAAGCCTGTGAGCCACAACTACTGAGCCCAAGAGCCACAACTACTGAAGCCCATGCACCTAGAGCCCGTGCTCCGCAACAAGAGAAGCCACCGCAATGAGAAGGCTGCGCACCGCGACAAAGAGTAGCCCACGCTCACCGCAAATAGAGAAAGCCTGCGCACAGCAACGAAGACCCAACGCAGCCCAAAATTAATTAATTAATTATTTTAAAAATGTATTTTGTACCTGGTTCCTATCCTGACATGTTTCTTGTCATGTGAACCTGAGAATGTTACTGGAGTGAGGAAAATAAGAATGGTTTTCCTCTTTGAAACAGTGCACAATGTGTCACATGCTTTTTAGCTAAATTATGTTCTTTGTCGTTTTGCTTACATGTCTGTGGCCTAAAAAAAAATACCCTTTTTGGGGTTCCTCTCTCTTACAACAGTCACTCCCACCGCCACACCGTGAGAAACTGCACCCACCCTCCAGCACACACACACCCCAGGACAGAGAGCCCACTGGAATGTCTGGTAATAAATGCCCTGAGGCATTCTCTTTAGCTGAACAGTTAAGAAAAATTTCTAAAAGACTGAACCATGTGTGACCTAAATTGGCTTTAAAAATGCTTTTCAGAGCAGCGGGAACAGCATTGCAGCATAAAATCATTTTCCACCTTGACATTAATTATGCACCGTGGTGTTCAGAGAGCAACTCTGAGCCAGGAATATGTGTTTGCAAAGTAAACATGTCAAGCAAGGCAGAACATTGTAAAATGAAGAAAATATTAAATACAATGCTGTTATGATCCATTTCTCTGCTCTTCTTTTCTTCATAAATCTTCTACATTCAACCTACATAGGGATGGCATTTCCCTCTTCAAAGAGAGATGAGGTGACTCAACAATACTTATATAGTTTGGATTTTTTGAAAGAGAAAGAGAAAAGAGGTGCTTTTTTTCCACTTTGTGATTGAAAAGAAAAGGGGCTTGCTGATTTAAAGAGCTGCACACCCTTAGCAAAGCTTTAGAAAGCTTTCTCTATAGGAACAATTCCATTTCTATACAGCCATAGGAACCGTAATTTCATTCTCCTTTCTTCATTATCAAGGACATTTGCATGACGACAGGGTCCTAGTAGATCCTGAATTTACCTATTCCTGATCCTCACTTTTTCATTTAGTGTTATTAGCCCTTGTAGGTGGCATCTTCATTAATTGTCATAAGTAAAATTCCAATGTCACCAAAGATTCCAGCCCCAGCAAGAGGCTTAATGAGAGTATTCTACTATTCATAAGAAAAAATCCTAAGATAGCATCCAAAATATTTAGAAGGTTCCAGTGGTTTTTAAAATAATTTTTAGCTACTCTTCAATGAACTCTTATGACAAAGCCCAATATAATACACACACACACATACAGATAAAAGCAGAGCATCCCCTAGTTGAGCCAGGTATCATACCTTGTATACACAGCCCCCCATGGTACCTGTGTGGGTAACTCAGGAATTCTCAGGGTGCCTGCTAAGTTCAGTTTACAAGCCAATGACTTAAGCCAATCACAATATGTTATTGTCTTCTGGATAAAGAATTTATGCCCACTGACAATAGGCCTATAAAAACCATCTCCTTCTAAAACCATTCTACAGAAAACCATCTCTGTCTAATAAGATTTCAATCACTGGAAGACAAGTGAAATACATTTTTCTGGGAAATACTGCCTTTACTTCTTTAGATATACCTGTTGACAAAACATCTCTGCCAGAAATCTCAACTTGATAGAATCTGTGAACATATTAGATCATAACATGAAAGAAAGAAAAAAAAAACGAGGAAGAACTTTTTTCTGATGAAGCTCACAAAATTTCTAAAGCAGGCAAAGCTCTCTAGGGGTCAAAAATATTTAAATTTTCTTTGAGAAGGAAATTAACAAGTACTCAAAAGCTGTGAGTGATAATTGGAGGATATAAAGTGATTGCAAAAGGTAGTTCTATGGGGTCAAGTGTAGAGTGTCTAGGATATAAGAAGATGATCTACTCAGTGATGGATAGATCATTTCATGAGTAAGAGACAAATGGGATAAAACTATGTTTAACTAGGAAAGGAATCAGGAAGAAATTGAATTGCATACATGTGTTTGAAATTCTGTTAAAAAGTAGACTTGTTCTGTTTTGCTCCAAGGGCAAAATGAGTGGCATTTATAAGAAACCAGATTTTACACTAACGTAAGAAAAGTCTTTCAAACTAGAGTTGATAAAACAGACAGATTTGGGAGGTATGACGTTTCTAATACTAGAGGCATAAAAGAAAAAACTTACAGACCTAATGGAGATTCTTGAACAGGGTCTGGTGCTTGGTATACAAGACCTTGTTCTTTCCAATGCTCAATATATATTCTAATTTGATTGCATTAATTAAGTATGTTAAAAGATAAATTGAGGCAAAGAGTTTATTTGAGCAAAAACTGATTCCAGTCGAGCAGCACCAAACTGGAAATGGTAGAAGTGCTCCTCCAATGGGAGCTGGGGAAAGATTTACAGATAAAAGGTGGAAGCGAAGCAAGGAAATTATTGATTGGCTATAGTTTAAAGCCTAGTTGGCTGTCTGTGATTGATTGCCCTTAGGTTTCAATGTATAACCTTGAGGCATTTGCAGGCTTAGGTTTTGGTTTGCTTACTCATAGATGCAAGACAGAACCACCTCAGTCTAAGGGCCTCCTTGTTTAATTAATTTAACAAGTTCTAGCGGAAGTCAAAACATTCTATCAAATGTGATTATTAAAATGTTCATGAACCACCAAGAGTGCTCAAAGTCCTCATCAATTTGAGGAATGTGGCAAAATCCACATATATCATAACAAAGGAAAAAATTAGGAGCATCTTTGGAGCTGTGATGTGACCTGCCAAATGGGCGTAAATTAGATTTTCCTTCAACATTTAAACACCTCATATCTGGTTACAGTACATCTTGAAAACAAGGATAGTATTCACATACATCACTTTTTTAAAACATAAACATATATCTGAAGGTGTTTTTCAAGCTAAAATTCATACCTCGAGTAATAGGGAACACACATACATACATACACACACACACACACACACACACACACACACACACATGAAGAAAAATAGTATTACACCATAGAATCTCAGAATTAGTTGTTTCTTCTCACACTCCTTGTCTAAAAAGCTCTGCATGGTCTGCATATTGTTTAATTTCACTTTGGGCTCCTTTTCCCCCTTTTCTGAATGCACCTCTCTTCTATTCAAACTTCAATTCCTGAGTCAAATATATCTTCCTAAGATAAGCCTTTCCTAACCCCATCCAATTTAAAGATGTACTCCCTTTATTATTTATTTGTTCTTGTTCTTTGCCTAAATAATTGATTTATTTTCTCAATCTCTGAGTCTGTGCTAGATTAAAAGTTCCATATTTGTTTTGTTCACCACTGTAAATTCAAGACCAAAACCACAGAAGCCTCAATAAATATTTGGAGGGAAAATCAACAAGTTCAGAAGCGTAAGGGGAACCTTGTTGCTGAGGTTGATAATGGAAAGTCTCTTTCTTAAGCTTTTCAAAATTTATAACCATTATTTTCAAGTGCTTTTTAAAAAAAGTTATCCCTCCTCTCATTTTCAAAATGTAACTGTTAGAAAATAATAAATCTAATAAGTAGTATGTGCTGATGTTGTGGTAGGTATTGTGTGGTATATCAGTAAATGTACACTCTATTTGGATATATAATACATACTCAACTCTCCATAAAATTAATCAATAACTGAAATTTGACAGGTAGGAAACCTGGCACCATAGTTCCAACAGGAGAGAGGTGAGACGCAGCCAACATGTTTCTAAGTCTTCAATTTGTTTATATACATATATGTAATTGGATACCCCCATAATATACCCATAGATATGTTACATGATAGGTATGTGAGAGGCTAATGCAAGGTGGTATACAATAAGGGCTACATGAACATTATAAAATAATTAGATACTATACATATATAACTTTTAGTGGATCTGATCTCAGGTGGCTTTGTCCTGCAACGGCTTGAAGCAGGGTTTCAGTTCCCGGCCAGTGATTGAGGTCGGGTCGCAGCAGTGACAGCACCAAATCTTAACCACTAGACCAGTGGCCAGTGACAAGGCCCTGGCCTTAGGGCTTTGCAGAAAAAGAATTCCCACAAAGACGGAAAGTAGTGAAAAAAGTAAAGTATTTATGAAGAAAAAAAGAGTACAGTACGTGTGGATAGACACACAAGCAGACTCAGAGAGTAGTGCCCTTGTGGCAGTTTAAATCACTTATATGGGGCATTTCTTCCAGGTTTCCTTTGGCCAATCATTTTGAGTTGCCTGGTTCAAAGTCCATATTTGGTATATCTCAAGATCTTCCCATGTGTGCGCGTGCATCTCTTAGCCAAGATGGATTGTACCGAAGAGGCCTATGGGTAGATTTAGCCACTTAGCATCACTTCCCTTTTGACGTCCAAGGAGCCTTTCTGAGCATGTGAAGTCAGGGAGGTCTCCCGACTTCAAGAATGAGGACTATGTGGTCTCTTATCTTCTATCTGGGCAGGTCCCAGCTTCCTCTCTCAATTGTCCTGTTATTCTAGCCCAACCATTTGCCCCGGGGGCCCATCTATCTCCTGCCTCAGATCCATAGTCTTCAATGATATACTTATTTGAAGCAAATTTTCAAAAATATTTATAAATCCCAACATACATATTTTGTTTCGTTACTGTTATCTACCACGTTTACTATCTTTACTGTTTTAATCAGTATTTGACATTAAAAAGAGAACAATACTCCATTAAAAGAAGAACCCTTAGGAAGGCACCTGACTTGGATGTCAGATGAAACTTTCCAGAGGACAAGAAGGCTAAAATCTAAGTGGGAAACATTCAGGAGAGGGGGCAGAAGGGAAGGTTTTCCAGGCAGAAAGAACCATTGCCAAAGTGAAGAGTAAGAAAAATTATGGCTTCTTCCAGAAACTGAAAGAAATTCATTATGGTTGGAATATAGTATACGTGGGGTCGATAAAGAGCAGAAGTATCAAATGATGAAGCTACAGGGGTAAAAGCAAGGGCCAAATCTGAAAGCTCATTTAAACCGAGTTCAAAGTTTGGAGGACTTCAGCAACAAAGAGTTGCTTTTGAATATGGCATAAGCAGTAATGGAGGCTGTTTCTTGCCAAAAAGCTCTCTCTTCATAATAAATGATGTTTAATAAGTTTCTAAAAATCTGAAGCAAAATGTTATGATTTACTCAAATCAAATATTGTTTTTTAATAGTTTTCTTTATACTTTTATGGTGTGGTTAAAATTTGCATATTAAAAACTTAAGGGAAGCACGGACTGAAGCATAAATCAAATTAGTCCAATAAATAAGGGCCTCCACTTTCTGCTTTTATACATCCAGTATTGTTACTGTGAGGAAAGTCGTACGAAATCCAGACAATGGACCTCACTTTTAACTCTTAGAAAGTAGAGCCTTTATAAATTAAGGACTGTCTGTCAAGGCACAGATGAAATAATGATAGGATTTCATGCTTATAGCAATTAATAATTGCTAATTTTTGCTAGTGCATATTGGTAGGAAAGAGTCATACAAAAATCATAGGAAGGTCATTGGATACCCCCATAATACACCTAGAAGTGTACATCTGCCTTTTGAACATCCTTCTTACATAAACATCTGCTTATTGATATTGATGATCATTTCCACCTACTGACTAGAGTCCTGGCCTCCCGTAGCCAAGAGAAGATACTGTAGGGGAGCAAAATTTGCCACCCCCAAATGTCTCTTTGGAATGTGGATTATTTTCAGCAGAAAACCATCAAGGCCCAGAAGACTCAGGAAGTCTTTCTTTTTACCTCTCCCTTTACTGCCTAAAGAATGAAGATAAAGGACCTGTTCCCAGAAAAGAGCTATCAACATAGATAACTATAGTATGAACTACGTGTGAGAGACAAGGAAGGACCTAGCAAATTTGTTCAAATTCCTTTCTGTGTCCCATTGCCTCTGCATGGCCCAGCAAACATTTATTTACCAAACATTTGCTTCTGTATTCCGGGCCAATTGCCTCCCTCCACTTTGAAGCCCCAAACCTCTACACCCAATATCCTCTTTTGTCTTTAGCTGAAGATGATGTTTAAGGTGAAGGTTTTAGCCATTTTGGTGAGTTACTCAGTTTCTCTGGGTCTCTCCCATATATACATATGATTAAATGTTTGTTTGACTGTCTCCTGTTAATCTGTTTCATGTCAATTTAATTCTTAGACCAGCCAGAAGAACCGAGAAGGGTAGAGGAAAATTTCTTCCTTCCCAACAATATCTAAAGACTACAATGCACCAGCCTTTCATTCCAGTTACAATCTTAGATTTCCAAACATGTATGATAATGTACAGCCAGTGTTTTTCCATTAAAATTTGCTTCTAACTTCTAAGCATAAGCCAAAGACACAAGGTAAGAATCATGCCTGGGGCGGGGGAGCTTGTCCTACGGAGCATAACCCAGCCTCCTCACTTAATGTAGCTCCCTCCTATTCCCTCTAACAAATGTAGATCTGGGCTTCAGAGAATGAAGATTAGATGTCCTTCTTCAAAAGCAGTATCATGGAGTTCTCAGCATTTAGCTGTAAAATTACCTAACTGCTTAATAGTCCTCAAATGTCAGATCCTTCTTAGTACCTTCAAGTCCTCAGAAATAGTATTTCACAGTGCTCTGTTTCCTGTCTTAGATTATAACTTATCACACAGTTTTATAGAGAGTTGTATTTCTATCTCTCTCGCTAGACTATGAACTTGAATGGATAGACTAAGTAAGGATTACTCATCTTTTCAAATCCAGCAACTAACACACTGCCTGTAGCAAAGTTATTAATAAAAGCTCAGAAAACCTTAACCAACTTCCATTGGCTTAGAACCTTCTCTTTTTCCAGAAGAATTAGCTTTTGTTAGAAACCACTGCTGAGTCAGACATTGGCAAGAACCATTTTTTACCCTATTGACATACGGTTCTCCATTTCAAAGGTGTTTCTTTCCAAATAAATCTGCCAAGAGCAGAGCTCAGGTGTTGATAGTCAGCTGGATGTATCTATTTTCATCAACTGCAGAACTTCCACTGCGGTAAGAGGTGTGAGTTGAAATTAATACAAACATTTGTTCCCGGTGTCCCTAGTACTGAGAGAGAAGAAATCTTAAAATTAAAGTTTCAACATTCGGTGAAAATATAATGAATTTAAAATTTTCTAAGAGAAACAAGGTTTGCCTAAATAGTTTTGCCAATGGCCTTGGTTAATACATGCTATACCAACCTATTTTAAGCATAAACAGAAATTTAAGAGCTCCTTTAAATGTGCAAGAATTGACGGCCTGTACTTTCTATTATTATTCTAATCATCCACCTACAAAACCACAGTGAGCTTTCCTCATTAGTTTTGCCTTTTTGGAAAAATATAACTGGCTGAGGTGACAGAAGCAGAAGTAGTATGCTAAGTTTACATGCATTGACTTCAACTGGGGATTTGTTTCCCCTTTTTCTTTCACAGGTATTAACGGCCATTGTGTTCTCCAACCCTCGCTATAAAGATAATAATAATAATTTTTTTCTTTCTTTTTTTTTTTTTTTGCGGTACGCAGGCCTCTCCAGTTGAGGAGCACAGGCTCAGCGGCCATGGCTCACGGGCCCAGCCGCTCCACGGCATGTGGGATCTTCCCGAACTGGGGCACGAACCCGTGTCCCCTGCATCAGCAGGCGGACTCTCAACCACTGCGCCACCAGGGAAGCCCAATAATAATTATTTTTAAATGGAATAGGTTGAAGCTTTATGACATCCATATGCCAAGGGAATGTAAATAATCTTGCTTACAAATATAGGATGCAAGGTATTCTACACAACAAAGGTCCTGACTGCCACATGACCAAATGTACTAGTGCTAATGGGAAAATGAGAGGGTCTGATTGGTTTTATTTGTCATGATTTTAATGAGAGGTGAACAGGAAGGAGAAGGGGAAACTAAATTGCATAAAAACCTTTAGCAGGGGCTTCCCTGGTGGCGCAGTGGTTGGGAGTCCGCTTGCCAATGCAGGGGACACGGGTTCGTGCCCCGGTCCGGGAAGATCCCACGTGCCGCGGAGCGGCTGGGCCCGTGAGCCATGGCCGCTGAGCCTGCACGTCCGGAGCCTGTGCTCCGCAACGGGAGAGACCACAACAGTGAGAGGCCCGCGTACCGAAAAAAAAAAAAAAAAAAACCCTTAGCGGTTTGAAGAGCCAAAATAATGAAAATGAATCTAGAGCACAGAAGAACTATTCCAGAAAGGCAATCTCCAAGAAATGGAGGGAAGAAGAAAATTCCTAAAATCTTTCTGAATATATGCAATTCCCTACAGAATCTAAATTGTGATTTGTAATTTGGAAATGCTTTTGGTTTATTTTTTCTTAATTATAAAATAATTAACCCATGTGAAAAATATGAAAACTATATAAAGAGTAGCTATCACTTATACCAATTCCCAGAGCTAACTTCTATGAACATTGTGCTGTATTTCCTTCCAGATGCAGACACATATGCATGTTTTGTATCATTGAGAATATACTGAATATATAATCTTTGGGTCCTACTTTTATTACTTTTCCACTGCCATTAAAATCCTCCTTAATATATCACTATATTGATGTACTATTGTATACTCAAAGATTTGCTCAATGTTGAATATTTTTGTTATTTCCAACAGTTCAATTGTTTTAAAAAAATCATGGGAATTCATAATTACCAAAAACTGGAAGTAAGAAGATGACCTTTAGTGAGAGTAGCATGGACATACATACACTACCAAATGTAAAATAGTTGACTGGTGGGAAGAAGCAGCATAGCACAGGGAGATTGGCTTGATGCTTTGAGATGAGCTGGAGGGGTGGGATAGGGAGGGTGGGAGGGAGGCTTAAGAGGGAGGGATATGGGGACATGTGTATGCATATGGCTGATTCGCTTTGTTGTGCAACAGAAACTAATGTGGTATTGTGAAGCAATTATACTCCAATAAAGATCTATTAAAAAAATAGTGAATGGATAAACTATGGTACATCTATAAAAGTAATACTATTCAGCAATAAAAGGAATGAGCTATTAAGCCACGCAAAGACATAGATGAATCTTTTACTGCTAAGTGAAAGAAGCCAGTTTAAAAAGGTGTCATACTATATGTCAATTATATGATATTCTGTAAAAGGGAAAACTATAGAGATGGTAAACAGAGCAGTTGTTGTCAGTTGTTTTGGGAGTGAGTAAAGGGTTCAATACGTGAAGTAGAGGGGAACTTTTTAGAGGAGTGAAACTATTCTGTATGATACTCTGTGAATACATGACACTATGCATTTGTCAAAACCCATCAAACTTTACAGCACAGAGAGTAAATCTTAAGGTATGGAATAAAAAAATAATTTTTAAAAATAATAATCTAGGAGGTCAGGGATCCCATGATGGAATGCAAACTCTGGCAAAACAATCTAACTCTATTATAAATGCAGGAAACAACTTCATTGAAGGGGATGGGGTAAATGTTCTGTCCTAAATAACTTTGGAAATGAGTGGAGTCTTTAAGACTGAAGGCAAAAGGAACCATACATAAGCATTGTACTCTTATTGATAAAACTGTTTTCATGGGAATAAATATTGACGTTTCTGAAACCACTCTACATGAATAATTGGAATTGAAAAATTAAGTAATGAATGATGGGTGGTAAGAACTGGATTTCTTACTGTTCTAATGGGAAGTTACAGATGAGCAAGAACTGGAGGCCAAAATAATCCATGTTTTAATGGATTACAGTTGGGAGACATAAGTATAAACTTATGTTTACCTTAATATAAACATAGACAGTTACATTTAGAAATATTTATGGATATGTGTATATGCACGGATTAGTATACACAAATATATTTCTTTGCTCTGTCAGCTAAGAGGGCCTAAAAAAACCAACCCCTCAGTAGAAACAAGCCCATAGCTTGTTTTATAACACCATTCTTCAATAAAAGGAACAAAGTCTCCTTCACTGGGGCAGAAAATATACAAGGTGAGTCTGGAGCAACCAATAGTGTCAGAAACTAAAGACATGCCCCAAACTCCCACAATGATGGAGTATGTCAAAGGAACCAACATAAAAATCTCCCAAAACTGGAAAAATTTGAGCAACAAAATAAAGTACTATTGGATTATAACAAAAAAGTATAAAATAAATATCTATAAAAAGACTGTCCTTTCTCCAATGTATATTCTTGCCTCCTTTGTCATAGGTTAGGTGACCATAACTGCATGGGCTTATCTCTGGGCTTTCTATCCTGTTCCATTGACCTATATTTCTGTTTTGTGCCCTACCATTCTGTCTTGATTACTGTAGCTTTGTAGTATAGTATGAACTCAGGGAGTCTGATTCCTCCAGCTCTGTTTTTCTTTCTCAAGATTGCTTTGGCTTTTCAGTGTCTTGTGTTTCCATACAAATTGTAAAATATTTTCTTCTACTTCTGTGAAAAATGCCACTGGTAATTTGATAGGAATTGCATTGAATCTGTAGATTGCTTTGGGTACTGTAGTCATTTTCACAATATTGATTCTTCAGATCCAAGAACATGGTATATCTCTCCATCTGTTTGTGTCATCTTTGATTTCTTTCATCAGTGTCTTATAATAGTACTGGGAAAACTGGACAGCTACATGTAAAAGAATGAAATTAGAACACTCCCTAACACCATACACAAAAGTAAACTCAAAATCGATTAAAGATCTGAATGTAAGGCCAGACACTATAAAACTCTTAGAAGAAAACACAGGCAGAACACTGTTTGACATAAATCGCAGCAAGCTCTTTTGTGACCCACCTCCTAGAGTAATGGAAATAAAAACAAAAATAAACAAATGGGACCTAGTTAAACTTAAAAGCTTTTGCACAGCAAAGGAAACTATAAACAAGACGAAAAGACAACCCTCAAAATGGGAGAAAATATTTGCAAACAAAGCAACGGACAAAGGATTAATCTCCAAAACACACAAGCAGCTCAGGCAGCTCAATATCAAAAAAACAAACAACCTAATCAAAAAATGGGTGGAAGACCTAAACAGACATTTCTCCAAAGAAGACAAACAGATGACCAAGAGGCACATGAAAAGATGCTCAACATCACTAATTATTAAAGAAATGCAAATCAAAACTACAATGAGGTATCACCTCACACCAGTCAGAATGGCCATCATCAAAAAATCTACAAACAATAAATGATGGAGAGGGTGTGGAGAAAAGGGAACCCTCATGCACTGGTGGTGGGAATGTAAATTGATACAGCCACTATGGAGGTCAGTATAGAGGTTCCTTAAAAATCTAAAAATAGAACCACCATATGACCCAGAAATCCCACTACTGGGCATATATCCAGAGAAAACCATAATTCAAAAAGATGCATGCACCCCAATGTTCATAGCAGCACTATTTACAATAGCCAGGACATGGAAGCAACCTAAATGCCCATCAACAGATGAATGGATAAAGAAGATCTGGTATATATATACAATAGAATATTACTCAGCCATAAAAAGTAATGAAATTGGGTCATCTGTAGAGATATGGATGGACCTAGAGAATGTCATACAGACTGAAGTGAGTTAGAAAGAGAAAAACAAATACTGTATATTAACACCTATATGTTGAATCTTAAAAAATGGTACAGATGATCCTATTTGCAAAGCAGAAATAGAGACACAGACGTAGAGAACAAATGTACGGATACCAAGGGGGAAAAGGGGTGGTGGGAGGAATTGGGAGACTGGGATTGACACATATACACTATTGATACTACGTATAAAACAGATAACTAATGAGAACATACTGTATAGCACAGGGACCCTACTTAATGCACTGTGGTGTCCTGAATGGGAGGAAAGTCCAAAAGGGAGAGGATATGTGTATATGTATGGCTGATTCATTTAGCTGTACAGTAGAAACTAACACAACATTATAAAACAATTATACTCCGATAAAAATCAATTTAAAAAACTAAATAAATATGAATTCATACTGCTATAAATAAACAATTAAGTCAACATATTTGTGGAGGAAACTAGGCACATCTTCCATGGATAAAAAAATCCAAATAATTTATATAAATACTCTGGCCTCAAGGTAGATACGTATAATTCTGTATTCCTCATAGTGACTTTCTTCCAAAGAGTACAGTATGGATGGGGGAAAAAAGAGCAACTTTACAGTGGAGAAACATGACAAACACCACCTCAGCCAGGTAATCAAGTTCAACATCAACAGTGATAAGTCATGTTGAAAGTATGTACCCTAGATATGATGTAATGAGAATGGACTTTACCTCTGTTGTTTTCCTCCCCCAAACCTACTAACCCAGTCTAATCATGATAAAAACATCTGACAAATTCTAACAGAGGAGAATCCCACATAAGAGGTGACCATTACTCCTGAAAACTGTCAAGGTCACCAAAAACAAAGTAAGTCTGAGAAATTCACATAATAGAAGACTCTAAAAAGACATGACAGGCTTCCCTAGTGGTGCAGTGGTTAAGAAGCCACCTGCCAATGCTGAGGACATGGGTTCGAGCCCTGGTCCCAGAAGATCCCACCTGCCGCAGAGCAACTAAGCCTGTGTGCCACAACTACCGAGCCTGCGCTCTAGAGCCTGCGAGCCACAACTACTGAGCCTGCATGCCTACAGCCTGTGTTCTGCAAGAGAAGCCACTGCAATAAGAAGCCTGCACACCACAATGAAGAGTAGCCCCCACTCGCTCCAACTAGAGAAAAGCCCTCACACAGCAACTAAGACCCAACGCAATCAAAAATAAAATTAATTTTAAAAATTTATTTAAAAATATTAAATTAAATTAAATTTAAAAATAAATAAAAAGACATGACAACTAAATGTAATATGATATCCTGGATGGGATACTAGGACAGAACAAAGGTTATTAAAAATAAAGAAATAAAGTTTGCACTTTAATTAATAATAATGTATCGGGAGACCTTCAAGATGGCAGAAGAGTAAGACATGGAGATCTTCCTCCCCACAAATGTCAAAAATACATCTACATTTGGAAAAAATCCTACAGAACACCTACTGAATGCTGGCAGAAGACCTCAGACCTCCCAAAAGGCAGGAAATTCCCCACGTACCTGGGTAGGCAAAAGAAAAAAGAAAAAACAGAGACAAAAGAATAGGTAAGGAACCTGCACCACTGGGAGGGAGCTGTGAAGGAGGAAAAGTTTCCACACACTAGGAAGCCCCTTCACTGGCAGAGATGGGGCATGCCAGGGGGGAAGCTTCAGAACCACAGAGGAAAGCGCAGCAATAGAGGTGCAGAGGGCAAAGCAGAGAGGTCCCCACAAAGAGGATCGGTGCTGACCAGCACTCACCAGCCCAAGAGGCTTGTCTGCTCACCTGCGGAGCGGGCGGGGGCTGGGAGCTGAGGCTTGGGCTTTGGAGGTCAGACCACAGGGAGAGAACTGGGGTTGGTGGTGTGAACACAGCCTGAAGGGGGCTAGTGCGCCATGGCTAGCTGGGAGGGAGTCCGGGAAAAAGTCAGGACCTGTCGAAGAGGCAAGAAACCATTGTTTCAGGGTGCGCAAGGAGAGGGGATTCAAAGCGCCGCCTAAATGAGCTCCAGAGATGGGCGCAAGCCGCGGCTATCAGCGCGGACACCAGAGACGGACATGAGATGCTAAGGCCACTGCTGCCGCCACCAAGAAGCCTATGTGTAAGCACAGGTCACTATCCACACCTCCCCTCCCAGGAGCCTGTGCAGCCCACCACTGCCAGGTTCCCGGGATCCAGGGACAACTTCCCTGGGAGAATGCACGGCGCATCTCAGGCTGCTGCAACGTCATGCCAGCCTCTGCCACCGCAGGCTCGCCCCGCATCCATACCCCTCCCTCCTCGCAGCCTGAGTGAGCCAGAGCTCCTGAGCCAGCTGCTCCTTTAACCCCGTCTTGTCTGAGCAAAGAACAGACGCCCTCAGGCAACCTACACACAGAGGCGGGGCCAAATCCAAAGCTGAACCCCAGGAGCTGTGTGAACAAAGAAGAGAAAGGGAAATCCCTCCTAGCAGCCTCAGGAGCAACGGATTAAATCTCCACAGTCAACTTGATGTACCCTGTATCTGTGGAAAACCTGAATAGACAAGGAATCACCCCAAAATTGAGGCGGTGGACTTTGGGAGCAATGATATGTATATGTTTTTCCTGTTTCTGTTTTGTGAATGTTGTGAGTGTGTATGTGTATGCTTCTGTGTGTGATTTTGTTTGTATAGCTTTGCTTTTACCATTTGTCTAGGGTCTGTCTGTCCATTTTTTGGGGGGGGGTTTAGTATAGTTTTTAGCACTTGTTATCATTGGTGGATTTATTATTTGGTTTGGTTGCTCTCTTCTTTCTTTTTTTTAAATTACTTTTTAATTATTTTATTTTACTAATAATTTTTAATTTTAATTATTTTATTTTATTTCTTATTTTTCTCCTTCTTTCTTTTTTTCTCCCTTTTATTCTGAGCCATGTGTCTGACTGGTTCTAGCTGCTCTGGCCTGGTGTCAGGCCTGTGCCTCTCGGGTGGGAAAGCTTGAGTTCAGGACTTAAGTCCACCAGAGACTTCCAGGTCTATGTAATATCAAATGACAAAAGCTCTCCCAGAGATCTCCACCTCAATGCTAAGACCCAGCTCCACTCAATGACCAGCAAGCTACAGTTCTGGGCACCCTATGCCAAACAACTAGCAAGACAGGAACACAACCCCACCCATTAGCAGAGAGGTTGCCTAAAATCATAATAAGGTCACAGACACCCCAAAACACACCACCAGACATGAACCTGCCATCAGAAAGACAAGATCCAGCCTCATCCACCAGAACACAGGCACTAGTCCCCTCCATGAGGAAGTCTACAAAACCCACTGAACCAACTTTAGCCACTGGGACAGACACCAAAAACAACGGGAACTACAAACCGGTAGCCTGTGAAAAAGAGACCCCAAACACAGTAGTTAAGCAAAATGAGAAGACACAGAAACACATAGCACATGAAGGACCAAGGTAAAAACCCACCAAACCAAACAAATGAACAGGAAATAGGTAGTCTACCTGAAGAAGAATTCAGAGTAATGATAGTAAAGATGATCCAAAATCTTGGAAATAGAATGAAGAAAATACAAGAAATGATTAACAAGGACTTAGAAGAACTAAAGAGTAAACAAACGATGAAAAACACAATAAGTGAAATTAAAAATTCTCTAGAAGGAATCAATAGCAGAATAACTGAGGCAGAAGAATGCTTAAGTGAACTGGAAGATAAAATAATGGAAATAACTACTGTAGAGCAGAATAAAAAAAAAAGAATGAAAAGAATTGAGGACAGCCTAAGAGACGTCTGGGACAACATTAAATGCACCAACATTCAAATTATAGGGGTCCCAGAAGAAGAAGAGAAAAAGAAAGGGACTGAGAAAATATTTGAAGAGATTACAGTTGAAAAGTTCGCTAATATGGGAAAGGAAATAGTTAATCAAGTCCAAGAAGCACAGAGAGACCCATACAGGATAAATCCAAGGAGAAACACACCAAGACACATATTAATCAAACTATCAAAAATTGAATAAAGAGAAAAAACATTAAAAGTAGCAAAGGAAAACCCACAAATAACATATAAGGGAATCCCCATAAGGTTAACAGCTGATCTTTCGGCAGAAATTCTGCAACCCAGAAGGGAGAGGCAGGACATATTTAAAGTGATGAAAGGGAAAAACCTAAAGCCAAGATTACTCTACCCAGCAAGGATCTCATTCAGATTAGACAGAGAAATTAAAACCTTTACAGACAAGCAAAAGCTAAGAAAATACACCACCAAACTAGCTCTACAACAAATGCTAAAGGAATTTCTCTAGGCATGAAACACAAGAGAAGTAAAACACTTACAATAACAAACCCAAAACAATTAAGAAAATGGTAATAGAAACATACCTATTAACAATTACCTTAAACGTAAATGGATTAAATGGTCCAACCAAAAGACACAGACTGGCTGAGTGGATACAAAAACAAGACCCATATATATGCTGTCTACAAGAGACCCACTTCAGACCTAGGTACACATACAGACTGAAAGTGAGGTGATAGAAAAAGATATTCCATGCAAATGGAAATCAAAAGAAAGATGGAGTAGTAATTCTCATGACAGACAAAAGAGATATTAAAATAAAGACTATTACAAGAGACAAAGAAGGACACAAAACGATCAAGGGATCAATTCTAGAAGAAGGTACAACAATTGTAAATACTTATGCATCCAACATAGGAGCACCTCAATACATAAGGCAAATGCTAACAGCCATAAAAGGGGAAATCAACAGTAACACAATCATACTAGGGGACTTTAAAATCCTACTTTCACCAATGGACAGATCATCCAAAATGAAAATAAAAAAGGAAACACAAGCTTTAAATGATACATTAAACAAGATGGACTTAATTGATACTTATATGACATTCCATCCAGAAACAACAGAATACACTTTCTTCTCAACTGAACATGGAACATTCTCCAGGATAGATCATATCTTGAGTCACAAATCAAGCCTTGATAAATTTAAGAAAACTGAAATTGTATCAAGTGTCTTTTCCAAACACAATGCTACGAGACTAGATATCAATTACAGGAAATAATCTGTAAAAAATACAAACACATGGAGGCTAAACAATACACTACTTAATAACCAAGACGTCACTGAAGAAATCAAAGAGGAAATCAAAAAATAATGAAAACACGATGACCCAAAAGCTACGGGATTCAGCAAAAGCAGTTCTAAGAGGGAAGTTTGTAACAATACAATCCTACCTCAAGAAACAAGAAACATCTCAAATAAATAACCTAACCTTACATTTAAGCAATTAGAGAAAGAGAACAAAAAACCCCCAAAGTTAGCAGAAGAAAAGAAATCATAAAGATCATATCTGAAATAAATGAAAAGAAATGAAGGAAATGATAGCAAAGATCAATAAAACTAAAAGCTGGTTCTTTGAGAAGATAAACAAAATTGATAAACCATTAGCCAGACTCATCAAGAAAAAAAGGGAGAAGACTCAAATCAATAGAATTAGAAATGAAAAAGGAAAAGTAAAAACTGACACTGAAGAAATACAAAGGATCACAAAAGATTACTACAAGCAACTATATGCCAATAAAATGGACAACCTGGAAGAAATGGACAAATTCTTAGAAAAGAGCAAACTTCTGAGACTGAACGAGGAAGAAACAGAAAATATGAAAAGAACAATCAAAAGCACTGAAATTGAGACTGTGATGAAAAATCTTCCAGCAAGCAAAAGCGCAGGAACAGATGACTTCACAGGCAAATGCTATCAAACATTTATAGAAGAGCTAATACCTATCCTTCTCAAACTCTTCCAAAAGATGGCAGAGGGGGGAACACTCCCAAACTCATTCTATGAGGCCACCATCACCCTGATACCAAAACCAGACAAAGATGTCACAAAGAAAGAAAACTAGAGGCCAATATCACTGAGGAACATAGATGCAAAAATCCTCAACAAAATACTAGCAAACAGAATCCAACAACCCATTAAAAGGATCATACAGCATGATCAAGTGGGGTTTACCCCAGGAATACAAGGAATCTTCAATGTACACAAATCAATCAATGTGATAAACCATATTAACAAATTGAAGAATAAAAAAACGTATGATCATCTCAATAGATGCAGAAAATATTTTGACAAACTTCAACACCCATTTATGATAAAAAAAAAAAAAACCCTCCAGAAAGTAGGCAGAGAGAGAACTTATCTCAACATAATAAAGGCCACATATGATAAATCCACAAGCAACATCATTCTCAATGGTGAAAAACTGAAACCATTTCCACTAAGATCAGGAACAAGACAAGGTTGCCCACTGTCAAAACTATTATCCAACATAGTTTTGGAAGTTTTAGCCGAAGCAATCAGAGAAGAAAAAGAAATAAAAGGAACCCAAATTGGAAAAGAAGAAGTAAAGCTGTCACTGTTTGCAGATGACATGATACTATACATAGAGAATCATAAAGATGCTACCAGAAAACTACTAGAGCTAATCAATGAATTTGGTAAAGCTGCTGAATACAAAATTAATGCACAGAAATCTCTGACATTCCTATACACTAAAGATGAAAAATCTGAAAGAGAAATTAAGGAAGCACTCCCATTTACCACTGCAACAAAAAGAATAAAATACCTAGGAATAAACCTACCTAAGGAGACAAAAGACCTGTATGCAGAACACTATAAGACACTGAAAGAAATTAAACATAATACAAAGAGATGGAGACATATACCATGTTTTGAATTGAAAGAATCAACACTGTGAATATGACTCTACTACCCAAAGCAATCTACAGATTCAATGCAACCCCTATCAAACTACCAATGGCATTTTTCACAGAACTAGAACAAAAATTTCACAATTTGTATGGAAACACAAAAGACCCCAATTAGCCAAAGCAATCTTGAGAAAGAAAAACAGAGCTGGAGAAATCAGGCTCCCTTACTTCAGACTATACTACAAGGCTACAGTAATCAAGACTGTATGGTGCTGGCACAAAAACAGAAATATAGATCAATGCAACAGGATATAAAGCCCAGAGATAAACCCACACACATATGGTCACCCTATTTTTGATAAAGGAGGCAAGAATATACAATGGAAAAAAGACAGCCTCTTCAATAAGTGGTGCTGAGAAAACTGGACAGCTACATTACAAGAATGAAATTAGAACACTCCCTAACACCATACACAAAAATACACTCAAGGGCTTCCCTGGTGGCGCAGCGGTTGGGGGTCCGCCTGCCGATGCGGGAGACACGGGTTCGTGCCCCGGTCCGGGAGGATCCCACATGCCGCGGAGCGGCTGGGCCCGTGAGCCATGGCCGCTGAGCCTGTGCGTCCGGAGCCTGTGCTCCGCAACGGGAGAGGCCACAGCGGTGAGAGGCCCGCGTATCGCAAACAACAACAACAACAACAACAAAAAAAAAACACTCGAAATGGATTAAAGGCCTAAACGTAAGGCCAGACACTAAAATAACTCTTAGAGGAAAACATAGTCAGAACACTCTATGACATAAATCACAGCAAGATCCTTTTTCATCCACCTCCTAGAGAAATGGAAATAAAAACAAAAATAAACAAATGGGACCTAATCAAACTTAAAAGCTTTTGCACAGCAAAGGATACCATAAACAAGACCAAAAGACAACCCTCAGAATGGGAGAAAATATTTGCAAATGAAGCAACGGACAAAGGATTAATCCCCCAAATTTACAAGCAGCTCTTGCAGCTCAATATCAAAAAAACAAACAACCCAATCCAAAAATGGGCAGAAGACTTAAATAGACATTTTTCCAAAGAAGACATATAGATTGCCAACAAAGACATGAAAGAATGCTCAGCATCACTAATCATTAGAGAAATGCAAATCAAAACTACAATGAGGTATCACCTCACACCAGTCAGAATGACCATCATCAAAAAATCTAGAAACAATAAATGCTGGAGAGGCTGTGGAGAAAAGGGAACTCTCTTGCACTGTTGGTGGGAATGTAAATTGATACAGCCACTATGGATAACAGTATGGAGGTTCCTTAAAAAACAAAAAATAGAACTACCATATGACCCAGCAATCTCACTACTGGGCAATATACCCTGAGAAAACCATAATTCAGAAAGTGTCATGTACCACAATGTTCATCACAGCACTATATACAATAGCCAAGACATGGAAGCAACCTAAGTGTCCATCGACAGATGAATGGATAAAGAAGATGTGGCACATATATACAATGGAATGTTACTCAGCCATAAAAAGAAATGAAATTGTTATTTGTAGTGAGGTGGATGGACCTAGAGTCTGTCTTTCAGAGTGAAGTAAGTCAGAAAGAGAAAAACAAATACCATATGCTAACACATATATATGGAATCTAAGAAAAAATGCTTCTGAAGAACCTACGGTCAGGACAGGAATAAAGATGCAGACCTAGAGAATGGACCTCAGGACACGGGGAGTGGGAAGGGTAAGCTGGGATGAAGTGAGAGAGTGGCATGGACATATGTACACTACCAAATGTAAAATCGACAGCTAGTGGGAAGCAGCCGCATAGCACAGGGAGATCAGCTCAGTGCTTTGTGACCACCTAGAGGGGTGGGATAGGGAGGGTGGGAGGGAGATACAAGAGGGAAGACATATGAGGATATATGCATATGTGTAGCTGATTTACTTTGCTATAAAGCAGAAACTAACACACCATTGTAAAACAGTTATACTCCAATAAAGACATTAAAAAAAAAAAAAGCCAAAGTTTTGGACTTCCCTGGTGGCCCAGTAGTTAAGAATCCGCCTTCTAATGCAGGGGATGTGGGTTTGACCCCTGGTCGGGGAACCAAGATACCATATACCGCAGAACAACTAAGCCCCCGTGCGCAACTACTGAGCCTACTGAGCCACAACTAGAGAGAAGCCCGTGCGCTGCAACAAAAGACCATGCATGCTGCAACTAAGACCTGATGCACCCCAAAATAAATAAATATTTTTAAAATCTAAAAAAAGAAAAAAAATATCAATATTGGTTCATTCATTGTGACATAATTCCATAAGATGGTGAGATGTTAATGATAGGGGAAACTGTGTGTGCAATATATAGAAATTGTATGTATTATTTCTTGCAATTTTTCTGTAAATCTAAAACTATTCTAAAGTAAAAAGGTTAGTTTTAAAACCACTAGGAATAAATACTTTGGCCACAAAATGTTTTCCATGTTTCTGATTATTTTCTGAAAACTCAAACTGATTAAAAGCAAATGAGTATTTTAAGAGGCCATAATGCCAACTGCTGACCATTAAGTTTGCACTAATTTACAATGTCAGTGACAGTGTTTGAGAGAGTCTGGACCTCTGTAGAAGCCCCAAATAAAAGTGACTTAGATCTTGAACGTTCTTTACAAAAATCAACTATGTAAAAATGCTAGTTTTATTCAACTTGGAATAAGTCAGAATAATGTAGTAGATAAGTGTTCAAGGTAGAGTCACACTGTGTGAATTTATATATGGCTCCACTAGTTTTTGACTGTGTAAATTTGAGCTTTAGCTGCTCTAAGCATCAATCTTTCTCAGCTGTAAAATGGTGGTAATGAAACGTTCCGCCATAGAATTTTGAGGAAAATTAAATGAGGTAATGCATACAAATCAGTTAGGATAGTGGCTGGCATAAAGCGAGCACTTGATATTAAGTTATTATTATTGGTTTTTAGACATTCACTCATTTACTTCACAAACATTTATTTAAGAACTACTATGTTTTGAGCACTCTGGAAGATTCTGGAGAGATGATGGTGAATAAGAAACAACCTCTGCCCCTAAGGAGCTTATAGTCTAGCAGTAGAGTCAGAGAGGTGCACAGGAAATTCCAATGTGACATGATAAGTGTAGAAACAGGCTATCAACAGGCTGCAGTGGAAGCATATGACATGATCAAGAAAGCATTCTCAGCAAAAGGGACAGCTAAGCTAGAATCTGAAGGATCTGTAACATTTAACCCAGGGGTGTGCTGAAGCAGGCTCATACCTGCTTGCTGGAGCTACTTGTGTATGTCTCTCTCCACTTTCATGTTCAGTGACATGACATGGGTAGCTTGAAATCAGCCACAGTGAGAGCATTTTCATCATGGAAATTGTCAAATGTTGCAAATCAGGGCTCTCCCTCTTTCTCACCCCAGATAGGCGACTGGTAAACATTCACCAGCATAGCACTGCTTTAGCCAATCAAACTTGGAAAAGGAAATGCAGAGGGAGGCAAGGAGTATGATGAATTTGGAAAACTGAAAGGCGTTAGACCTGGCGACAGTGCGAAGGGGTCATGAAAATAGAGAGGTAAGTGAAGACCAGGTCAGGGTTAGAAACCAAATTAAGGTGTTCTGAATTTACACAGACGGCAACAGGGAGCCACGGAAGGGTGTGGAGAAGGGGATGGGACATAGTTTGCATGTTAGGAAGAGTCTGTCTGGCTTCAGAAGGCAGAGTAAAATTGTAAATAGATATAGTGTGCTTACAATTTTATTTGAGGCATAGATTACTTGGATTTGGTCAGTCTCCACAGGGTGGTATAATTGAAGTGTCATTATCGGTTGGCATATCAAATGCTTATTTTTTCTTTGTATGGCCTACCAGGATTTTTCTTAAGCTATGTTTTTAGAAACTGCCACAAAAGAGTAGAATGTGACTTACCAATTTTGACAGTTTTATTACATTTCTAACAGTTCCTAGAAAGTTTTCTTCTTCCCAACCTGTATTTATGAGAAGAGCAAGACCTGGGACTGTGAAATAAATGAAGAGAGAACAAATGTTGGAGAGAACAAGGTGAGACATAATAGTGATCTAGACTTGGGTGGTGGTCATTGTGGTTTTGGTGAATGGCTTTGGAAGTATTTACAAGGTAGCTCATGGTGATGGAATGAATGAGGAAGGTGAGGGAAAAGGAAAAATGAAGAAAGATGCTCAGATAGTTGGCTGGTCAGTGGTTATTTACACCACAAAACAGGAACCACAGGAGAAATAGTAAATTAGGGCCAGGGTGATAAAAATAGTCCAGAGAACCAGGAGGCATGGTAGTGAGGGTGGGAAACAGAAGGATGGGGTCAATTTATTGAGGTTGAAGTGTCTTTCTAAGTTCTAACACGAATCGTGCAGAGGTCAGTGGTGTATGTGAATCTAGAGCTCAAGAGAAGAGAAAAGATAAATCACCTTGAAAAAAAAAGGCAGGAAGAGTCTTTGTCCAGAGCAGCTGGAGACTAAGCAAGAAAGTGAAGCCTATGGAGCCAAAGGAAGAAAAGACATTTTCAGGAAGGAAAGGCAGTCGGCAGTGTCAAATGCCGTGGGGAGGTCAAGAAAGTAAGGACTGAGATGTTCTCTCTTTGCCACATGTACTGAGAGAATGAAGACCATTAAATCAGACTCTAAACTCTTATACTGGTATCTTTGTCTCTGAAAAAGGAACAATTTAGCAGGCTGATGAAAAAGATTTAAGAGTTATCCAGCTGTAGAAACAAGAAGATGTGAGATGATTCCTAAAACCCCATTTGTGGTATTTTAGTGCACAGCACAGTGATCATTGTCAACAATAACGTCTTATATATTTCAAAGTTGCTAAGAGACTAGATCTTAAATCTTCTCACCACAAAAAAGAAATGCTGATTATGGAACATGATAGAGGTGTTAGCTTAAGCTACAGTGGTAATCATATTTCAATATATAAATGTATCAAATCAACATGTTGTATACTTTAAACTTACACAATGTTATATGTCAGTTATATCTCAATGAAGAATCAATTTTATAAAGATAGAGACAGTCATGGAATTGAACACTTTAAATGGGTGAATTGTGTGGTATGTGAATTATATCTCAATAAAACTCTGATGAATTTTTTAAAAAAATTTAAAACATTATTTATTTATTTATTGGCTATGTCAGGTCTTAGCTGCGACATGTGGGATCTTTCGTTGCAGTGTGTGGGTTACTCTCTAGTTGTGGTGTGCAGGCTCCAGAGCGCATGGGCTCATTAGTTGTGGCGCAAGGCTCTCTAGTTGTAGCACGCAGGCTCCAGAGCATGTGGGCTCAGTAGGTGTGGCACGCTGGCTTAGTTGCCCCACGGCATGTTGGATCTTAGTTCCCCAACCAGGGATCGAACCAGCGTCCCCTGCATTGCAAGATGGATTCTTAACCACTGGACCACCAGGGAAGTCCCCCAAAATTTTTAATTTTTAAAAATGCAATAAAAACCCTCTATTCGGGCTTCCCTGGTGGCACAGTGGTTGAGAGTCCGCCTGCTGATGCAGGGGACACGGGTTCGTGCCCCAGCCCGGGAAGATCCCACATGCTGCAGAGTGGCTCGGCCCGTGAGCCATGGCTGCTGAGCCCGCGCGTCCGGAGCCTGTGCTCTGCAATGGGAGAGGCCACAACAGTGAGAGGCCCGCGTACCACCAAAAAAAAAAAAAACAAAAAAGCCTCTATTCATAAGAAGGAAGGCAGGGAGAGAGGGAGGGAGGGAGGGAAGGAGGGAGCAAAAAGAAAAGAGTTTCCATTGGATTTAGCAATAAGCCACATACAGAGCCATATCTGTACAATGGATGGGATGAAAGTCAGAATGTAGAAGAGGTTAAAAAAAGCAAAGGTAAATTATTTTTAGCTTTAATTTATGCTTTCTTCCCAGAAAGGTAAACCACAGATGTCCTTTATAACATAGGTATAACCTAGCTCAGTACTTCTCAGACTTTCCACCAAAATTTCTTTACTGCAAAGAGGGTGTGAATGTCAGCACATCCAGGGGTATAGGATTCTGCAACTACAAAATTGCTCTAGATTTATTGTAGTAATTATTCTAAATTAGTGTTTGTTATAATATGAAAATAATAGTTTTCTTCTCCCCAAAAAAATTTTTTGAGGAAAACTTACACTCCCAGGAAAATGTAAGATGTTTAGGCTGTGGCTCCAGGGACTTCTGGAAGGTACATATAAATCCTAGTTTGAGAAGCAGGTGTAGGACAATCCACACTTATTTCAGTTAGTTCCCACAAGTTGCATCACAGTTTAATGACGCACAGAACAGAAAGCTACCAACAGAGGCAGTGTTGACCCAGAGAATGGACACTGGACTAAGACTAGAAACCAGGTTCCAGTCCTAGCTCAGCATGAACTGGAGGCAGAGGTTTGAGCAGTCATTTAAATCCTCTGAGCCTCAGTTTCCACTTCTATGAAGTGAAGGAGTTGATTCACATGCTCGTTAAGTTTCTTTCCGGTTCCAACTTTCTTCTCCATTTGCCAATGAGATTATTAAATAGGCAGAAAGGAAAGAAATAGAGAAGAGTTCACATGCTTTCAGTTGTTGCTCAATGCAACTAATGTTCAAGAGTTTGGAACTATGTTCAAAGAGTAGCAACTTTCCTATTATGATGAACCTTGAGTGTGCCTATTCAGCTTTAAGTTTTCATGAAATGGTCCACTGTCCACATATCATTGCCTGGCAGAAAATATGCATCACAACAAAGAAAATGGGATAGTTTCTATTTCAACTTTTTTTAAAAATTTAATTTTATTTTTTTATACAGCAGGTTCTTACTAGTTATCCATTTTATACATATTAGTGTATACATGTCAATCCCAAACTCCCAATTCATCACACCAACTCTCCCTCCCCACCCCCCACCACTTTCCCCCCTTGGTGTCCATACGTTTGTTCTCTACATCTGTGTCTCTACTTCTGCCCTGCAAACCGGTTCATCTGTACCTTTCTTCTAGATTCCACATATATGCGTTAATACATGATATTCGTTTTTCCCTTTCTGACTTACTTCCCTCTGTATGACAGTCTCTAGACCCATCCATGTCTCTACAAATGACCCAATTTCGTTCCTTTTTATGGCTGAGTAATATTCCATTGTATATATGTACCACAATTTCTTTATCAACTTATCTGTTGATGGGCATTTAGGTTGCTTCCATGACCTGGTTACTGTAAATAGTACTGCAATGAACACTGGGGTGCATGTGTCTTTTTGAATTATGGTTTTCTCTGGGTATATGCCCAGTAGTGGGATTGCTGGGTCATATGGTAATTCTATTTTTAGTTTTTTAAGGAACCTCCATACTGACCTCCATAGTGGCTGTATCAATTTACATTCCCACCAACAGGGCAAGAGGGCTCCTTTTCCTCCACACCCTCCCCAGAACTTGTTGTTTGTAGATTTTCTGATGATGTCCATTCGAACTGGTGTGAGGTGATACCTCATTGTAGTTTTGATTTGCATTTCTCTAATAATTAGTGATGTTGAGCAGCTTTTCATGTGCCTCTTGGCCATCTGTATGTCTTCTTCGGATAAATGTCTATTTAAGTTTCCTGCCCATTTTTGGATTGGTTTGTCATTTTTTTTTTAATACGGAGCTGCATGAGCTGTTTATATATTTTGGAGATTAATCCTTTGTCTGATGATTCATTTGCAAATATTTTCTCCCATTCTGAGGGTTGTCTTTTTGTCCTGTTTGTAGTTTCCTTTGCTTTGCAAAAGCTTTTAAGTTTCATTAGGTCCCATTGGTTTATTTTTGTTTTTATTTCCATTGCTCTAGGAGGTGGATCAAAAAAGATCTTGTTGTGATTTATGTCAGATATGTCAGAGTGTTCTTCCTGTTTTCCTCTAACAGTTTTATAGGGTCCAGTCTTACACTTAGGTCTTGAATCCATTTTGAGTTTATTTTTGAGTGTGGTGTTAGGGACTGTTCTAATTTCATTCTTGTACATGTAGCTGTCCAGTTTTCCCAGCGCCACTTATTGAAGAGACTGTCTTTTCTCCATTGTATATCCTTGCCTCCTCTGTCATAGATTAGTTGACCACAGGTGTGTGGGTTTATCTCTGGGCTTTCTATCCTGTTCCGTTGATCTATATTCTGTTTTTGTGCCACTACCATATTGTCTTGATTACTGTAGCTTTGTAGTACAGTCTGAATTCAGGGAGTCTGATTCCTCCAGCTCTGTTTTTTTCCCTCAAGACTGCTTTGGTTATTTGGGTTTTTTGTGTCTCCATACAAATTAAAAAAATTTTTTTGTTTGAGTTCTGTAAAAAATGCCATTGGTAATTTGATAGGGATTGCATTGAATCTGTAGATTCCTTTAAGTAATATAGTCACTTTCACAATGTTGATTCTTCCAATCCAAGAACATGGTATAACTCTCCATCTGTGTCGTGACTGATTTCTTTCATCAGTGTCTTATAGTTTTCTGAGTATAGGTCTTTTACCTCTTTAGGCAGGTTTATTCCTAGGTATTTTATTCTTTTTGTTGCAATGGCAAATGGGAGTGTTTCCTTAAATTCTCTTTCAGGTTTTTCATCATTAGTGTATAGGAATGAAAGAGATTTCTGTGCATTAATTTTGTATCCTGCAACTTTACCAAATTCATTGATTAGCTCTCGTAGTTTTCTGGTAGCACCTTTAGGATTCTCTATGTATAGTGTCATGTCATCTGCAAACAGTGATAGTTTTACTTCTTATTTTCCAATTTGTATTCCTTTTATTTCTATTTCTTCTCTGATTTCCATGGCTAGGACTTCCAAAACTATGTTGAATAATAGTGGCAAGAGTGGGCATCCTTGTCTGGTTCCTGACTGTAGAGGAAATGCTTTCAGTTTTTCACCATTGAGGATGATGTTTGCTGTGGGTTTGTTATATATGCTCTTTATTACATTGAGGTAGGTTCCCTCTCTGCCCACTTTCTGGAGAGTTTTTATCATAAATGCATGTTGAATTTTGTCAAAAGCTTTTTCTGCATCTACTGAGATGATCATATGGTTTTTCTTCTTCAATTTGTTAATATGCTATATCATATTGATTGATTTGCATATACTGAAGAATCCGTGCATCCCTGGGATAAATCTCACTTATCATGGAGTATGATCCTTTTAATGTGTTGTTGGATTCTGTTTGCTAGTATTTTGTTGAGGATTTTTGCATCTATATTCATCAGTGATATTGTCTGTAATTTTCTTTTTCTGTAGTATCTTTGTCTGGTTTTGGTATCAGGGTGATGGTGACCTCACAAAATGAGTTACAGAGTGTTCCTTCCTCTGCAACTTTTTGGAAGAGTTTGAGAAGGATGGATGTTAGCTCTTCTCTAAATGTTTCATAGAATTCACTTGTGAAGCTATCTGGTCCTTGACTTCTGTTTGTTGGAAGATTTTTAATCACAGTTTCAACTATCCTTTTCATCTTGTCTATCTTTCTGTGAATGTGGTTTTTGTTCCACAGGCTGCAGGATTGTAGCTCTTCTTGCTTCTGCTGTCTGCCCTCTGGTGGATGAGGCTATCTAAAAGGTTTGTGCAAGCTTCCGGATGGGAGGAACTGGTGGTGGGAGAGCTGGGTGTTGCTCTGGTGGGCAGAGCTCAGTAACACTTTAATCCACTTATCTGCTGATGGGTGGGGCTGTGTTCCCTCTCTGCTGGTTTTTTGGTCTTAGGCAACCCAACACTGGAGCTTACCTGGGCTCTTTGGTGGGGCTAATGGCAGACTCTGGGAGGGCTCACGCCAAGGAGTACTTCCCAGAACCTCTGCTGCCAGTGTCCTTGTCCCCACGGTGAGCCACATCAACCCCCCACCTCTGCAGGAGACCCTCCAACACTAGCAGGTAGGTCTGGCTCAGTCTCCTAAGGAGTCACTGCTCCTCCCCCTGGGTCCCGATGCATACACTACTTTGTGTGTGCCTTCCAAGAGTGGAGTCTCTGTTTCCCCCAGTCCTGTCACAGTCCTGCAATCAAATCCCATTAGCCTTCAAAGTCTGATTCTCTAGGAATTCCTCCTCCCGTTGCTGGACCCCAAGGTTGGGCAGCCTGACGTGGGGCTCTGAGCCTTCATTCCAGTGGCTGGACTTCTGTGGTATACGTGTTCTCCAGTCTGTGAGTCACCCACCCAGCAGTTATGAGATTTTACTGTGATTGCACCCCTCCTACAATCTCATTGTGGCTTCTCCTTTGTCTTTAGATGTGGGGTATCTTTTCTGGTGAGTTCCAGTGTCTTCCTGTCGATGACTGTTTAGCAGTTAGTTGTGATCCTGGTTCTCTTGCCAGAGGGAGTGAGAGCACGTCCTTCTACTCCGCCACCTTGAACCAATCTCCTCAGCTCTTTTCTTGGTTTCTTCTCTCTGTCTGCTCCTCTGTGATGATTCTCTTGTGACTTTTTTACATGTAGGATATTATTTGAATTCACAAAAGCCGAAATTCTCCTATTCAGTTCACAAATGCTTATTAAAAGTTTACTATTTAATTAAATATAGTACACCTTATAAGAAATGCAGAAATGAATGTGACATAACTACTGTATTCAAAGATGTCACTATATTGAATAAGAAAGAGAAGTACACAACTCAAAAAAACAGAGTAAACAGCAGAATAAAATCAATGTCATGATGGAGATATAAGCCATGCGCTCAAGGACTGATTAGTTTTGACTAGGGTCTTTTGATGAAGGAGATAGAATTTTTTTGCTTAGTATAACAGAATAGTTTTCTGCTGGCAAAAAAAGGATAATGCTCACTTCTGACTGATGAAACAACTGGAGCAAAGAAAAAGAGACATGAAAGTGCACTGTATTTACAAAAAACTGTGAGTAAAGCAGTGAGACTTAGATAGAGAGGACTGAAAGGAAATTTCTAAAAGTAATCTCAAAAATTTGGGTTGAGGCCAGATCACAGAGGTCCTTAAACTTGAATTCAGTGGTGTCTGAAGTGCAATGAAATACCCTGAGAAGGTTAAAAATCCACAGGGGCATGAAAAAATATACTGTAACTTCTATTTCTATTTTATTCTCTCTCCCTTTAAATTCATATTTCTGTATAGCTATAATATATACTAGTATACTTAGTGAATGCAAATGTTTCATAAATAAATGCATGTCTATGTACATTGGATGCATAGTCAAATTTTTTTATTGATAGAGTACATAATTTAAAATTTTAGAAACACTGCTATAGAGATTAGAGAATGATTTTAGTTTTTGAGCAGGGGGTACTATGACCTAACCTGTATCCAAGGAAGATAACCATAGCAGCAAGGTGAAGAACAAATTCAAGGTGAGAAATCTGAGACAGCTCAATCAGGAGTTACAAGATTGGGATTGAAATCCTGGCTTTGCCATTCAGTGATTGTGTAATCTTACTGAAGTAATTCTCCAGCTGCCAACGGGAACAATAATAACAGAATTTTATGAAAATGAAGCGAGATAAATATGCATAAATACCCAGCCCAATGATGAGTTACAGTAGATGATTCAGGGATGTTCACTGAATCTGAGTCTGAGGCTCTAACATACATTAGGGAGTTGATGCAAATGACCAGTTACAAGATGATGATGGGCTAAGATTAGGGCATTAATCTAGTTGGAAGGACGAGAAAGTTGTAATCAACACACTGTTAGTTTATGAAGAATCCACAGAATTTGTTCACTGATTAGGTGTGAAAATGGGAGAGAAAGAAAAGTTGATTTGGCTCTGAGGTTTCTTACATGGATGCAGGCAAGTTGGACTTTCTATTTAAGATGGCAGAATACTGAAAACGAAGGAGGTGAAAGTACATGTTAATCTGAGTCAGAGGTATGAGAAGGACATGAAGTTTACCACATATATAAATTTAGATCAAGAATTCAGAGATGAGAGAGGGCAGAGAGCAGAAGCAAGAAGAACTACAGTCCTGCAGCCTGTGGAACAAAAACCACATTCACAGAAAGACAGACAAAATGAAGAGGGAGAGGACTATGTACCAGATGAGGAACAAGATAGAACCCCAGAAAAACAACTAAATGAGTGAAGATAGGCAACCTTCCAGAAAAAGAATTCAGAATAATGACAGTGAAGATGATCCAGAACCTTGGAAAAAGAAAGGAGGCAAAGATCGAGAAGATGCAAGAAATGTTTAATAAAGACCTAGAAGAATTAAAGAACAAACACCTAGAAGAATTAAAGAACAAACTAGTAGAGATGAACAATACAATAAATGAAATGAAAAATATACTAGAAGGAATCAATAGCAGAATAACTGAGGCAGAAGAATGGATAAGTGACCTGGAAGACAGAATAGTGGAATTCACTGCTGCAGAACAGAAAAAAGAATGAAAAGAAACGAAGAAAGCCAAAGAGACCTCTGGAACAACATTAAATGCACCAACATTCACATTATGGGGGTCCCAGAAAGAGAAGAGAGAGAGAAAGGACCCGAGAAGATATGTGAAGAGATTATAGTTGAAAACGTCCCTAACATGGGAAAGGAAATCACCAGCCAAGTCCAGGAAGCACATAGAGTCCCAGGCAGGATGAAACGAAGGAGAAACACGCCAAAACACATGGTAATCAAATGGACAAAAATTAAAGACAAAGAAAAATTATTGAAAGCAACAAAGGAAAAACAACAAGTAACATACAAGGGAACTCCCATAAGGTTAACAGCTGATTTCTCAGCAGAAACTCTACAAGCCAGAAGGGAGTGGCACAGTATATTTAAAGTGATGAAAGGGAAGAACTTACAATGAAGATTACTCTACCCGGCAAGAATCTCATTCAGATTTGACAGAGAAATCAAAAGCTTTACAGACAAGCAAAAGCTAAGAGATTCAGCCACCAAACCAGCTTTACAACAAAGCTAAATGAACTACTCTAAGTAGGAAACACAAGAGAAGAAAAGGACCTGCAAAAACAAACCCAAAACAATTAAGGAAATAGTAACAGGAACATACATATCGATAATTACCTAAAATGTGAATGGATTGAATGCTCCAACCAAAAGACACAGGCTCACTGAATGGATACAAAAACAAGACCCATATATATACTGTCTACAAGAGACGCACTTCAGACCTAGGGACACGTACAGACTGAAAGTGGGGGGATGGATAAAGATATTCCATGCAAATAGAAATCAAAACAAAGCTGGACAGGCAATTCTCATATGAGACAAAATAGACTTTAAAATAAAGAATGTTACAAAAGACAAGGAAGGACACTACATAATGATCAAGGGCTCAATCCACAAAGAAGATATAACAATTGTAAATATTTATGCACCCAACATAGGAGCACCTCAATACATAATGAAAATGCTAACAGCTATAAAAGAGGTAATTGAGAATAACACAATAATAGTGGGGGACTTTAACACCTCATTTACACCAATGGACAGATCATCCAGACAGAAAATTAATAAGGAAACACAAGCTTTAAATGACACAACAGACCAGAGAGATTTAATTGCTATTTATTGGACATTCCATCCAAAAACAGCAGATTACACTTTCTTCTCAAGTACACATGGAACATTCTCCAGCATAGATCATACCTTGGGTCACAAAACAAGCCTCAGTAAATTTAAGAAAATTGAAATCATATCAAGCATCTTTTCTAACCACTACACTGCGAGATTAGAAATCAATTACAGGGAAAAAATGTAAAAAACACAAACACATGGAGGTTAAACAATACGTTACTAAATAACCAAGAGATCATTGAAGAAATCAAAGAGGAAATAAAAAAATACCAAGAGACAAATGACAATGAAAACACAAAGATCCAAAACCTATGGGATGCAGCAAAAGCAGTTCTAAGTGGGAAGTTTACAGCAATACAATCCTACCTCAAGAAACAAGAAAAATCTCAAATAAACAATCTAACCTTACACCTAAAGGAACTAGAGAATGAATAACAAACAAAACACAAAGTTAGTAGAAGGAAAGCAATCATAAAGATCAGAGCAGAAATAAATGAAATAGAAACAAAGAAAACAATAGCAAATATCAATAAAACTAAAATCTGGTTCTTTGAGAAGATAAACAAAATTGATAAAACTTTAGCCAGAGTCATCAAGAAAGAGAGGCAGAGGACTCAAATCAATAAAATTAGAAATGAAAAAGGCAAAGTTACAACAGACACCGCAGAAATATAAAGCATCCTGAGACTACTACAAGCAACTCTATGTCAATAAAATGGACAACCTGGAAGAAATGGACAAATTCTAAGAAAGGTGTAACTTTCCAAGACTGAACCAGGAAGCAATAAGACAATATGAACAGACCAATCACAAGTAATGAAATTGAAACTGTGAATACAAATCTTCCAACAAACAAAAGTCAAGGACCAGATGGCTTCACAGGTGAATTCTATCAAACATTCAGAGAAGAGGTAACACCCGTCCTTCTCAAACTCTTCTAAAAAATTGCAGAGGAAGGAACACTCGCAAACTCATTCTATGAGGCCACCATCACCCTGATACCAAAACCAGACAAAGATGTCACAAAGAAAGAAAATTACAGGCCAATATCACTGATGAATATAGATGCAAAAATCCTCAACAAAATACTGGCAAACAGAATCCAACAACACATTAAAAGGATCATACACCATGATCAAGTGGGATGTATCCCAGGGATGCAGGGATTCTTTAGTATATGCAAATCAATGAATGTGATAAACCACATTAACAAATTGAAGAATAAAAACGATATGATCATCTTAACAGATGCAGAAAAAGCTTTTGATAAAATTCAACACCCATTTATAATTAAAAACTCTCCAGAAAGTGGTCAGAGAGGGAACCTACCTCAACATAATAAAGGCCATATATGACAAACCCACAACAAACGTCATTCTCAATGGTGAAAAACTGAAGGCATTTCCTCTAAGATCAGGAACCAAACAAGGATGTCCACTCTCACCACTATTATTCAACACAGATTTGGAAGTCCTAGCCATGGAAATCAGAGAAGAAAAGAAATAAAAGAAATAGAAATTGGAAAAGAAGAAGTAAAACTGTCACTGCTTACAGATGACATGATACTATACATAGAGAATCTTAAAGATGCCACAAGAAAACTACTAGAGCTAATCAATGAATTTGGTAAAGTTGCAGGATACAAAATTAATGCACAGAAATCTCTTTCATTCCTATACACTAATGATGAAAAATCTGAAAGAGAATTTAAGGAAACACTCCCATTTGCCTTTGCAACAAAAAGAATAAAATACCTAGGCCTACCTAAGGAGGTAAAAGACCTGTGCTCAGAAAACTATAAGACACTGATGAAAGAAATCAATCATGACACAGATAGAGAGATATACCATGTTCTTGGTTTGGAAGAATCAACTTTGTGAAAAATGAGTATACTACCCATAGCAATCTACAGATTCAATGTAATCCCTATCAAATTACCAATGGCATTTTTTACAGAACTAGAATAGAATATCTTAAAATTTGTACGGAGACAAGAAAGACCCCGAATAACCAAAGCAGTCTTGAGGGGAAAAAAACAGAGCTGGAGGAATCAGACTCCCTAACTTCAGACTATACTACAAAGCTACAGTAATCAAGACAATATGGTAGTGGCACAGAAACAGAATATAGATCAATGGAACAGGATAGAAAGCCCAGAGATAAACCCACGCACATACGGGCACCTAATCTATGACAAAGAGGCAAGGATATACAATGGAGAAAAGACATTCTCTTCAATAAGTGGCGCTGGGAAAACTGGATAGCTACATGTAAAAGAATGAAATTAGAACACTACCTAACACCATACACAAAAATAAACTCAAAATGGATTAAAGACTTAAGTGTAAGACCAGACAGTGTAAAACTCTTAGAGGAAAACATAGGAAGAACACTCTTTGACATAAATTACAGCAAGATCTTTTTTGACCCACCTCCAAGGATAATGAAAATAAAAATAAAAATGAAAATGAAAATGAAAAACAAAAATAAACAAGTGGGACCTAATGAAACTTAAAAGCTTTTGCACAGCAAAGGAAACTATAAACAACATGAAAAGACAACCCTCAGAATGGGAGAAAATATTTGCAAATGAATCAATGGACAAAGCTTTAATCTCCAAAATATATAAACAGCCATAAAAAGGAAAGAAATTAGGTCATTTGTAGAGACGTGGATGAAGTGTCATACAGAGTGAAGTAAGTCAGAAAGAGAAAAAACTGATATCGCATATTAATGCATATATGTGGAACGTAGAAAAATGGTACAGACGAACCAGTTTGCAAGGCAGAAATAGAGACACAGATGTAGAGAACAAACGTATGGACGCCAAGTGGGGAAACAGGGGTGTGGGGATGGTGGTGGGATTAATTAGGAGATTGGGATTGATATATATACACTAATATGTATAAAATAGATAACTAATAAGAAACTGCTGTATAAAAAAATAAAATAAAATACAAAAAAAAAGAGGGAAAAAACCGAAGAATTCAGAGGGGATATCTGGGTTGTGTCTAGAATGAAGCTTTTCTGTGGGTCACAAGGCAATTAGCTGAACCTCCTGGCCCAATATCAAGTCATCCAGAAATTGTGGAATATACTATTCCCAGGTAGTTAAATTGCTTCTTGTGGTCAAGAGAGTTGTGTGTTGGGAGTCTGATTAAATTCTAGGTAAGTCCAATCCCATTTCCAATGTTTTGAATACACAGCCTTATGTACACAGACATGAACAGAGAACAGAGAACACATGTGGAGTTTGTCTGAGACATGATGGTGCTGAGTCACAGTATTTTATCCAATCTCCAGTCAGGGTCTCAAGCTTTAATTTTCATAAAAATTACCCCTGATGCTTGTTATAAACGCAGGTCTCTTACCTATAAGATTCTGATTTGGCAGGAATTTGCATTTTCAACAAGCACTCAGATTATTTAATACAGATTCCCCAGAAAAGAGGTAACTCAGATATTTCCACCATGTACATGGACTTCTCTTTTAGTCATGACAGCAGCAATAAGCAGGTCAAGTGGTTCAGCATGGAAATGTAATTTCTATTGCACTTTTAGAAACTATAGTATAGGGAGTTGAATAGAAACCAAAAGAGCTTTGCAAGAAAGTAATTAGGAATCATTGCAACTGATCTGAGTCATCTTTCAGTACCTGTGACTGTGTGTCTGCAATGATTCATAGGGGAGTGGGAGAATTTTACTACAACAGCTTTGCAGTAATAAAGAACTATTCTGTTGGAGCTGTATCCATCCTTTGCCTGTTTTATGACATTTCCAACTCTAGAAAAACTGTAAAAGAACATTTATTTATAGCCCAATGAATCTTGTCCTTGTGTTTATTATAATGATGTTGTTGAGGACATTGGTCATCATGTCCTCTCTTTAAGGACCCTGTGGACAAATTTCTTTCTAGTCTTAGTATTAGGGACTAGAAATGCTTTTTCTAGGGATGCCACCTATCTTAATATTATATAAAATGCAAATTATCCAACTAACCAGATTCCCTTGTGCAGATTGCCTGCTAGACCTCTTAAAGTTAAATTACCTGGGATCAAAATAAAAGTTTCTTATGGTATGAATATACTTTCTGTAACATGATGAGGTATAAATTAATAAACATTCGCATACTACCCTTAGAATTTCCAAAAGATGTCACATATATCTTATAATGTCTTTGTCACAGTTATTCTCATTATTGCAACAGATGGAAGGATTGAGCCTCAGAGCAACTAACTGATTTGCCTGAGATCACACAGTTAGTAATTGGAAAGCTAGAATTTTCACACACAAATTCTGACCCCCAATCCAGTTCTCTTTCTGTTGCCTCTACAACAAAGAAAAATCACTTTATTATGCCCTTCAATTTATGAAATATATGTATATATATACAGATATGTATAAAATTCTATTTAATCTTCACACCAATTCTGAGAAAGAGTTGCTTTTATTTACCCCAAAGTTTCACAGATCTGAGACTCTCAGAGGTTTCTGGACTTGCCCATTGTCGATCAGCACAAATCACAGAGATCAGATTCAAGCCCAAAATTCGTAACACCCAATTCTGAGCTTTCCCCTAAGCTATGCCTAATGTGCAATCTGCTATACTCGGGGTAAACTGATAGCTCTTCTGTCTGACCACTATCACAACAAGGGTGAAGCTAAGAATTGAAATGCCAAAATCTTCTAATTCAATCATTTTAAATTTATTATAATAAAAGAAGTCAGAGGATATGAAGACATATCCACCCCTTACAACATAGTGGTGTAAAGAACTGCCTTGAGCAGAGTTTAGGAACGGAAGCAGCACACCAGTGAGAACAGAGTTGGGAGGCAACAACTTTGATAACCAGCCTTGTCGCTCTCACAATTCTGCCCAAGGCGGGACTCAGAAATGAAGAAGATATTTCACTATGCCTGTCCTGCTTCTTTTCTGTGAAATGAGAAAATGAAAAAAAAAGGTAAACATATGTGTCTCCAATGGTGTTAATTTGTCAAGAGCCTCCATTCCCTTCTAATGTGTTACTTTGCTTAACATAATTATCTGAAAAAAAAAGAGTCACTGGAAAATTTTTCATCATTTTAACAGCATGCCCCCCAAATATGTGCCTTGTACAGGCTTTCATTCCTCCTCTCTCAGCTTATTGGAGCTGCAAGTTGTGTTTCCAAGAAGATTGTCCTGATGGGTCATTATAGATGGTGCTGGGGTATGAATGTGGACTAAGTGGAAATGCAAGGCGAACCTGTCTGGCCCAACAAAGACAAATATCCCAGCAGCACTGCCATATTTCACAGTGCATAGTGGTGACTATAGATCTGCTGACATGATAAATTTTATGGCCAGATGTGGTGGCATTTTGCAACCCCGGGTCTACTAAGGATGGTTGGTCCCTCTCTGATAGGGTCAATTGTGATAAATTGCTCTGTTGAACTCCCCATGAAATATGACATTTCAGTTTAGCCAAATTCTCTTTGATGTGCATGTCCCAGTCAGATTCAAGACATTTACCAGAGGAGCTTTTCTAGTTAGAAGGATGAAATGGTACCAGATCTGCCCTTCTCGTCTTTCTTACTATTTTGTCAGCAATGAAGAGGAAGGTTGTAGAATCTCTTTCCTGGGAATATTGTGGACAGACTTCCTTCTGGAGTGTCAGGAGGTGGAGGGTGCTGCCTGGGAGAAAAGAGAATTAAGACCACCTGTTCAATCCCCTGCATCTTTCATTAATTGCCCTGGCATGGAGCCACCACTCACTTTTTCTTTGGGGTTGTCTTTTCTCATACATAGAAACCTGAGTATCCAAAGAACTGATGCTGTGTATTCCTCAAAGGAAACTGTCACTTATCCAGAGCAAGCAAGAATGATTTCTTCATTCACAGAATAAATTAAGTGTCTCGCACAGGAAAGAAAGTTTGAAAACTTTGTGGGCTACTCCATTTTCCCAGTTTCTCAGGATGGGTTTGTGAACAGCAACAATAATAAAAGTGCATGGTACCTGCAGGCTAATGTTACCGTAACTGTCTCCAATTATTTCAGCCTTGCACACAAGAACACAAGCTGTCACGGTTCAGACTGTCACAAAACCATTGTGGCTCTGGGCAAACCATTCAATTTCTCTGGGCCTTGGGTTTCTCACCTGTAAAGTGAGGCTTATTATACTACATGCTCCCTAAATTTCCTTCTACAATAAAGCTTCTAGTAGGTAGTACAACAAAGTACTAAGAACACAGACTCTGGAACCAGACTGTCTGAGTTCAAAACCTGGGTCCTCCACGTAACAGCTGAGTGACCTTGAACAATTTATTGAAACTCTCTAAGCTCCATTTTTCTCATCTGTAAAATGAGGATGATATTACCCACCTCATAGGGCTGTGATGAGGATGAAGACACTGAACACACGTCAAGTGCTTGTAATCATGGATAGAAGATAGTGAGTTTTCAATGCGTGTTAGCTATTACTATACTAAGATTCTATGTTGTTGACATTCAAAAACTGGTGACTAGTCCAGTACCTTTTTCAGTGACTCTTTTATTTTCACTTTACTATGTAAAATAACTGACATTTTGGACTATCACACCTTCTCCTGTAACTGGACCCCTGCAACGTGAGCAATATTAATCACTATATTTCTATTTCCTTTATCAGTTTATGTCACTACCATAGTCACAAGTGTTAACATCTTATACTGCTCCCTCCCCTTCATAAGCCCCACCACCATCTCCTTCCCCAGTGAACACACACTAACACACACACATACTCAAACCTTAATCATTACACTAATCAATTCCAACTGATCGATACTTCTACACCATATCCTTTCTTTTCCATTCCTACTACAATTGTATACGGAATGCCTTGATGATGATGAGACTAAATATGAAGACAATGGTCTTAGATTAATAAGTTGTGTTTAAAACATAAACATAGATCACACATGCTACATTCATTCACACAGCAAATATTTTTGAGAGCCTACCATGTATCAGGTCCAGCAAAGGCACTGTTGGGCCTAAAACAACGATGTAACATATCAAAATCTTATCTCAATTTAAACTCAGATGAATTTTCAATTATCATCCTATGGCAAGCCATAGAATGTTTATTTTGTAAGCAAACAGTTACTTGTAGAAAATAATTCATAAGTTACTAATTGTGTTCCCTTCTGAGGATTTTGCCTTAGTCTATAGATACATTTTTCTAGCTGTGACTTCTTCATCTGAATACTAAGGGATTTGACTAGGTAGCCTCAAAGGTCAGTTCCTGCTCTAATATTCTATGGAACAAAGGCAAAAACAGCTCCTTGTGACTAGGGCTCAAGAAAGAACAGCCTGGAAATTTAATGTATTCTAAAATATTGACTAGAAGAATATGCACCAAACTGATTATTTCTGGGGGTCAGCTTGTGAATGAATTGTATTCTTACATTCAAGTGACGGTCTCTGTCTCTCCTCTTTCTTTTCTGTTTGACTGCATTATTATTATATAGGCTGCCAAAAGGAGTGAAATGTGATCAGCTTTCCTGGAACACTACATCTGGAGAAGTTCCAAGGGGACACTCTCAACTCCTAATTAATTGATGGGTCAATTGAGCAACAACTGACATATAATGGAAAAAACATAGACTTTAGAGTCCAAAAACTGTATTTTAAGTCTTATTTTTTTTCCGTTGACTTTATTTCCAACCATGGACAATTCACATATCCTCTCTAAGGTTTAGGTTCAGCATCTATAAAATGCTGACCTTCAGAGTTGGCAGGTATGACCCTAGATTGGCTGTCTGTCTATATCCATTCATGCAAGATAGATAGTGTTGTGCCTTATTTTCCAGATGAGGAATCAGGGACTCAATGAGGTTGAAAGAGATCATATAGGTGAAAGTATGTTATAAATACCAAAGTTCTATATACATTTTGTTGTAGTTGTTATTACTGTTAGATCACTCCACCCAAATATTAGGGTTTTATGCTTGGTTGATTGCCATAATTCAGACAAGCAACTTTGATAGTGAGTAAATGTTTTTGTTCTTCTTGATTGGAAATAGAAAAAAATCAAGGGGAGAGAAGCACTTGTTCTTTCCACTAAACTAAGTAGTAAGAGGAATGATCTATGCCTATCTAATTCACCAGTGGGTATCTCAAGCAGGTAGGACAGTGCCTGGCATATAGCAGGAATTAAGTAGCATAAAATCCTTCTAAAGAGTGGTATGAGTCCAACTATTCACTTACAAAAAATGCCTGATCACATTATTGCAAGATTAACAAAAAAGTCCATACAGTTTGTCAGCTGAGAGCTGTGGGGTGCATAATCCAAATCCATGTAGTCCCATAATTGTGGCTTGGATACACCTCACAGGTATCTGCTCTGTCTTAAGTATTGATTCTGGCTCCTCTGGCTGGCTGAGATTTCCAGGATAGCAATAATTATAGGCACACCCTTATACCTTTTTGGCCCCAATCCAGGTAAAAATGCGAGAACATTGAAAATATGAAGACCCAGCCTCCACACTTTCCAAGAAAAAAATGTCCCTCCTATTTCTTCACCTGAACTCACCCTCTTCTTCCTGCACAGCCCTCTCTCCTCACCTACCTTAGACAATAAGAACTTTAATCAGGGTCTGGGCAGAGAACCAACATCAATTACCAGTCACTAATCACAGCGTTTAAATCTGTTTTACTTTTGGTAAATTGAATGAATAGTCAGAAGGGTGACTTAGAAAAATGAATGGGATAGTTATAGAATTTTTAATGGAATATATGAAACTAGTATGTATGAACACCAGCAAAGGGTGTTTCTTGATTTTTTTTTTCAAAGTGAGAGAGGTGAGAAAGAGATTGAAGGAGTTTTAAGGAAAAAGAAGAACAGAAAGACATCCATACTAGTGATTGACCCAACTGTGTCTTTAAAGATAGACCACATTTCGAGACGTAAACAGATCCACAGACAAAACAAACAAAAAAAACAAAAACCAAAAAACCCAAAGAGCAATTTTTAAGTGTTCAGCTTCCATTAGGAAATAAAATACTTTCCCATGAATAATAACCCTTCACGCTCCTTTTTGACATATCTAAGATAGAATCTATTTGGGGGTCAGTTAATTGGATCAACCTGCTCTTCAGAATAAGCATGAGATTTACAGAATGTTTTACATTCCAAATTTGAAAAAACCTTCCCATACCTGTCCCATCAAATTGCAACTGGCTACTATGTTAGCTATCAAATTTATGAGCTGTGAGCTTCCATGACCACTAACAGCTGTCTTGATTTTCCCTGGATCCACAGAAATGGTGGTTGAGAAGAAATTCATAAGTGTTGGTTCTGGAATCCTACAGCAGCCTCATGAGACTAGAGCAAGAAAAGAGAAAAAGGTTTCTGTTTCCTTCAGATTTGATTTTAACAAGATTCCAGACTGACAGAATTTTCCAATCAAATGGGACCACTTTAAATACCAGGATATGGTGATTCTTTTTCTTACTATTTGATTTTAATATTTAATTTTTTTACCCAGAAACCATAAGGCATCATTCAATAAATATTTAATAGGCTGCTATAACAGAGAAAGTCCTGTGCTAAGTCCTGCTAAATATATAATGGAAAATAAGAGAGCTTGCTTCCAATCCAGTTATATTTATATACATATATATGCCATATATATAACATAATATAAAGTTTATATATATATATATATATATATATATATATATATATATATATAGCAACACACAAACACAAATAGGGTAATGCAGGTATGTAAAAAGGAAGGCCATAAAGAAAGAGTGGGCAAATAGCAGAGAAGAATTAAAAGACATGAGCTCTGAGTTATGCCCCTGCCCCCCAAAAATGAAGGTTTCAGTTGATGGAAAGAAAAGGGTTGGCAGATATGAGATAAACCTGTCAACTTGGGAAATATTAAGAGATCATGTTTCAGTGGTACTTAAGTGACAAATTTTAAAAGCCCTTAGAAATCAGGCTCAAGAATTTGGCCTTCATGCTATAGGTAACAAAAAGCCATTCAAGGATTCTGAATAATAAAGTAACGTGACGGAAGTGATATTTAGAAGGGTCCAGGTAGCAGCACTAGTTCAAAAGATTAGTTCAAGAGAGAGTAGCCTGGAGGCACGGAGACTAAAGGAAAGAAACGTCATGGGAAGTCAGAGTGAGTGAGGATGCCCTTTGATATCAAGCTGATCTGGGTTCAAGTCCCATTCACTAGCTATACGGCCTCAAGTAATTTATTTAACTTCTCTTTGGTTTCATAGTGTTCCCATCTGTAAAACAGGAACAAGAGAAAAAGAAAACTTTAACAAGTTTTTGGTCAGGATTACATCAGATAGTATAATGTAAAGGGCCTCACAAGAAACCTGCTGTCGTTATTCCACTGCTTTCTGGCTCCATTGTTTCTGATGAGTTATAACCCATTTCTCACATTGTTAATTCCCCTTGGACTTGTTGAGTCATTTTTCTCTTGGTGCTTTCAAGTTTTTCTTTTTGTCTTTAGCTTTTCAACAAATTGATGTGATGCATCTAGGTGTAGATCTTTTTGTTTATCCTTCTTGGAGTACTTTGAGCTCCTCATTCGGCCATTTTGGAAATTGTTGTCTTTTAAGTAATGTTTAAGTCAATCCAACTTTATACTCCCCTTTGGTTGTTATATTTTTCTTTGATATTTTGCCCCACTAGCCACCTTACCAGTTACTTCACCACTACCATATTTTACTTCCTCTCAAAACTCAGACAGAATGAATATGGTATTAGTTTCTATGGTGTTAAGAAATTTGTAAATTCCTTGATCTCCTTTAATAAAAGCTAGTATTTATTCATTACTCCCTACTAATCTCTAATCATCTTGTTAAGTACTTTGCAATATAATCTCATGTTACTGATGAAATAAAATTCATATCTTATGGCAAGACAAGAAATATTTAAACAAAATTTTTCAATGCCTGTTTGGTCCTCCTCCCTCCCCTTTAGTGTGATTGTGCATCTACATTAACCATAACTCCTTAGGAAATAACATTCCTTCTTAATCTTGTAAAGGGTCACAATGACCCACTACTCACTTTGTACATGCAGATAACCCTTTGTCTCAAAAACTTATGTAACTGTTCTTTGATCTCTAGTGGGTGGAACTGTCCTCAGAGCCTTCTGAAAGACTGTCTCTAACTGATTCACTTTGTTGTAAAGGAAAAACTAACACACTATTGTAAAACAGTTATACTCCAATAAAGATGTTTAAAAAAATAAATAAATAAAAATAATAACTCAAAAAAAAAAGACTGTCTCCCAAGTTGGTGTGAATAAAAACTTTCCATTTCTTTCTTAGATTAACTATTGATTAATTTTTCATCAACAGAACCTTCATCACAAGCCTATGAGCTATATATTAACATTATTCCATTCTACAGATGAGGAAACTAAGACTCAGTGGGATTAAGTAATTTATCCTAAATTGCACAGTTAGCAATAATTAGATAAGACCAGATACAACCCAGTAGTCTAGCTCTTAAGCACTGTGTGCTATTGTCTCAATTGAAACATGCATATTTAATTTTGTATTTCTTTTCCCAAAGGCAGAAATTTGCTTTAAGTCTTCAGCCATTATTATAACTTGAATACAATGAGAATATGATTTACATTTCTATTGGAGCCCCTATTTGTACTCCCATACAAGAGGTATTTGCACAGTGTTTTACATACCTCGACTTTGGTAATAAATTATCTGGATTCAAGTAAATGTTCATCTCTTTGCTACCTTTGTGACTTGACAAGTTATTTAAAGTCTCTGTGTCTTGGTTTCCTCATCTTAATTCAGCATAATAAGAGTAACTACCTCATAGAATTTTATAAGAATAAAATTACAGGGCTTCCCTGGTGGCACAGTGGTTAAGAATCCACCTGCCAATGCAGGGGACACGGGTTAGAGTCCTGGCCCGGGAAGATGGCACATGCCACGGAGCAACTAAGCCCATGCGCCACAACTACTGAGCCTGTGCTCTAGAGCCCGTGAACCATAACTACTGAGCCTGCATGCCACAGCTACTGAGCCCACATGCCACAACCACTGAAGCCCGCGTGCCTGGAGCCCGTGCTCCGCAACAGGAGAGGCCACCACAGTGGGGGGCCTGCGCACTGTGGCGAAGACCCAATGCAGCCAAAAATAAATAAATAAATAAATAAATAATTTTTTTAAATTACATAATAGACATAAAATGCTGGGACACTGTCTACCACAAATTAAGCTCTCAGTAATTTGGAAATTACCTTTACCTTTTATCTCTTATATTGTACTTATCTGACTACATAGTAATTTCCTGTTTGTCTGTCTCTCCTTTAGATTATTAACTCCAAAAGGCAGGAACAGTATCATTTTCATCTTTGTAGCTCTAAGGCCAACAGTCCGAAACACAGTAAGAGCGCATTAAACGTTTAAGGGACAGATGAATATACAAGTCCTTTTCAACGGACAAGCTAACGCTTTACATCAGGTGGGCTTTCGGCCTAGAAAAGGATTTGCAGGTGTTCTCTGTTAATTTTCAGAATGTGTAAGTTCACCACATTCATAGCAGTAAACTGCAGATGGCAAAGGCATCAAGAACGTCTTACAAATAAGAGAGAGAATGGTGTCTGTGGCTCTATAGCTCATTATACATCTTCAACAAATTCTACTTCATGTAATTCCACAGAAGCTAATGAGAAGTAATGAGGACTAATGACCCAGAAATTCTCTTGGATTCAGAATAATCCACACTAATCTTACTGTAGGTCAAAACATAAGCACATTTGGGTAGTTGTCTTTCCTTGTAGGTGTTTTTTCATTCCCTTCTCTTTTTATTTATTTATTTATTTATTTATTTATTTATTTTTTGTGATACGCGGGCCTCTCACTGTTGTGGCCTCTCCCGTTGCGGAGCACAGGCTCCGGACGCGCAGGCTCAGCGGCCATGGCTCACGGACCCAGCCGCTCGGCGGCATGTGGGATCTTCCCGGACCGGGGCACGAACCCGTGTCCCCTGCATCGGCAGGCGGATTCTCAACCACTGCGCCACCAGGGAAGCCCTCCCTTCTCTTTTAATTCAACATTTGGTCACATTGCCCATCCCACCTTCCTTCTCTCTCATCTTCATGTGGTCAGTCCACATATACACTGAAGGAAATATCTGCATTACATGCCACATTAGCCTCTTGAGAGGGCCTTATAAACCAGAAAATATAATAGCAGAGCACTGTACCATATACCAGAGAGAGAGAGAAAGAGAGAAAGCCTATTAGTACACTTAGGAATTCAGTACAACAAACATGGGATAATACCACTTGTATTTGAAGTTCAGCTCCGTATCTGCTACCCGCGCCTCTTTTTCATAACATAAGTCACTTCTTTGAGCATGTTTCCTCATCAATGGTGAGAAGATAGTATTGCTTTTCTCACTGTTTTTTTTTTCAGAATTAAATGAGATAATTAGGTAAAACATTTTCACAATGTCTGGCATGAAATGAGCTATTATTAATATTATTATTCTATATGTGTCAGGCCCTGGGAATTTTTATAGAGATGAAACAAGATACTTTCGTGGAAATACATAAACAGTACAAGAGAAATGTAGGTGAGAGAACAAAGAAGGAAGGAGGCTATGTTATTGTCATTCTCAATTTACAGATGTGGAAACTGAGGCTTAGAGAAGTTAGCAACTGGCAGTAGGTTAATGTCCTTAAAATTAATTCAGCAATTAATTAGACATTCCTAAATGTCTAATTCATTCTATCAAATTCACTGGTTTAATGAAAATGATTTTTATAGTTTGAATAGATGAGGAAACTGAAAATCAAGGAGGAATACTTTAAAAGCTGAAAAAGAGGTTGAATTTTGACTTCTGCTAATAAAACATTTTTTAGCAAATAGAAATGTCAGTATGTATTATGGAAAGTTCTCAGTTTCTACTGATTTCTAAACTCACGTTAACATTATTTCTGTTTTGTCAGATTTTAACAATTTTAGGATTTTTTCAGTCTATTTCTAAAATTCTTCCCTCACGTTTTCTGATTTATGGTCAAGGTATTAGAAGCACTAATCATATTATGATCTACCATAGCAAAATATGAACAGTCCCACTTTCTTTGTACACTTTGAACCTTTAAATTCTTTGTGTCCAGTATTTCAATAAACTTATATAACACATTGGCCTATCCCAATTGTTTATCAGCAAACAGAGTTTCTGCTTTTCCTATGTGATGAGATTTTTTTAGGTTAGTTTTATTTCTTCAAGATGACTTTGGATTTACGTTTAAGTTCTCAATTTAATTTAAATACTTTATGTAATTAAATCTACTTTAAATAACTGAAAATTGGACTTAATCTAAGATAAAGATTTAATTCCATTCAAAGTTGAAATTTCACATGCTTTTGAATTTAAATTTTAAATGGCTACAGATACAAACTGAAAGCTGATAACATGTGAGATGCTGGCAACAGAATATTAAAAATGCTTAAAGTTGGGGGCTTCCCTGGTGGCGCAGTGGTTGAGAATCCGCCTGCCGATGCAGGGGACACGGGTTCGTGCCCCGGTCTGGGAAGATCCCACATGCCACGGAGCGGCTGGGCCCGTGAGCCATGACCGCTGGGCCTGCGCGTCCGGAGCCTGTGCTCCGCAACGGGAGAGGCCACAACAGTGAGGCCCACATACCGCAAAAAAAAAAAAATGCTTAAACTTAAAAAAGTACAAAATGACAGTCAAAAGCATCCAAATTCAGGAGCAGAAACAATCTAAAATGTATGAAAAGGGAAAATGTTGGTTGGAAAACAGCATTTCTTACAGAAACTTTTATCATTTTTAAAATTCTTTGACCATTTTCTCAGCATATCAACTTCAGTGTAACTCATATTCTTTAAACTTAAAAAATTTATGTAAATTTGGCAAAAACTGGTTATTTGGTTAACAGGTCATCTGGAGAACTGACCTGCCTCCTAGATAACTTTCCCAATGGCACACACATACCGACAGCCAGTACTGGAGCCAAAATCTGCCTAGAACACCGGTAATGCTTCTCTCTGTACAACATTTCAGAGAATATGGGGACAAAGAAACTCAAATGGAAAGTCTACTTTAGCAACTTTCAGTTGATCATAGATTACCAGATGCCAGGCAAAGTGGTATTTTGGTTTTGACTATGTAATCAGAAAAATTAAGCAACATGTTATGGGCTATTCCCAGGCTTTTCATGTGAAAAGATAAGCCTCCTTTTAGTGTCCTCCACATTTTCAGCTAAATATTACCTTCCAAACACCCTTTTAATCAAAGAAGAAGGGAGTTCCATTTTCTGGTTCCCCAGGAGTTTATCAGAAACTATAGTATTTACCTGTTCACACAGCCAGACTCTGAAATATGCCATAATATTTTTTATTGTCATTTTTTACTCCTTAAAGGAGACGGTAAAATTCTCTTTTAGAAGAAAAGCAAGATTATACATGAAGGAGAAAAGAAAACATACTTTGACAGGTAGCCAAAGAAATAGAAAAACAAACAATAGTTGCCTCTTTCTTCCAAAATTTAACAGCTTTGTCTATTTTGAATATATGGTTCCTGTTTGGAAAACTCCTGTCACCAATGTTCGTGATAAAATGTTACTAAAATACATATTTATACTATCTCTTTTCAAGAGTTATATAAACCCCTATTTATTTACTGCAAGGAAATGCCATACTTTTCAGTGATCTATTTCCTTTCTGTAACAAAGGCATTTTAGAAAAAGCCAAGAAAATTAGAACAGAATGATGTACCACACACCGTGTGTACGTGTTCAGTAAACGGTATCTTATGTTGACAAGGAGGAGGAAAAGGAGAAGGGGAAGTGTAATTCTAAGCACGTTCGTTTTCTTAATTTATGCTGCAAGACAGAATTATTTCGTCACACCTCTGTATTTAATGTAAAATCAGTGATGAGGCAATCACTAAAATGTAATCAGGCAGAAGAGAATAAGTACTAAGATCTACTTTTTAACCGTTTTCCTGGTAAGTAGAGGAGACAGTACTATTTCACATTCCATGATGGATGTGTTTTAGGAATTGAGGGCTGGGGATTTTTCTGGAACGCCTCAGGGCATGTCAATGTGATTGTCATTTTAGTAACCAATTGTCAAGTGCCTACTATATGCTAGCAATATATTTATTTATTTAATCTTCCAGGTAAGGCTTCCCAGTGGTGCAGTGGTTAAGAATCGGCCTGCCAATGCAGGGTACACAGGTTTGAGCCCTGGTCTGGGAAGAACCCACATGCCGCGGAGCAACTAAGCCCGTGCGTCACAACTACTGAACCTGTGCTCTAGAGCCCGCAAGCCACAAGTATTGAAGCCTGCACGCCTAGAGCCCATGCTCTGCAACAAGAGAAGCCACCACAATGAGAAGCCCGCACACCGCAATGAAGAGTAGCCCCCACTCACCGCAACTAGAGAAAGTCCGTGCGCAGCAACGAAGACCCAATGCAGCTAAAAATAAAAATAAATAAATAAATTAATTAATTAATTTTTAAAAAAGAATAACTTCCAGGTAATATTACCACCACTATTTTATAGATGAGGAATAAAATCAAGGTCTTACGCACGTCTAACGGCTTAAAAGCAAAAGAGGCAAAAATTAATAGTTGCAATTCCAGAGCCTGAGTTGTAGTAGATTTTTTTTTTTTTAATTTCAAGAGGCAGTGTTCCCCAGTGATTTAGACAGCACGAACTCTAGTGCCAGACTGCCTGCATCTGAACCCTGGCTCTGCTCATTACTAACTCTATGACCTTGGGGCAAGTTACTTAATTTCTCTGCCTTTCAATTTCCTTATCTGTAAAATTAGTTATTTTGATGATTAACTTAATATATCTAAGGCATTCAGATCATCAGTGCCTGGTACAGAATAAGCACTATATAATTATCAGCTATTATTAATTCTTGCCCAGTATCTATTCCATTTTAGAAAAAATAATCCACATTTTCCCTTCAAGAACGCTTTCCTACTACTCTTAGTGTATATGGTTTAAATGGTATAGCTACATCCTGATTTCTGACATAAATATTTGCTCCAAGCCTGCTAATCAGAGCAATGAATCTCCATCGTCACTGGCTCAAGAATGCACTTAGGACGCAAGCTTGTCCAATAAAATTTTTGGAGAATTGTCTGGGGGAAAAAAACCAGGTTCTTTCATTTGGACTGAGAGCCATCAGAATTTAAGTATAGAGTTTCCAGGAGTCACCTTCTAGGAAGAGAATGCTTAAGAGTGGATCCCATGTGAGACAAAGCATAAATAAATGATAAAGAAGGAGAGAAACAAATCTAAAGGCATCATTTGAGCCCCTCAATCCAGCCCTGACCAACAAAATCTACCCATGAACTTTAAAGGTAAATGAGCCAAGTCTACTCTCTGCTTAAGTCAGTTTGAATTGGGTTTCCATAACCTGCAAGCAAAAGTATTCTTATTAATACCTCTACTGTTCTCTTTTTAAAAGTTAAGCAATTACTCATTTTGAGCAACTACTCCTACCCACCCTTCCTGCTATAACAAACTGGGCCAAAATCATGAGCAGTGCTACATTTGGTTACATACAATATATCATTTGGTTCCTGCACCCCACCCCACCCCCCACTTATTTGTACTATACAGAGGAGGAAGAAGATGGGGGCTTGAGAAATTAAGTAAAATTTCTGATTTTATAGATTTATTTATGTATTTTTGTTTTATTTCATTATTTTAAAGTCTAAGGTGGATTATCCAGATACAAGTAAAATTAAGAAAAATTTTCTCTTGTTATACTGAATGGTCAAGTCTTCAGTCTTTCTCTTTAAGAGAAAAAAAACCCAAAATCCTGACAGAGAGTTTGGCCTAATCATTAAACTAAGTTACCATAAAATTCAAGGATTTTTTTCCTTCCCATAAGCTTCCATGAAATTGCATCCCTCTCTTCCTGTATCGTATCCATTAATTAAGAAAGATCATGGGGCAGAAAAAAAGCGACTTGCAGCCCAGGTGTAAGAACATACTTAGCAGTTGACCTTCACATACAGACTCCCTGGCTCCACAGAAATGAGACTTTTGGAAGCACAATTTTAGATGCCAACCTAAAATTCCAAATGCTATTGAAGCAAGAATTTATTTTCACTTCTGATCCTTAGTATTATTAGATGTGGGAAAGATAAATTAAATGTGAACTCTAGTCCTGGCCAGACTGTAAGTCTATGGCATGACATGAAATTTTTGGCGATTACACTATCTCCTATATCTGTGAAACTATTTCTTACACAATCCAGTGATATGTCTATACTCTAAGAAAATGATCTTTTTTCTCCATTTGAAAATACCTCACTTAATTTACAGTACAATGCACATGCCAGGCACCACCATGAAAATCATTCCCTATTACTTCCGCCTGCTACAACCAATACTGTTTAATTTCCTAACAGCCTCTATCTGCAACTGACAAGCCATATGAGTACCAGGAATCAAAATGCTGGAAAAGAAGCAGATAAACTAAGACAGATAAGGTTATTAAGAGCTGTAGAATTAGACATCCTTGCTGAATAAAAAGGATGGAGCTGGCAGTTTCATAGGTGCCTCTGATTGATACAACAAATGTGACAACAGCAGATGATGTACAGTAAGCTAAATATACATCAAAACAGAGGAGCAGACAGTCTTTTTCATTCTTTTTTAATTTTAGCTCAATCTTTGAAAGTTCATCTGATTTACTGACCTTAGTGTCTGATTTTTCTTCTCTAGAACAGGAGTTTAGCTTGAGCTATGGGAGTCATACAGGGCTGGAAAGAGGGTCTCCTGCCTAGAGCAGTGGGTGCTGTCATTGCCAAGAATCCCATGGATTCAATAGTAAAAATATAAGGTGGACAGAGCCAAAGTTAATGACCTTATGAAAAGGGACCAAATGAACCCGTGACTCAATAGGAAATCTGAAGCAGAAGTTGGGACTTGGAGAACAGAATCAGGGGTTGAAGGGACAGGAAGATGAAGTAAGGAACCTTCAAGTAAAGGCAAACCAGGAGTCAGGTAAGTGAGTTCTGAAACAGAAGCCATGGGCCTCTGCTGTCTCAAAGGCCTAAGGCCATCATGGCAGGGCCTGGATGTTTCCAAAGCCAAAGAGCCAGAGGACACAAATTTGAACTAATGATATCCTGTAATGACCAAATTGAAGTGCCAGTGGAAGATCCTTCATAGGAGAGAAATTTTAAAATAATTACCAAAGTTAATTTCTCAGTTACTCATCTATGAAATTTAAAATAGTGAATAAAGAATATGCTTTGGAATTCTGCAGACTTGGGTTCAGGTTCAGGCTTTTTCTCTGACTTTGAGTGCTGTGGTTAGTAACTTTGCTTATCTAAAACTCAGCCCCCTGAGAATAATACTAGTGCTTACCTCATAAGGTTTAAAAAAAAAAAAAAAATCCACAGAAAGTGCTGAACATATTACCTATTATATACAAAGTGATATGTACTTAAAAAAAAAAAGACCAGCTTCCTTCAGGTATAACTGACCTATGTAAACTACATATATTTAATTTGCACAATTTGAGTTGTGCATATGTATACACATATATATGTGTATATATGTATACATTTATTGAATCATCTCCATATGTATGTATACATTTATTGAATGTATGTATACATATGTATACATTTATTGAACCATCTCCATAATTCGGAAAATGAACACACCCATCATCCACCAATGTTCTCTCATGCCCCTTCCTCTACCTCCTTCCTCTCCTCTTCCCACCATCACCCCACTAACATTCCAAGAAACAACTGATTTTTTTTCTGTCACTATAAATTAGTTTTTATTCCTTAGAATTTTATACATATTTATATATATTTGAATATTTTAAATATATAAATATCTTTCTAAATATATATAAATAAAATTGTGTAGTATGTACTCTTCCATTTGAGGGGGGAAAGTCTAGCTTCTTTCACTCAGCCTAACATTTTTGAGATTTATTGTGTCAGGAGTCCCAGCATCACCCTTAGGTTTGATGATTTGCTAGGTGCAATCACAGGATTCATCTAGTCATTCTGGTGGCTATGGTTTGCTCCAGGATAAAGGATACAAAGTATCATCAGCAAAGGGAAAGGAACATGAGATGAAGTCCAGAGGAAAACAGACACAAGGTTCCAAGAGTCCTCTCTCAGTGAAGTCACACAGGATACACTTAATTCTCCCAGCAACAAGTTATGACAACACATGTGTAATGTTATCTACCAGGGAAGCTTATCAGATACTCAGTTCCTGAAGTTTTTACTGGGGGCTGGTCATGCAGGCAGTATCTGTCTGATATGAACCAAAATTCCAGACTCTCAGAAGGAAGGCAGGTGTTCAACATAAACTATATTGTTTGCACAAACAGTTTAGGTACACTGAGTCATTTTTTAACAGTTCTGAGAATGGTGGGAACCCTCTTGAAATTCAAGCTCCCAGTTACCAACCAAGGGCCAAACATTTAAGCATGTCTTTTTAAGGACAGCAGTCTCAAGCCTGCTAGTGTTAACTCTTTTCTGAACATTTACTCATGCTGCTGCATGTATAAGTAGTCCATTCACTTTCATTGCTGAGCAGCATTCCATTAGCAGATGTAAGCTTTTATATATAGAATGAATATCCATTCACCTCTTGATAAGCAGGTAGAGTGTTTCCAGTTTGGGCCTATTACAAATATAGCTGCTATGAACATCCATGACCTAGCCTTTGTCTGGACATATGTTTTCACTACTCTTGGGTAAATACCTAGGAGTGGAATGGCAGGGCCATTTGCTAGGTATATACTGAATGATCTAAGAAACTGTCAAACTGTTTTACAAACTGTCTGTACCATTTTACATTCCCATCAGCAGAGTATAAAGAGTTCCATTTGATCTACATCTTACCAACACTTGATATCTTCATTCTTCTTCATTTGGGACATTCTAATAGGTTTGTAGTGATAGCTCATTGTACTTTTAATTGGCATTTTCCTAGTAATGCACAGTGTTGAGCATCTTTCGTGTTCACTTGCCTTCATATATTTATGCTTTGCCTATTCAAAGATTTTGCCCATTTTTTTGAAAAAAATGGTTGTTTCTTACTTGAATTTTGAGAATTTTTACATATTATGTATAAAAGTCCTTTGTCCTATATGTGACTTACACCAATATTTTTCCCAGTCTATGGGATGTCTTAACTTTGCAGACTGTCTTAACTTTGAACAAGACCAACTTCTCAAATTTTTTTCTGTAAACACCATGCTTCTGTATCCTTTCTAAGAGAGCTTTACCTAATCAAAAACTATACAGATTTTCTCCCATATTTGTTTATAGAAATTTTACTTTTGTCTCTGATTTAAATCTATACTCTAATTTTTTACTATTATGCAAGGTATGGCTGAAGGTTTTACTTTGGCAGCCTCATCTCTTGAAAAGGCTGTCCTATCTTTCCTGAATAACCTTTATACCTTTGACAAGAAACAATGGAGCACATAGGTGTAGGTTTATTTATCAATTTTGTGTCTGTTCTACTGATCTGGATTTTTTTTTCTAAGACTTTATTTAACATTTCTTATAGTCTGGGTCTGTTGGTCATGAATTACTTCTTCTCTTACATCTTAAAGTGTTTTTATTTTTCATTCACCTTTTTTTTAAGGATTTTTTTTGATGTGGACCATTTTTAAAGTCTTTATTGACTTTGTTACAATATTGCTTGGTTTATGTTTTGGTTTTGGCTTCAAGGCATGTGGGATCTTAGCTCCCCGACAAGAGATTGAACCCGCACCCCCTGCACTGGAAGGCAAATTCTTAACCAGTGGACCACCAGTGAAGTCCCTTCATTCACTTTTGAAAGATTTTTCTGGGTACAGTATTATGTCTGTTTCTTCCTCTTCTTTCTTTCCATCCTTACCTTTCTTTCCTTCTTTTCCTTGCTTCTTTCCCTTCATTTCCTTCTTTCCTTCTTTCAGCTCTTTAAAGACATTGCTTTACTGTTTTCTGGCTTACATTGTTTCCAACAAGATGTCTGCTGTTTTGGCTTCACTGTATATAACATCTTTTTTGTTTTATTTTTGTTTTCTCTTTGTCACTCATTTTAAACATTTTAATTATGATATGCTTAGGGTCTGCTGGGCTTTGAACTTCTTGTACTAGTGGGTTTACAGTTTTCCTCAAAGTGTGAAAATTATCAGACATAATTAGCAAATTATCAAACAAAATAATCAGACAAAATTTATTTTAAAACATTCTGTCCCAATTCCTTCTCTCCTCTCTTGAGGACTTCAATTACACATACATTAAGTCATTTAAAGTTGTCTCACAACTCATTTTCTGTTCCTTTTTTTTTTTTTTTTTTTTTTGGCTTTTTCTCTGTGCATCTCATTTTGGAGAGCATCTATTGCTATGTCTTCAGATTCCTTTATCTTTTTTCTGCAATGTCTAATCAGCTGTTAAGCACATCAAGAATAGCTTTTCATTTCAGACATTATAGTTTTCATGTCCAGAAGTTTGAGGTTTTTTTTACATGTTCTACATCCCTACTTAACGTGCTTAACCTTTCCTCTAGGTTCTTTAAAATATGGAATACAGAAAAAATAAATCTTTTCATGTTCTTATCTACTAATTCAGTCTACTGTGACATTTTGTGTTTGATCTTCATTAATTTTTCTCTTTATTATGTGTTGTATTTTCTTGCTTCTTTGCATTCTTAATAATTTATTGAACTGTCAACATTGTAAATTTTATTTTGTTGAGTCCTGGATATTTTGGTTTTCCTGTAGATATTTTTGCGTTTTATTCTGGAACAAAGTTAAGTTACTTTGAAACAATTTTCTACTTTCAGGTCTTATTTTTAAGCTTTGTTATGTAGTGATACATCAGTATTTAGGCTAGGTCTAATTTTACCACACCACTGAAGCAAAACCCTTCTGCTTATTCAATCCAATGTATTCATGAATTATGATGTTTTCTACTGTAGCTAATGGAGCAGTTACTATTTCTGGCCCTGTGTCAGTTCTGAGCCCTCTTCCCTCAAATCATTTTGGAAGGTTATTTCCCCAGCCTTAGTAGTGCCTCACACATGAACTAATCAATACTCAAGGGAAGATCTGATGGAGACCTTCAGGTCTCTGAAGCTCCCATCTCTGTAGCTCTCTCCTTTCTATGGCTCTAGCTCCCTTGGCCTCCCCAGACTCCCAGCTCCATCTCTTTGACTCAGGGAGGGCACTGTGCTCATTTGCATTTTCCTTCCCTGAACTGCAGCCTAGACAGTAATCAGGGACTTTTAGGTCTCATCTTATTTGTTATTTGTTGATCGCTATCTCAAGAATAGTCTTTCATAAATTTAACCTGGTTTTTAATTATTTCAGGTAGTAAACTAAATTTGGTCCTTATTTCTTCATGTTGCCTGGAAAGCCTATGTATTGGGTGGGCCAAAAGGTTCGTTCATTTTTTCCATAAGGTATCTCTAGTAGTATTTAGTTGTCTTTAACTTCATTTGAAACAATTTTGTTAGACTGTATGTGACAGCTGTCCTATCAGCATGCATTTTAAAAAAGACATCAAAACTGGTGAATTTTTGTGTAGCCATTTTAATATTGAAGATGGAAGAAAAAAAGCAACAGTTTCAGCATATTATGCTTTATTATTTCAAGAAAGGCAAAAACACGACTGAAACACACACAAAAAAGATTTGTGCAGTGTATGGAGAAGGTGCTGTGACTGATCAAATGTGTCAAAAGTGGTTTGCAAAGTTTCGTGCTGGAGATTTCTCACGGGGTTATGCTCCACGGTCAGGCATACCAGTTGAAGTTGATAGTAATCAAATCGAAACAATTGAGAAAACCAACATTATACCACGTGGGAGATAGCTGACATACTCAAAATATCCAAATCAAGCGCTGAACATCATCTGCACCAGCTTGGTTATGTTAATCGCTTTGATGTTTGGGTTCCACATAAGTTAATCAAAAAAACCTTCTTTACCGTATTTCCACATGTGATTCTCTAATGAAACGTAATGAAAACGTTCAGTTTTTAAGACAAACTGTGATGGGCAATGAAAAGTGGGTACTGTACAACAATGTGAAACAGAAGAGATCGTGGGGCAAGCGAAATGAACCACCACCAACCACACCAAAGGCTGGTCTTCATCCAAAGAAGGTGATATTGTGTATATGGTGGGATTGGGAGGGAGTCCTCCATTTTGAGTTCCTTCCAGAAAACAAAACGATTAATTCCAACAAGTACTGCTCCCAAGTAGACCAAGTGAAAGCAGCACTTGACGAAAAGTGTCCAGATTTAGTCAACAGAAAATGCCTAATATTCCATCAGGATAATGCAATATTGCATGTTTCTTTGATGACCAGGCAAAAACTGTTACAGCTTGGCTGGGAAGTTCTGATTCATCCACCGTATTCACCAGACATTGCACCTTCGGATTTCCATTTATTTCGGTCTTCACAAAATTCTCTTAATGGAAAAAATTTCAATTCCTTGCAAGATTGTAAAAGGCACCTGGAACAGTTCTTTGCTCAAAAAGATTAAAAGTTTTGGGAAGATGGGCTTCCCTGGTGGCGCAGTGGTTGAGAGTCTGCCTGCTGATTCAGGGAATGCAGGTTCGTGACCTGGTCCGGGAGGATCCCACATGCCGTGGAGTGGCTGGGCCCGTGAGCCATGGCCGCTGAGCCTGCGCGTCCGGAGCCTGTGCTCCGCAACGGGAGAGGCCACAACAGTGAGAGGCCCGCGTACCGCAAAAAAAAAAAGTTTGGGGAAGATGGAATTATGAAGTTGCCTGAAAAGTGGCAGAAGGTAGTGGAACAAAAGGGTGAATACGCTGTTCAATAAAGTTCTTGGTGAAAATGAAAAATGTGTCTTTTATTTTTTTCTGTAACTTATTATAAGTATTTAATAAGCCATTCAAAGCAACCTATATGTATATGTTTATGTGTTTTAAAATGGAGATCTTAGAGAACCTCCAGTCCAAAGCCTTCAAAATTTGTGAGTGTTGTTTTTTTAACTGTAGGCTACATGATCAGAAATCCATGTACATGTGGGCTACATAAAGTTTATTTTGTTGATAAGAACAATAAATAGAGAAAATTCATACCAAGCATACAAGAATAGGACTTAATAGGTGAGTTAGTACATATCAAAGCTTTATTCATACTACTTTTCCTTTCAGTAAGTCATTTTTCAGAGTGTCCCAGTTTGATGCAATTTTGGTGAAATTAAACCTGGACAGCTCAAAATTATGTAATTAAATATATTCAGCTTCCATTAAAAATCATAATTGATTCAAAGTTAACATAATACCTGGTAGCAATAATATGAGAGCAGAAATAGCCTATTAGCTGATATGTACCAGACAATTAGCTGATGTGTACCAGATAATTATTGAAAACTATGGTAAGGAAAATGGGTAGGTTAAATATTTTTCATGGAATACATTCAATCAGGAAGATATATGGCAGATGGCCTACATGTAATATAATATTCTCCTTTTACAGATGAGAAAACTCAAAATTAAGTAACAAGCAGAATCGCACATTTGATATGTGACTAAATATGAATATAAACTTAAACGATTTGACTCTCAGTATTGATTATTAATTTACCTGTAAGTTTGCTCAGAATGAAAATTCCTTCTTCAGTATGGAACATTTCTCTGTATCAGAATTTGGGACCCAGAGAGAAGCCAGTGTTGAATCCCAACTCATCAACCGTTCACACTGTCATGGGGCATCTAATCCATGATAGATGTTGTTTGGGTAATGTGAAAAACCTCATTAATTGATTCAAGTAATATTCTGAGCATCTTCTACATGCCATTCATCATCTTAAGTGCTAGAGATACAGAGATGAACAAAACAGACACGATTCTGCTCACAAGGATTTTACCTTCTAGATGGAGTAAGGACAAAAAATAAGTATAGAAAGAGAAGATAACCTCAAGTAGTGACGAGTGACATAATGAACGTAATACAATGGTAGTTGTCATGAAGAATGATACCAATGGATGGCTTTGTAATATATATCAGAGATAGATCTTATAGGACTTTCTAATGGAGTGTATGAGAGGATTGAGGGAAGAAATAAATTGGGGTGGGGCAGGTATAGGAAAGAGCACCTGGGTAGGTAGTGCACAGAAAAAAGGAATCCAAAATTCTGTTTTGTCCTAATTAAGTGTGAGGTGCTTATTAGAACAGTCCTCAAACTTTAATGTGCACGGGAATCACCTGGGGAATCTTGTTAAAATGCAGTTTCTGATTCAGTGGGTCTGAGGTGGGCCCAGGATCCAACATTTCTGACATTTCTTGAACAATGCCAATGATACTGAAACACAGACCATGCTTTGAGTAGCAAGACCATAGATAACCAAGGTGAATACAGGTAGAATAGAGATCTGGAGCTCTGTAGAAAGAAAAGGAATTGAGCTATAAAATTTGGGAACATTAGATGTATTTCTTAAGGAGAGCCCAAATTGAGAATATATAGAATTAGCAAACAAGAAAATTTGAAGGAAAATACTGTAAATTTAGTAAAGAATGTATAAGAAGCTCACATTTGTGTAACACAGAATGTGAGTGCAAAAGAAGTTAAGAAAGACAAAGGGATTAATGTAGAGTTCAGGAAACAGTGATGGGATGTGGGCTGGTTATTGCACCATAGATCTATTAGGCTGGTAAGAAGAAAAGGATCCCTCTGATTCCTTTTTGGCTAATATTATCCTGTTCCACCTTATAAGAATCACTTAGAATTTTAGAGAAAAAAAAAGAAACAAAGCTTGGAGTAACAGACAGCAGGCAAAGCAAGAAAAGTAATCAGAGTCTTTACTAGTGAATATTAAGCACAAAACTAACAGCTTAAAAATTAATCCTTATACTAATGGCTAACTGGACCATTTTGGGGGGAAAATGGAGAAATATGAGCACATCCAGCAAATGAAAACGTTAAAACCATTGTTGAATTTTGACTATACTCTAAGTTAAAAAAGAGAAGGAAGATCCCCTAAAGGGCTGTTCAAAGCATTTAAATTTGAGCTCACCAAAGCATGTACTAATGTTTTAACAGCTGGAGTGGTTAAGCATTCTTCTGTTTTAGCAGTTTTAATAGCTGATGACAAGAGGCCAATGTTAGACACACAGAGGGCTCAACAGCCTCGCAGGCAACACCTGAAGTGTGAGTCTGTTTTGATGGGATGGAACAGTGTCTTCTGAAGAACAAAAATGCTTAATAGACTGTTCTATACATTTAAAGTAATTTGCCCTTTACTTAAATTTAACCAACAGATTCCACAAAAGCTCTAAGCAACAGTATTGCAATTGCCGGGCAGATCATCATCAGTGAACACATATCTAGTGACCATAACATGGGAGCACATCTATTCTGTGTTCAGACAGACACTGCATAAACAAAACAGGGTTTTGGCCATAAAGTGAAAAGGGATTTAGTAATTATCCGGTCCATTCAGTCAAAGCAAAAGGCAAATTGGAAAACTGAGAAACTGGATTAGGCTCTGTTCCCCTCTCTCTTCCTTACATCAGATCAATATCCTATTATGCCCATTCATCTACAAACTTTTATGTTTCAATGTAGGGGCCTAAAAATCAAATATGACACAGACATCCTCCTAGAAGCACATTATCTAGTGGAGCAGAGGTTACACATTCCCCATGTAAATATGAGACAGAATGCTAAATTTTAGAGCTTTTCAACTTTAGTGTATCAGAATCACCTGGAGGGCTTGTTAAATCACAGATTGCTGAGCCTCACCTCCAGAGTTTCTGACTCAGTAGGCTGAGGGAAAAACGGGGAAGAATTTCCATTTCCAATAAGTGCCCAGGTGTTGCTGATGCTGCTAGTCTAGTGACTACACTTTGAGAACAACTGTTTTAGAGGACGGTCAATAGAAACAGGACTTTCAGCCAGGGCACTAAGAATAGCTTCATTGAGAGAGTTAACTGTGAGTTGGGTCTTGAAGGATTGAAAATTGCAACACGAGGAATAAGAGAAAAGGGGTATTAGAAATGGAAATAATTTAGAAACAGAAGTAGTTTACTAATAAGCTAAAACTACAAAGATTTTTCTCTGCCCCTACACTTTGGTGGTCCTTGAAGATCCAAGAATAAAAGACAGAAAATAAAGACAGTCCCATTTTCACAATGCTTAGAAATTTCAAAAAAGCACTTTCCAAGAAGTTGCTCCAGATCCTAATTTTGCAATATCTTACCTAATCTTCCTATCTCTTTTGCTGCTTTTACCACAACGAATATCCACACTCAGAAATGAACAAAGTCATCATTAATTCCAGGGCCTGATTTTCTTCTTAGACTTCCATGGTCATTATTTCTATTGAGTTCTCCTCTGACCACATGTTAATTTAGGCTTTTGAATGTTTTTGCTATTGTCTAGGATATGTACATTTTTAAAAAGAGATATAAAAGTACTTTTAAAATATGAAAAATTTTAATTAGAAGGCTATAAAACAATATAGATGACAATACAAAATAAATACAATGGTCCTTAAGACAATTTGCTGGAAGAGCAAGAAGAGAATGAGGAAAAAAGACACTATTCAAATGCTATTCAGGGCACTGCATCTTAAAAATAAATAAATAAATAAATAAATCTGACCCTTAGTTCAATTTTGGAAATAAAGAAAAAGAGATTTTTTAAAAATATTCTACTCTTTTAATTTACGAAAATTGTGGGATAGGCAAGGGATATGAAGAAGACACTGAAGTCATAAGGAAATAAGAATGAAAGAGAAGGAAGGAGGAGAGAGGAAGGGAGGGAAGGAGGAAGGAAAGAAGGAAGAAAAGAAGGAGGGAAAAGAAGAAAGAACAAATGCTGAACTGAAATCCAAGTCTAAAGTATAATTACAGGCAGTGGCTGCTGAGGTGCCTTTTGTCTAAGGAGTGTGAATTTCTTCAGGGATTAACTGTTACACGCAAAGAATATTAGAGATAAAATGGTGCCACCAAATCTCTTTGCATGTTTACCAACACATATTTCAATTTGAAATGCTGATGATAATCAAACCAGACTGACCAACTGACCCCTTGTTCACAAAGTACACTTCTTACCACAAAGGGTCCTAGTACGACTTCGGAGCAATATTTCCCACCCCTCCCCAAAACCATCCCTCAACTTTGCTCCCTCCCACCATCCTGAGACTGACCTTATATCAATTACAGTTCAAATTAATTTCCCTTTCAACTTCTCTCCAGCATCCCTTGCAAGTCCAGTAAACAGCAAGACTCCTCATCACAAAATATTTCAGCAAGAGAGCGTGGCTCCATCAAGCCTTGATAATCTTTCTTACCATAAGAATAATAGAACAGTGGCCTTCCTGGGCCACTTCCATCAATTTCTATTAATGTATCTTTCTAAACTATCAAGCCACTCATTTCTCCTTCCTCCTATAGAGATGCCAGCGGATTGGGGGCAGTGGGGAAAAAGTGTGGTGTAGATGGAGAGCGTGGAAGGGACTGCAGACACAGGCTGACTGGGGGCAAGGGCATCAAACCCTACATGACCTGTGTGCGCCAACCACAACCACAGAAACTTCACTTAATCTCACCAAGGCTATTAGGAGATGCATTTCCAGGTTACATCTAGCTGCTCAGAAAGATAACTGCTTTGCAGACTTCAATATACCTCGAGAGAATTAGATTTTTCTAAGCCTAGGATTGAATTCGTTCCTGCTTCCCTGTAACCAGGGCCTCACGCAAGCAACTTCATTTTTCTTGTACACCAGGCAGATGACATCCTGCTAAGTACGCCAGAAGCATGGAGACTGAAATATAAGATCTGTGACGTCGTTTGCTAGCTGGCTTGTTTTGCTTACCTGTTCCAACGGAAGGAGCCGATGGAGAAAGCTTTAAACAGAAAAAGTTAAAATTAAGTGTTCTCTGCAGCTACCAGGAGCTGACCCAAGTCAGCAAAGAGCAGCTTTTACTTTCAACCCCATACTATTTGCCTTGATGCATTTCAGCTGACTGTAATTGTTTGCTGGGTTATAGAGGGAGCACGGAGAAGGTGAAAGGTTTGTTGCCGGGCCCTCAAACAATCGAATGTCTTCTCAAGACATTAGAAATATAACGTGCAAATTACGTATTGCGACTTCACTATCACCAGATCACACGTCCTCTGAAACTTCAGCTAATTTCCCAAACAGAGCCTGCCCCTCCCTCCTACACGTTTCCATGACACTCTATTACCACCTCCACTGTATCATTTGTGTCTTCGTATTACAATTACCTATTTGCATACCTATCTCCTTTCCACTATACTGAGTTTCTTAAAAGCGTAGGCTGTATTTTGTTTATCCTTATCTCCAACTCCTGCATGAAGTCTGCACGTGGTTGATGCCCCATATATGGATGGATTAATGAGGAGACCTAAATCAATTTCTCATATAATCCTGGCTGAAGGACCATAAATTGGTTAGCAAAGATGTTTTTCCACCCAGGAACTAAATCAAACACATACACGTAAAATCAATTAATGCATACAGAGCATGGATTCTTTTTAATATATTAATCATTTACAAAATAAAAGTAGTAAAATAGTGGATGACATTCAGATCAGCATTGTCAGCTCAGCAGTTTAAAAAAATGTTCTCTAGCAAATCCCAAAACATCCCTTTAGACTAGGTGTGCCTCCTCCCTCCTCAACCCCCAGAGGGGCTATGTGGTGGGAATCTACATAGTGCAAAGCCTTTGAAGGTCGGAGAATCAGCTGGTGCAATGAGGAAACATGGGGCTGTGGGGCTGTTCCCCTAATTCAAGAGCACCACTGACCAGAGCAAAGGGCCAGGGAGGAGACTACAGGCCAAATAAGCCATCCAAGCAGATGTGAGCTGTGCCCTCCTTACTTGGCCCTCTTAAACCTATCTCCAGAGAGCCCAGCTTGCCACTTTTCCAATTTAGAACCCCTTTTTTTTAAAACCTCTCAAACAAAGGAAATAAATATCGAAACACCCAAAACCCCATTACTTTATAGCTTAGGAAATGGGATCCAAGGTGGTATGACACTTGTCTCCTGGTACCGAGTCCACACATGGTGGCAGCTGCACAGTCGAGATCAATATTCAGCGGGCTGCCCCTGCCCTTCGCTGGCCCCTGCCACCTTCTACCTCATTCGAGCCATCTCTGCTCAAAAGTGGGTATTAGGACACTTCTCTTCAGCTCTCCCAGAATGACCTCTCAGATGGATCAGCCTCTGTCGTTCCTCATTCCCCATCTCTCTTAGTCCCAAGCATTCAGGGTCCCTGTATTTTTCTTCCTTCCTCAGGGACTGGTTCCTGATCTTTCACTGACACTAACACTAATAACATAAAATCTTAACCCAAAGCTTGAGGCTCTAACTCTGAAATTCCCAGGAGATGCAAGAGTAGCTGAAATAGTAGCTCCGAGCCCCCAAGGATGTCACTAGATTTGGCCTCGGTCCTCCAGTCAGACTACTGTTCAAGATAACAGAAGAGAATTGAAACTGAAAATGTAGAAGAACAGTAAGGCATGTACAGTAATATATAGGTCAAAGGTAAAGGAAAGGAGAAATGGGGTGGAAGGATTAGAGACCCCAAGGAAATGGCAACTGCCTTAAAATGGGAAATGTCTCTTCTGCTGGACATCTCTTTCTTTTGGTGTTATGGAGAGGTTGTGCTTTCTTATCAGGGAGACCTAGGCCTTTTCATTCATTTACACATTTATGCAAATGTTCCTCAAGGGCCCACTAGGTACCAGGCACTGTGACAAGTTTGACTTCTGGTTTTTACTTGGTGAGATAATTTAATTTTTCAGAGGGCATAAATGCTTGGGAGAAAAAGCAAATTAGAACTTTGAACTGCAGAAGCAATGTAAGCTGTGGTTAATGTTTACATTCTGGAATGAGCCAAATCTCCATTCGAGTCCAAGACCTGACACATCCTGTTAGTTAATCTTTTTCAGCCTCAGTCTCCTCTTTCATAAAATGGAGACATCGTGATCATTATAACCTCACACCATCATTGCATGGATTAAAGGAGGTAACATGTATTTAGCACACTTTCGGGCACAGAACAAACATGCAAAACATATTAATAATGATTATTTCATAGAGGGAGGCAAAATCTGAACTGAAGGCAATCTTTTCTACTAAAAGGCAGGATTGGAAGAGAAGTGACAAATTTCAATATCATTTTATAGCAGCGGGAAGTGACTAAAATTTAGTGAAAGAGAGAAAAGAGAGATGAGAAATCAACATATATAATGAACATTTTAGATTATTTCTCGGTTCTGAATAACTATACTTCATTATCACAGAAAACCAGGAATTGTTAAAAGTGCTTCTCAAATTTAACGCATATGAATCACCTGGGAATCCTATTAGGATGCAGGTTGAGATTCAGTAGGTCTGGGGTAGAATCTGAGATTATGCATCTCTAACACGCTCCTGGTGATGGCAAGGCTGCAGGTTCACCGACCACATTTGGAGTCATAAGGGGTGAGATAAAACTAGAATTCAAGCTATATTTACATATATATATGTAAACATGTGCAGTTACATATATGTAGGCATACATATATGTACATTTATACATATATTCCCAGATGTTAGCAAGAAACTTAAGTAGCTGAGATTCGCAGTTTCCTGCTCTGGTTCTGCTACAAATTAGTCGTTGGCTTAGTTTCTTCTTCTGGCTTAGTCTCTTCATTTTCAAAAATGAAGGGATTGAACTACATGTTTTCTAAGTTTCCCTCCAACTTTAACCTCCTATTTGAACATTTTTTCCACTGAGAAAAAAAAATTACTTATAATTGTATGGGATTTAACAGACATAGAGAAAGTAATTTTTGAACCTCAGATATTTTCTTCACCTAGTCCTCAGAAAAATACTGATGGAGACCACTGCTCCGGACTCATCTGAAATGCAGAAAATGTAACAAATTGTTTCTCATAACAAAAATATGAATGTCAATGAAGAGACCACACATAGCTATTATTTAGAAGAACAGCATTAGACTTTGATTGAAAAAAACTCAGTTCGAGTCAATGTCATAAACAAAGCCAAGCATTCAGCCTCATATCTTTACCAATTCCAAAGAATTTATAGGGAAGGGGGTGGGGACTGGGGGCAAGGGAAGTGCAGCAAGGACCTTTATTTATTTATTTTTTTAACATTTTTATTGGAGTATAATTGCTTTACAATGGCATGTTAGTTTCTGCTTTATAACAAAGTGAATCAGTTATACATATACATATGTTCCCATATCTCTTCCCTCTTGCGTCTCCCTCCCTCCCACCCTCCCTATCCCATCCCTCTAAGTGGTCACAAAGCACAGGGCTGATCTCCCTGTGCTATGCGGCTGCTTCCCACTAGCTATACACCCTACGTTCGGTAGTGTATATATGTCCATGCCACTCTCTCACTTTGTCACAGCTTACCCTTCCCCCTCCCCATATCCTCAAGTCCATGCTCTAGTAGGTCTGTGTTTTATTCCCATCCTACCCCTAGGCTCTTCATGACATTTTTTTTTTTTAGAGTCCATATATATGTGTTAGCATACAGTATTTGTTTTTTCGCCTTCTGACTTACTTCACTCTGTATGACAGACTCCAGGACCTTTAAAAACACCCTGGAGAGAAAAGTCACCTTGGCAAATACTCCAGCTGGAGCACCTCTTCAGCTAGTGGAAACACTGAGACACATGTGTTCCTGCAACACAAGCTATGGAAATTATTCACATTTTCTTCTTTTAAGTCCTATCAATTTATATTATTTATGAGCCAACCAACTTCATAGCTAGCCTTTCAACTTGTCATATTTTCCTGCATTCTCACAGTGAATCCAGTCTGACTTAGACGTTTCCAGGCTACATTGTATAATATGAAAATGGAGCCATTAGAAGCAATATATCTGATAGGAAGGGACTTCAGAACTAAGCAAAGGGATTATCCTAATGATGAGGGAATCATGACCATTCTTAAATCACAGACCCTTCTGTGTTCTCTTTCAAAAACCTTTTCCTTTTTCAGACTCTGTGCAAAGTATTTAGAGGCAACTACAAAATAACAAGTGGTTTAAATATTTGGGCTAATTTTTTAAATCAGAAAAAGCAACATAAAAGACACTTGAGGTGACCTGACCCAGGTTGTCTGTACAATCCCTTCTCATAACTAAAATGCTCCCTTCAGGCAGGCTGCTGGAACTGATCTAAGCTATGAAGGGCCAGACAGGTGCAAGGTGTTGCATAATTTTGCATAGAGATGATATATTTATCCATTTCAGAGGGTATGTTAAGAATTAACATTCCCTTAATTTTGTTAAAAGGAATGTAAGTAGCTAAGCAAAAGATTTGATTTTTTTCTATTCTTCTCAAGAGCAGCAGCACATTAATGGTAGATATTTATCTCAAAATTCAGATGAGCTCTTCTTCAAGAAGATAAAGCACCTCGAACTATATCCATGCTTGAGATTTGAGTCTTTAAAAGCCTAATGATAAATGGGATGAAATGAAAACTGTGACTAAATTAGGCATATCTATACATGTGCACATAACTACACAGACTGTGTATGTATAATTGGCCTTTAATAGCATTTCCGTCTATACCTGAAATTCCCAGGTGTCCTCAAAAAAGCACAGGTTTATGATGTCACATCTTTAATGGATCCCTGTTACCATGGAGATATCAGAGCTCCCTCTCAGAACAGCACTGAGTTCTGACAATTGAAAAAGCTGGAGAATTTCAATTAAGACCATCGTCTTAGAACCTTCCAGCACCTACAAATTTGAAAGTTATCAAGTTCTGAAGTATTGCGTTTGCCTGAGAAGATGTTGACTTCGGGCCATGATTCAAAGTAGTGCATGTATATAAGGAAATATCTATTCAATGCTTTATCTTCCAATAACCTATAATATGGAAGTATATATGGCTAGGTCCTCTCAAGAGCAGCTAAGTAGGACCCATTAATTAGTTAATTAATTAATTAATTAATATATATATACATACACACATAGAGAGAGAGACAGAGACAGAGAGAGACAGAGACAGAGAGACAGAGACAGAGAGAGAGAGAGTCTTGTAGGTATCTCCAGTGCCCAGCATAACCCATGGCATCTATGAGGCTATACACATATGTATTTCTTACCTTCAATGACCTTGAAGTATAGTGGATAATTATTATAAGTGTTAAAAAATGAGACACAAGGATGTAATATGAAGAGAAGTAGAAATCAGAGGATCAACTGGGTACAAAGAAAGATCTTGGAAGCTCAAGCGAGTTAGAAAATGTCTCTCTCAAGACTTCAGCAGCAAAGAGGAGAAGATGGTCCATCATAAGCCAAAGCAATTAAATTCCCCTCCCTATGGCCACTAAAAAGATTTAGCATGCGTGAGGGTGTCAGGTCAAGAGTATAATAAATAGCCAACAGCTGTGTGGCCAGCAGCTCCCCAGAAGGTAGGGTATGTTGCAATCACAGTTTAAGCAACCAAAGAATCAAGGCCAGAGCCAGCAGAAGTGCAACCAAAGACGGAAGAGCCAATGGTTCACCTAAGACAAAGATGAGAGGGATTTCCTGGTCTTCCCAATATTCAGAGCTTGCCATAGAGGCCAAGAAGCTGCATAGAAACTAGCATCCCTCAGCATTTCCCACCTGTCTCACTGCCCAATGGAAAGAAATAGAATGAACTTAGTAGACTGAGGTCACCTTGGAATTCTCAGTGCCCATGTGCCCACTTAATGTTTCATATGGAGCATTTTCTATTAGCTAAATTTCCTCATATAACTTATGGTAAGAGTGCTTTTCCTGTATTTTGGACACTTTCTAGAACTGCTGAGACAGGAGAAAGCAAGTCAGGATAGTGTTGAGAAGGAAGAGAAATAACAAAAGATCCCTTCTCTGACATTCAAAACCCTGGTGGTTTTAGCAAAGTTAAGTGGTTGAAAGTAAGTCCCACCAAAGTCCTGGCCCTACAGTGTAAGTGGGCAAATTTCAAAATGTTTAGATTGTTAGGCCACTTAGAAAAAGTTTTTAACTGCATTTCTCACTTCATTGTCCTTTCCCAGAGTCAATACAGTGTAAAGTTTAAGTCCTTGGTTTCTGCAAATGAAGAATCTAGTTACAATAATGGTGCATCCCAGCTTAATAGCTGGGTGACCTTGAGTTAGTTAATCTTCCTAAGCCTCAGTTTCTTCATCTGAAATTGGGGTAATAACAATAGCTTATTCATACTGAGGGTTTTCTCTGTGCCAAGCAACACAATACTTTTAAACATTAACTCACTGAACCCTCTTCACACCCAACAAGGAAGATACTATTCTTTTCCTACAATTTGTTTTTTAGTATTGACATTCTCTTTATTTTTTGAATATTTTATTTTTAATAAAATAATGAACAGAAAATGATAAAGATACTATTATTATTTCCAATTTTCACATGGAAAAACTTAGGTAAAGAAAGATCGAGAACTTGCCCAGGGTCACATAAGTAGAAAGTGGTAGAGTTAGGATTTGAGGTCAGATAGTTGGGCTCTAAAACCACCTGTACTGTTGATCGCTAGTCTTAATTCCTAAAATAAAACCACCGGCCTCAGTAAGAAGCTTATTTGAGCTAATTATATGTGTTAGTCAGAGAGAGATACCATAACAAAATTTCACAGACTGGGTGACTTTAACAACAGAAATTTATTTTCTCACAGTTTTGGAGGCGAGAAGTCTAGGATTTAAGTGCGTCCTAATATGATCTTTCCTCCGTATGCGTGTGTGCGAAAGACACCTCTAGTGTCCCTTCTCTTCTTATAAGGACACCAGCTCTAAAGTATCAGGGCCCTACCTTATGACCTCATTTAACTTTAATTATCTCCCTAAAGGCCTCATCTCCAGATACAGTCACATTGTGGGTTGGAGTTTCAACATACGAATTTTAGGGGGGACACAATTCAGTCCATACACTATAGAAAGAACTTAGCACAGTAACTGACACATGGTAAGTATTCACATTATTGGTATTTCAGGGACTTATCTGGTCAACTCTAGAAATTATCAGGTTTAGTGGAAAGATGGAATTAGAAATTTAAAGTTTGCTAATGCCATGTGAGCTAGTCACTTCATTTCTGTCCATTTCTCTTTTTCTGAAGCTGTGAATTAAAATGTACCCATCATCCAACATTAGTGTGACCACGTGTTTACAATTATATTCTTACCAAAATTAATAGAGTCTAAGAAAGAGGGCTTCTGTAGGAACTAGTTATGTCTTGGGGGCTTTAGTGCTTCCTGTGATCTACATGGGCTTCAGTCCGGATTCATGGAAACTTAGGCTCTCTTCTCTGAATGACTGTCTGAAGTTGGCCAGGCTGCATAGTTGTATACCAGCACTTCCCTCTGATGTTTTCCACTTCCAGTGGAAAGCTTATTATAAACTGGCCTCTTGTGAACCTTGTTCAATCCACTGCAAGCTCATAATCTATGCGGTCCTCATGGTTGCTGTTCTCTTCTCCCTTCATATAGAGATGAACCTTATCCTAACCTCAAGGACTTCAGAATATTATGAGAAACTGATGAAGTGAAAATATTTTTCCAAGAGGTCTTTAAAAGTGAATCAACTTCTGTTGTGGGGTAGACATGATGTTATATTCCCTGAACATGGGGAGAAGGACTAGGTGACTTTTAAGGGTGCTATTCTACCCCAAGATTGCCATAAAGAGCGTCCAGCTGAAGGGTTGGATAAATGACACTGAAATCCAGCCAGGGCTTCACTCACCAAGCTGTGCACCCTGACTTAGGGCTGTGTGCACCTGGAAGAAAAGCATTTTGCCTAATTTGTACAAAGGTACCATAGGGGCTAAGGAGATCTTGCTCCAACCCTACAAATCTGAGGTGATTTTGTTCACCCACTTTTTGTTATACGACCCTTCTATTCCACAACAATTTAATGAGCATCAGTTATGTGCCATGGCCAATATCCCCCATTCATCTTTTTCTTTTTAATTTTTTTTTAAATTTTTTAAATTTTATTTTAATTTTGGCTGCGTTGGGTCTTCATTGCTGCACGCAGGCTTTCTCTTGTTGCAGAGAGCGGGGGCTACTCTTTGTTGCTGTGTGCAGGCTTCTCATTGTGGTGGCTTCCCTTGTTGTGGAGCATGGGCTCTAGGTGCGCAGGCTTCAGTAGTTGTGGCACATGGGCTCAGTAGTTGTGGCTCACGGGCTCTAGAGCACAGGCTCAGTAGTTGTGGCACATGGGCTTAGTTGCTCCGTGGTATGTGGGATCTTCCTGGACCAGGGCTCAAACCTGTGTCCCCTGCACGGGCAGGCAGATAGATTCTTAACCACTGCACCACCAGTGAAGTCCCTTGAAAGCATTTTTTTACATCTGTGAACTAAGGAACATTTCCAGATCGGAACCTCAATATATCATGTCTTTATCATATATTTTAAGTTCTCCCATCTATGTTCCTTCCCCAAATACTATCATCTTAAAGCAGCCACTAGGTGAGAAGTCAGAAGCCTGAATTCAAGCATTGGCTTTACAGCTTGACTCATTTTTTGACCTTGAATACAAGTCACTTGAGTTCTTAGGGCATTGCCTTTCCTCTGGACAGTAAAAGAAAAACTAGCCTCTGACTCCACAGGGATGTCGTGAAAATAAATGAGATGTAGGTCTACAGAGTCACTTTAAGCTCTTAGGAATGAAAGAGTTTAAAGAGATATGAGATTTCAGTAGCTATTCTTTAACTTTTTTTTCAGCCTTACAAGTGAGAGAGGAAGGTTCCACCTTGGTAAATTTGGAAGAAAACGACCTCACTGACTACTCCCCCTGATCTGTAGCTTTTTCTCTTCTGCGTTCACAAAGTCTATTGCAATTCTGGCTGTTGACTTGGTGAAATTAATAAGGATCTGTCGTACCCTCAGGCAACAAAGAAAAGTGGTCACGCTCTGTGGGGCAAATTATCTGCTACCAGTGGAGCATCATACAATACATGCCCCTACAGGGGCTGTGGAAAAACTCTAATGAAACAAGGCAAGTGTTACATTGCAGAAAAGAGGAAGTTGCTAGGATAGAGTTCCCAGCTAGGATATTGATCTGACAGAGTCTAGAAGCCCAAAGGTAGAAAATTTCTTTTAGGAGAACTAAAACTACATTTGCCAGTGTCAGAGCTACTCTCTTCTAATGCCAAGGTAGTTCTGAAAGAGGATCACAAATACCCAGCTAAAACTCGTGAGACTCTCCCCTGCTCCAGGATGAAGAGTCCCTGATAGCTGACATAGATAAGTGCTGTATAACCTGTCACTTTATCTCCCTTAAGAGAGCGGCATAATCCATGCAGCTCACATAGACTCTTCTCTAGCTTCGATCCCATTCTGACATTCAAGAGAAAAGTTGACAGTCACAGATAAAAGGAAAACATTAGAGTGAAATGACACTTACAATAGGTGGCTATGACTAAAGATGTGTTTTTGCAAGAATTAGCTGGAAAGACCTATTGGCACTTGACATAGGTCTCTAAGCTAATGGATCAAGCTAACACCTTTGTCTTGGTCTCACTGGGGCTCACGTTTACTTACAGGCTTTGATGTTCTTCATTTACTCATTCAATAAATGTTCACTGAGCACTGTAATGGAAGTTTCTGGTGGGGCCCACAAACTTATTCTCCTCCCCTTCCTGAGAAAGTAGCTGTCCAACTAGAATCTAAATTTTCTGACCCATCTTATAGGGAAGGGTGATGACCTAAGTCTGCACTAATGGAGAGTGAATGGAAGTGACAAGGGCAACTGTGGCATCACTTGCTTAAAAAAAAATCCTTGACCTGGACTTTTGCTGTTACTTGTCTGCTTGTTGAAAATGGAAAAGTCGCGCCTAACTACCTGCCATGGACTCTTATGTGAGAAGGAAATAAACATCTGTGTTTTGGAGTTTCTTTGTTACATCAGCTTAGCCTACACTTTTACAAATATAAGTGCCTTCTGAGTATCAAGTCCTATGTGACAAGCTGGGGATTCAGCTTAGCAAGATACATATGGTGCATGTCCACATAAAATGTATAGTTTAATGTCTACCCTAGTCTCCTACCTGGGAATCAAAACCCGTGAGACAAATGTCTACCATACTCAATAATCGAAATAAAACAGGGCAGGAAGCAAGAGTATAGGAGGAGATAAAGATCTGAGCTTCAGTGCTAAGCAGATCTAAGTTCAACCCCTTGCTCTCTCTCTTATAAACCATATCCTTGGGGCAAATCATTTAACTTCTGTAGACCTCACTTTCCTCCTTGTGAAGCAGGGATAATAGAAATAGTAACATATACCTAACAGAGTCCTGGTGACAATCAGAAGGATAAGACATGTAAATAGCTTAAACCAGGGCTTAAGCATTACCAAGCGTGATAATCAGAGTTCAGTCTTGTTATCATTAATGTCTATGGGGAGGGGCTTAAAGAAAAGATATGAACCTCATTATCTTATTCAAATCATATTTTGTGAGGCAGGTATCATCATTCTCAGTTTGTAGATGAAAAAACTGAATCTCAAGTAGAACACCACTTAGGAAACAGCTGGGCCAGAATTTGTTTCCAGGTCTCTCTGATTCCAAAGCCCATACAACTGCACAGATGTATCACAATCAGGGCCAGTACACACTGCTCAGTTATAAGTCCATTAGGGCAATTCTTCAAGGTTATACTATAGAGTTTCCAGCTCTGGACCCCAGTGGATACGTTGGTACCCTTTCCTATGTTCCCAGGACACTTTGTACCTCTGTCATAATTCAATTAACTGAGTTAATTCAGTTAATTCACTCCCACAATTATGTTTGCTCATCTGGTACCCCCTATTACAGCGTGAGCAACTTGAGATAAAGACTATTCCTCGGGCTTCCCTGGTGGCGCAGTGGTTGAGAGTCCGCCTGCCGATGCAGGGGACACGGGTTCATGGCCCAGTCTGGGGGGATCCCACATGTCGCACAGCGGCTGGGCCCCTGAGCCATGGCCGCTGAGCCTGCACGTCCGGAGCCTGTGCTCCACAGCGGGAGAGGCTGCAGCAGTGAGAGGCCCGCATACCGCAAAAGAACAAAAACAAACAAAAACAAAGACTATTCCTTGAATATCTCTGTCACAGGACTTAGTACAATGCCTGGTATGTACTAGGCACTCTATTGATAATTGCCATGTGAATAAATGAAGGAATATTAAAAATTGGAGTGTGAATAGATAAAAACCTACTAAGGTGGTTATTTGTTTGATGCAAAGAAAATGTAGGCGTTCAGTTTTGAAAATAAATGGATGGCAATGAAATATTTAACAAAATCCATCAAGCGTAAGAACTTAATACAGAGAGGCCCCATGATGGAAATAAATATTTTCCAAAAGTTATATACCTATTGCTTTGACCTCAAAAACATAATGAAATGTTATACATCATCTGTAAAGGTCCAGTTCACAAAAGCTTTTTTAACCTCAGCTGAAACTGAAATATGGTACAATTGCATTAGAAAAAAACTGTAGCAAACAATATGATTGAAATGCCAAAAAAAGGGAAAACAAAACAGAAAAAAAGATTTTGTTCTTTGATGAAAATAAATTTAACTAGAGAAAGATAAGGAAGACAATGTTGACTCTTAAAGGTACTGAATGCATTTTCAGTGGGTTTAAAAGTTCAAGGCACTGGTTCTTTATTCTCCCTAATTCCACATCAAAGTTTCTAGCTTTCATTCCCTTTACTATAGAGATATTGCCAGCAATACTCTTACACTGAAAAGTCTGGATTAGCCCCTTTTTTTCTCAGTGGAACAAAGAGAGGGAGACAAATCTTTCTAAGATAACTGGAAAAGAATTGAGGGGAAAAAAAGAACTGTGAGTTGCATAAGGAAGGTTAAAAGGGGAATAAGTAAACTGGTCTGAAAGATAGTACCTGGTGTGAAATATGCTAACATGTGGTCAGTGAAATGATAAGAAAATGGAGAGATGAGGCAAAAGCTTCATAATTCTTTTTTAAAAAAAAGGTGGCAAGAACGATAATGGCTCTCAGTAGTCTTCCATGCTTTTCAACAAATAATATCATCAGCCCAAGAAATTTGGTTGTTATTAAGAACAAACAGGAGAAGCAGATACCTTGCAGGGGAGGAAAGGAGGTATAGTATTCTCCAGTTACATAAATAGGTTAATCGCAACTTGATTTAATTTTAAGTTCACAGAAATTGAATTGATGTATTCCATGTCTGTGAAGAGAACACAAAGAATAATGTAAAATGGGCATTTAAATTTGCTGAAAATATAAGGAAGAAACTCCCTGACACAATACGCATACAAAGGCTATTGTACAGCAAACTGGAAAATCAACATGGAAAATGAAAAACTAAGGGGGAACCACTCTTAACCCCTTAGGTAAAAATTCAGTCACAGTTTAAAAAGATATAAATCAAATACTGAAGAATCCCAGAAAATCTTTGAAGCTCCCTAGATGAGTTTAGCAGAGTAAAAGCGATGCTTCCTGGTTAAACAAGTGAGAGACATTCTTTTCTGTGTCCTGGATAACACCCCCCTCTGTCCCCACCCACCTCTCGCTCTCTCCCCACACCCCCAATCTCTCTTTCACACACACACACTTGCTCAAGAAGATCAATGTAAACATCACTGTCAGCACCAAGGACAGCAGCCCTCACTTTGAAATCAGTGTCAGTAACCACACTTAAAAACCAGGTATGGACTTCCCTTGTGGCGCAGTGGTTAAGAATCCGCCTGCCGATGCAGGCAACACGGGTTCGAACCCTGGTCCGGTAAGATCCCACGTGCCACGGAGCAACTAAGCCCATGCGCCGCAACTACTGAGCCTGCGCTCTAGAGCCCGCGAGCCACAACTACTGAGCTCACGTGCTACAACTACTGAAGCCCACACACCTAGAGCCCGTGCTCCACAACAAGAGAAGCCACCGCAATGAGAAGCCCGCGCACCGCAACGAAGAGTAGCCCCCTCTCACTGCAGCTAGAGAAAGCCCATGTGCAGCAACAAAGACCCAATGCAGCCAAAAATAAATAAATTTTAAAAAATAAATAAACGTAAGGCCAGCGTTCCTCTTTAAAAAAAAAAAAAACAAACAAACAGAAAACCAGGTATGCTAGGGACTTCCCTGGTGGTCCAGTGGTTAAGAATTCTCCTTCCAATGCAGGGGGTGTGGGTTCAATCCCTGGTCGGGGAGCTAAGATCCCACATACCTCAGGGCCAAAAAACCAAAACATAAATCAGAAGCAATATTGTAACAAATTCAAAAAGACTTTAAAAATGGTCCACATCAAAAAAGAAAAAAAAAATCTTAAGAAAGAAACAGGTATACAGATCTCAGGAGCTCATTTGAATTCAGATTAGAAGTGCTCGGAGTTTAGCTCAAAGTTGTAAGCACCTGACTTATAACACTACTTTTTCTTTCAGAATATGATTATCTATATTTATTAAAACAGTGGACATTTTACTACATTCTCAGAGTAAATCACGGACAAAACTGAGGATCAGAGTCTACTAGAGCTGGAAAGATCCTTCAGGAGTCTTCAACCCAACTTCTCCTTTGTAGAGGTGAAAAGAATGAGGACAAGAGGTCATGCAGATAGTTTCTAAACAGACTTCAGTCTGGATATTATAGAAATGGTAATGTTTCTACATACTTAAAAAATTAAACAAAATTGAGGGGGGGGGTTCAAGTTCATATTACTTGAAGACTTAAGAGTTTTTATTCAACCAGACTCCAATAATCATTTGTCACATGAAAAATGCCAAATCAAAAATTTTAAATCTAGCCCTTGACCCTAACATGATACCATTTCTTAACAGTAATTTGACAACGGTATATCAGCTTACGGAACTGTTTTTTACAAAGAATAACCAACAGCTCCACACCTCATCTGCCACATGCTAAATGTTTCAAAAATATGACTGCAGTTTAACTTTTTGTCATGAAGAAGATTACATTACTTGAATTTCCCCTAGATACACATATAGTGCAAATGCATCTAAGAAGTTAGTGTGTTCATATTCAATTCAGGCATTACTTCTTTTAGGAAACCAAGCACTTGAAGTCTGGGCTATCTGTCCCTCCTCCTCACTTCATAGTAACCTGTGCCTATCTGTAACAGTGATTATCATTATATCAAAATTATATCAAAATTATCCTTTTAGGTGTCTGCCCTCTGGTTCTATGAGCAACTTAAGGATAGGTGCAAAGGCCTCCCCATCCATTCTCTGCGTTCTCAAAATGCATTGCATCAAAGACATTGTACTATGTACTGGAGCTGTAACTAACTATGATTAAAACGTTATTCCTAACCTTGGAAAGTTTAAAATTAAATAAGTGAGAGACAGAGAGAAGGAACTTATTATACTGTGTCTTAAGAGACAGCAAAATAGACTCTGGTGTCTTACAGATCAGGGTTTAAATCTTAGTTCTGCTATTCTAAACACCTGGGGAAATTAATTAAATGTAGCTGAAAATGAGATGATGGCAGCAATAACTACTACTTAGAGTTATTTTAAAGATTAAATAATGATAAGTGAAAAACTATTCTTTGCCATCGTAAATGCTAAATAAGTATGAGAATATGCACACAGCTATAATATTGATGGTGTGTGCAAAAGACACTGATAAAACAAAGGGTAGGAGTGCATAGATTTGTTATACTTTAATCAAAGACTTAACTACTCTAGAGAGATGTAAAGGAGGGATAAACGTACTAGTGAGTGATAAAATAAATCATTTAACCAGCAAGAGATGGTTACTTGATTAAGCTAATGGTGCTGCAGCAGTGTAGAAGGAAAGTTATGGTAAGCTCCCCAAAGGAAGTGGCATTTCAATGAAGATAGGAAAGATGAGTAGGCACTGACCACATGCAGAGGGACAGAAGGTAATCCAGGTTGAGGGAACACTTTTTGCAAAGACCTAGAGACAAGAAAGCACATGGTGCTTTCAGGTGTAGTTAGTTCTGTGTAACTGTGCTCAGTTAAACATGCCTCAGAGGCGTGATGAGGGGTGGCCAAAGATGAGGTGGGAGAGAATCTCAGGTGTCCTGCCAAAGAGCTAGGACTGTATCCTGAGGGCAACTGATAACAACTAAAGAATGTAATTCATGGAAGTGATGTGATAGAATTTACATTTTAGAAAGACGACTCAATCTGTATTTTGAAGAGCAAGTTGGGAGAAAATGTAATGGTGAAGTGGTGAGACCAGAAACAAGATCCCTGACTAAGAGACTAGTGCAGTAATCTGGGAAACAGCTAAAAGTGGCCTAAATATGTTGTATCCCAAGTGCTTAGCACACAGTGTCTGACACCAAATGGGATCCTAATAAACTTTTGTGGAACTAACTGAATAGTAGGAAAAGGAGTTAACATGCCATAGTGGGAAAGAAGCAGTATCTCTCCTGGATAGATAGAGTCATCTATATCTATTCCTCACTTCTGCATCTTATGCAGTCCCATATAAATAAAAGTTTTGGGAGCCCTTTATGAGAGGAAGGTAAGGAGATAAAATAAGAGAGGTGTGATCACAAAGGGTAATCACTTTATATTTCAGTTAAGATTAACACCCACTTTAACGCTAATTGCGATGTCAGGTTTTATATGTGCTTACAATTGACACTTCTTGGGCCATGATTTGACTTACAATCTGCCCCAATCCATTAAATAGCAGAAGATACTAGTGTGTCTAAGTCTATTTATTTATACCAACGCAATGCATTTCTATCTCCATATTTGTACATCACCCCTAATTTAAAAAGAAAAAGTTGCAATAAAAATAAAACTTACCAGTAATGTAAATCCTCTGTCTTTTTCGTGGTGTCTATTTCTGGCTCCTTAAATCTTCTTTTTCCTTCACTGTTCAGTGTGTTCAGATTGGTGCTTGACAGGGGATTCTCAATGCTCATGACCACAGCCAAATACATCTACATAGGCCATCCCCTCCTTGTCGAATCTATTATAATTCCAAAGGACTTTCAAAGGGCCCTGTGACTTCTGTGGCTTCCCAAAGGCTCTGTGTGTCTAATTCCTCCTGACCCCCCATTTCTTGGCACCCGTGTTGGAACAGGTGTGAGCAGACACAGGCAGGTCCATGGAGCCCAGGGTTCAGTGCTGGCACATGATAAGCGTTATCTTCCTGCAGGAGATGACTGTGACATGTTTTCCAGGATGCCAACTTCCAATTAGTGTCATCTTTTGCTCCACATCCTAGGGCAAATGTCCAGTTTATTGTGAGCAGACTCAGGCTGTTCTGATGGCACTAATTCCAGAAAAGAGATGCATTTCAGCTTTTTCTCCATAGTCAAGGAAGACTGGTCTATCAACTGAAGACATGGTCGCTGCTTTCCAGTGCAAGGTCAGCGGCTTGTTCGTGATCTGGAATGCTAATTTATTTTCCAACAATGAAGCCAAATGTGCTTCCAGATGTTGAGCTATGAAGCAATTGAAATTGCTGCAAGCACATGAGAAAAAGAAATCTCACAGCTAAGCTCAAAAAATTGTCCTTGGGAGACCATTTGTACTAAGGCAGTGTGTTGATGTAGACAATGAGGCAAAATCTTTTGTCAACCAGACCCAGAATGGTCTTTTAACAGCTACCCCATTGTTAACAAAAAACAAAAATTCTTATAATAACTTCCTTAAAGACCATAGATTTCTCTATAGCTAATGTGTGTGTGTGGGGGGGGAAAGCAGGGGATCTAGGAGGTGAATCCCTATAAGCCTATGCTCACATGATGCCATTAACACAGTTGGTTGGGTCAAGTCAAAGCCAAATATGTTAAAAGATAATTGGATCAGGTCAACTACATTTTGTTTTGTTGTTGTTTGTTTGATTTTACTGAATGAATGGGGTAAGCAATCATTAAAGGGTGACCCTGTGTAGGCAGAGAGCCTTCACAAAGCCTTCTGTTTAAAACTGCTGGCAATCTGGCATGCATACCTGACACATAAATTTGGTAGAAGGACCTAATCCAGGGACAAGCAAAGACACTCTTGCCTGCTCCATTCTCTTACATGGGCCTGGCCCACAAACACAGAAGCCCAACCTCAGGCAGGCAACAACTGCTTGACTCCTTGTTAGTCCAGACCACTGGCCAGCTTTGGTCTTCTCTTCCATGTTCTCACATCTGACTCTATTGACACTTTATACACTTATTCATCATTAACCCTTGGAGAACTGCCTCATAATTTTTTACTCACGTTATGGTCGTACATACCATCAGCTATGAATCAGAGACATGCTTCAGCATTTTCCCCAGTCCTGAGGTACCAATAACAGCCAGGCTATCATCCTGCTTTGCCTTCTCCAGTGCAAGAGAAAAAAATGGCTATTAACAATCAACTCCTGCTGACTAATTTTCAAAGACTAATTTTAGATATGGAGTCACTTCAGGTGTTAAACTATCTGGCAACTCTTCTCCCTTTTAAGTCCCACCTAAAATCTCATCTGAATTTACCCTCTTTCAACAACAACAAAAATAAAGCTAGGGGCTTCCCTGGTGGCGCAGTGGTTGAGAGTCCGCCTGCCGATGCAGGGGACACGGGTTCGTGCCCCGGTCCGGGAGGATCCCACATGCCGCGGAGCGGCTGGGCCCCGTGAGCCGTGGCCGCTGAGCCTGCGCGTCCGGAGCCTGTGCTCCACAACGGGAGAGGCCACAGCAGTGAGAGGCCCGCGTACCGAAAAATAAATAAATAAATAAATAAAGCTAAAACATGAGAACAAGAGTTTTATGTGTGAAGCACTATGGGGTAGCAGAAGAGACATGGGCTTTGTAACTAGACAGGATTGATTCTGAAGTCCACTATCCATTGCACACTTGCCTGCTAGGAGAACTTACGCAAGGTACTTGAACTCCTCCTACTTCCATTTCCTCATCTGTAAAAATGAAGATTAAATGAAATAAGGCATATAGGGATATTAAGCAGAGACTCTGGGATATAGAATCACTCTTTTTTTTTTCCTTTTTAAATTATTAATGAGGAAGCTGAGTTCCCAAGCAGTGATATTAGCACATCTATTCCATAGCAGTTCTATTCAAATATAAGCCCTTGATATAACCTGAATGTGGCAGATTATATTTTCCAAAACTGGCCACAGAAGTATTTCCAGCCCCACCTGCTCTCCCAGAACCTTGCCACTCCCCTATCAATTTTTCCTTTCCCCTTGAACTGGGCAGACCTTTATGACTTTCTTGACAAATAGAATGTGGTGAGAGAGACTGCACAACTTCCAAGATTAGCTCTTAAAAGCAACACAGCTTCCTCCTGGCTCCCTCAATCTAGATGCTTGCCCTGGAAACCCGGCCACCATGTTGTAAGAAGGTTCAGGACACATGAAAATGCCACATACAGAGAGGTTCCAGCTGGCAGTTCCAGCTTAAGTTCCAGCTAACAGCAAACATCAACTGCCAAGTACATGAGTCAACAAGGCTTCAGATGATTCCAACCCCCAGCCTTTGAGCTGCCTTAGCCGATGCTGAGCGGGGTTGAGATGACTGCCTGACAGATTCTGACCCAAATTGCAGATTTGTGAGAAAAATATATGCTGTTTTTTTAAGCCACAAAATTTGGGGGTGGGTTGTTACAAAAGAGATAACTAGATCACTGAACCTCATAATTAAATGCACTGCTATTAAGTTCAGAGTCAAAAAAGAATTTTCAAAATACATCATCTGAGATTCTTGTAATATAAAACTGAAACATATCCTCAAAATCTTCCCCATCCATCTTCCTTACTTTGTAAAAATTTGAGGACCCGAGATATTTCATGTCTTGCTTGAGATCCTATCTATGCCTACTGTTAGGGGTGCGGCCGAAACCAAGTCCAATTCAATACTGCGGTTTCCACAATATGACGAGTACCAAGCAAGTTTGTTAGTATCAAGGTTCAAGGGATCAATTTGGGGCAAATATTCTCCAAGCCTACCAGAGTCCAGTATAATGTTTCTATGCCCCTCTGTGCTTCTTCCTTCCTTCCTGCTTAGCAGAGAGCCTGATCTGAGCTTGGTTGATTTAGTGTGTAAGGCGGGGAGGCCAGATGAGATCCAACAGGCTCAAGAGAGCTAACAAGAATTTTTTAAAAAGTATCAAACCATGAAATCAGCAGATGTAACTTGAAGCAAGGAGGAGAGAGGGCCAGTGTGCTGAATGTGAGGCTGCTGTTTCTCTACAGTCACTTTTCTGAGTATAAATGCTTAGATATTCTATAACACTGATCAGATGGTTTGGCAGGAGCCTGCATCTGGCAGGCAGAGAGTTTTCCACATGATGATTTTATCTTAATAGGAGCTAATCTATTATAATAGCCTCACATACACATATAGCCCATCAATTAGACAACGCTGTGTCACATAATTGATTGCAGACTCTTCAGTCATTGAAGTGGCGGTAGAGTATATGAGTCAGCATGTTGCCATGAAGATCTGTCTTTCTTCATTGCCAGTAGACATGCAAACTGCGTAAACTGGCTAGCAAACTTTGTTTCTTGAGACTAAAGTGTTCTTCCACTCCCATGCTACATGAAAATCAAGCCAGGACTAAATGCTATCCATCAAAATAGCTCAAGCATTCTTATGGAATGGATACGTGAATGTGATATATACACAAGTCTAAACATTTACGGAAAACAATAAAGGAGAAAATTGGAATGAGAAGGAAAAGGAAGAAATGCAAAAAAGAGAGCAGAAGAAAGGATTAGAGAATTAAGTTAACTACACTCATCATAATTGTGGTTCAGTGCCTTTCTCTTATTCCAAAAGGCACACCTCAATAAAGAATAATATAGGTTCCATTGATCAAAGTGTTAACCATTTTTTCCTGGAGTTTTAACTCAATACCTCACCGTAATTCGAAGATTTTTTTCTCTCTGTTTTCCCTAAATGCTTAATATTAGTGTTTAAATCAGGGATTAGCAAACTGCGTCCCTCAAGATACACCAGTTTTGCAAATAAAATTCTGTTGGAATGCGTGTTCCTTTGTTCAGTATTGTCTATGGCTTCTTTGGCATCACAATGACAGAACTGCAACAGAAACCTTGTGGCCCCTAAGCTGAAAATATTTACTTTGCTGGCATAAAAAGAAATGAAATTGAGTTATCTGTAGAGAGGTGGATGGACCTAGGGTCTGTCATACAGAGTGAAGTAAGTCAGAAAAAGAAAAACAAATATCGTATGCTAACGCATATACATGGAATCTAAAAAAAAAAAAAAATCGTTCTGATGAACCTAGGGGCAGGACAGGAATAAAGACACAGACATAGAGAATGGACTCGAGGGGTGGGGGAGGGGGAAGCTGTGGTGAAGTGAGAGAGTGGCATGGACATACATATACTACCAAATGTAAAATAGCTAGCTAGTGGGAAGCAGCCGCATAGCACAGGGAGATCAGCTCGGTGCTTTGCGACCACCTAGAGGAGTGGGATACAGAGCGTGGAAGGGAGATGCAAGAGGTAGGAGATATGGGGATATATGTATACGTATAGCTGATTCACTTTGTTATACAGCAGAAACTAACACACCATTGTAAAGCAATTATACTCCAATAAAGATGTAAAAAAAAAAATTCTGTGATAACCTATATGAGAAAAGAATCTAAAAAAGAATGAATATATGTATATGGATAACTGAATCACTTTGCTGTAAACCTGAAACGAACACAACATTGTAAATCAACTATACTCCAATAAAAATAAAGATTAAAAACAAAAAACAAAAAAAGCAAAAGCTTTTAGACTCCTAGTTTAAATACTACCAAGTTGGTGGTGCTCATTGTAACTTCTGAGAGCTTTAGAGAATTTTTCATTCTCAATGTGGTTCTCTTTCTACTTGCTGGTGGAAGAATCTGATTTTAAAGGCACAATCAGTAGGATCACTAACTCTATTATTTCAATGAAATTGAGAATTTCCTCCATGGAAACCCTCCACAAAGATTCACTTTAGAACTGGCCTACAGAGAACACAGTTAAGGTTTTTCATAACTTTACTTCCTTCATCTTGAAACATCTGCAGCATTTTTATTATTTTTTTGTGTGTGTGGTACGCGGGTCTCTCACCGTTGGGGTCCCTCCCGTTGCGGAGCACAGGCTCCGGACGCGCAGGCTCAGCGTCCATGGCTCACGGGCCCAGCCGCTCCACGGCATGTGGGATCTTCCCGGACCGGGGCACGAACCCGTGTCCCCTGCATCGGCAGGCGTATTCTCAACCACTGCGCCACCAGGGAAGCCCATATCTGCAGCATTTTGTAAAGTTTTTGTCGAACAAGAAGTAGTGGGAATACCTTCCGTGAACCTATCTTTAGTCATGGACTACAGACAACAAAGCTACTTCTTTCTATTTGAGCAAATTCTGCTTCCATAAGAAGGTTTGATTTCTTTCTCATTTAGCTACAAACTACTGATTTTGTTGCTCTAGGGAAGGAAAGATGAGAAAGATTAAGACAAAACAGTCCGTCTTTTACGTAGTTTGGTGCTAGATCTTTTGAGCTACAAAAATCTTAGGGAGAAACAGAAGAAAAAATAGGGGGGAAAGAGCAAGAGAATGGAGTATAAAAATCACAGAAGACAGTGAAGCTGTTAATCATTTTTATTGTTCTTACTTGGGTTCTTCTTAAGAGTCATATTTAATGATTATTTAAGCAAAGTGAATTATTTTCAATGTTTAAAACAGAAGGAGGGCTTCCCTGGTGGCACAGTGGTTAAGAATCCACGTGCCAATGCAGGGGACACGGGTTCGAGCCCTGGTCCAGGAAGATCCCACATGCCGTGAAGCAACTAAGCCCGTGCGCCACAGTTACTAAGCCTTCACTCTAGAGCCCGCGAGCCACAACTAGTGAGCCCATATGCCACAACTACTGAAGCCTGTGCTCCTAGAGCCTGTGCTCTGCAACAAGAGAAGCCACCGCAATGAGAAGCCCATGCACCGCAAAGGGGAGTAGCCCCTGCTCTCCGCAACTACAGAAAGCCCACGTGCAGCAACGAAGACCCAACACAGCCAAAAAAAAAAAAAAAAAAAAAAAAAAACACCAGAAGGAAATGTAGATACTGGCTACTGTTATGGAACATCTGAAATTGCCCAAAGGGTGATTAAAATGCATCTGAAGAAGGACCCAGGAGAAGTAGCAACAATGTTGGTATTTGACACTCAGACACACAAAAATACATGGCTTGAGAATGAGGATGAAGCCAGAAAATGGAAACAGCAAGTTAAAACATGAAGGATAAGGAATGAGGAAGCTTAGAGAAACTGAACTTTTTGTTTTGCTTTGTCTGAATTTATGTGTAGTTTTATACATTGCTCTGAAAGAAAAACAAATTGTAAAACATCTCCATGCAAACCTGTGTTCTGATGCCTTTCCAACTCACGCAAGCTGGGTGCTAATGGCTCATTATAGCATGCAAGAGGCACGTATGTTCTCATAATTCACAGGCAGTTACTCTGTACTTGTCTATAGATGGCGAACTTCCATCACGTTTAATTGCCAATTTTGTCAACCCCAGGTGGTTACATTCCCAGATGTTGACTAACTGTAAGGGCTAACTGTCTTCCAGATGTGTTAGGTTTTCACACATCTCTGTCAACTCCAAAAGAGTATGCGAATGCTTTTTTGAATCTGTGACCACTGATGGATCTCTCCCAGATGTCTTCGTGGCAAAAGTGCCCCCTTTTCTGGAGAAATCAAGTTGAGCAGTGGCTTCTATAAACAGATTAAAATTAGCAATGGGTAATATCTGGCCCCACCATTTTGGTATCTCACATAAATGAAGACTTGGTGATGTTATACACTAAAAAATTATCAGACCTCAGACTTAAATCCAAATGAAGTAATATCATCATCAGAAATAGGCACAGCAAATCAAATAAAATGTTTCCCAAAACTGTGGAAGTAGTTAACATCATGAAATGTTGATTGTATTTTGTTTAATAATCACTTTTTATTTCTATTTGCCTTTGAATTTTTTGATTTTGGGTAAAAGTGCCAAGTACCTTAATAGATGAGGCTTGCCAAGTTCCAAACCAGACAAAACGTTTGGACAAGTTTCAGTAAAGCATCCAAGCTTCTGAGTATTTATTAAAACTTGGTTGGAACTCTGGGCTTTTGCAAATCCTCCATGTTTGATAAATATGCTAATGTCCCACCAAGACAATAAATAAATAAATGATAATCTAATTATTCAGCAAAACTTGGAATAATCCCAAAGCAGGCTTTCGAGAGTTTTTCTTTTCCAAAATAGGAAGGCCTTTGTCATTTTTTCACTCTTCTGTAGAGTCTTCATTTCAACCAATGATGAAAATGAAGACTTTAAAATGTTATAAGCAATTACAGTTACAGATCATTAATATAGATTCAAGTAGTTATACTACAACCAGTTTGCCACTTAACAAAAGAACTACATTTACTCTGTGATGCAGAACATCTGGAAGGACAATGAACAGTTCAATCAGTTTTAAGCCTTTCCTACCATTCTGGATATCTGGATGAATTGATCAATTTTTCCATTTTCTTTAAGACATTAAGCATCTTAAACATGCTTTAAGAAATAGGTAATGCCTTACTGTGAACTAATCTCAGATAGCCATCAAAGAAAGTTTCCAGACTCTGCTATGCTTTTGACCCAAAGCATTTTTCTCACTCTAATATATACTGAAACACAGAGCAGTCTTCAGAATAATTTATGATAGAGGGCTAACACCTATAGATCTCACATAAAAAATGCCAAACTTAAAAGCATCAAAAAGCAAGGTTTTGGAGAAAGATGTCCAAGAACAAACCTAATCACCACATTAATTTTTTTTTTTTTAAAAGGAGAAATCAAAACATAAGCCCACAAATTCTTTGCCAAAACTTTTGCCCACTAATTTACAGGGCTCTTCTAGAATCACTTGACTGGCTTCTTCATCACACAACTTGATTTAATAGAGAGAGAGCAAGAAAGAGGAAGAAGGGAAGAGAGGGAGATGCCACAGAGAAAACTATAAAATTGTGGAACCGGATTTTCCCCTAGGTTTATAATTTCTATGTTTCAGAAGCTACCACTGTGGAGAGCACAGTCTGGGGAGAAAGTCAGGGTTCGTTGCAGCCATCTCTACTTTTGTCTCTTTTACATATGAACACTCCAGATAAGATTTCACATGGAAAAAATAAGGGGAAGGGGGGGTCTGCAACTAAAAACATTTTGAAAGTGGTCCTCAGAATATGGTCCCCAGACCAAGAGCATGGCATCACCCTGGAACTTGTCAGAAATGCAAATTTTCAGGTCCCATCTCAGATCTACAGAATAAGAAACTGTGGAGGTAGGGCCCAGGATTCTGTGTTTTAACAACCCCTCCATTCAATAAGGTTTGACAACCACTGCATTATATGACTCCCAAGCACCACTTCCTACAAGAGGCCTTCTGTAACCAAATCCTTTACCCCTTACCCCACCCTCACACCCCACACACTGACCCTACATGCTCACACAGATGCTGGGTTGGGTGTCTGTTTTAGTCTATGTGAGCTGCTATAACAAAAATACCATAGACTGGGTGGCTTAAACAACAAGCATTTATATCTCACAGTTCTGCTGATGGAGGAGTCCAAGATCAAGGCACTGACAGATACTGTGTCTGGTGAGTCTCCTTCCTGGTCCATAGATACCATTTTCTTCTTGTATCCTCACATGGCAGCAAGAGAGATCTCTGGGGGTCTCTTTTATAAGGTCACTAATCCCAATCACCCCATAACCTAATCACCTCCCAAAGTTATCATCTCCAAATACCATCATTTGGGGATTAGGCATCAACATGCGAATTTAACAAGGACACAACGATTCAGTCCGTAGCAGTGCCATTCTGGATTTACATCAACCAGAGCATGCATCCCATTTTTTGTGTTATTATTTCTTTGTGTGTCTACAGCCATATAAACTCATCAAGAACAGTGAACACAGGGTACACTTTTTCCCATTTCTGGCACTCAGCATAGTGACTCGCACAAATAGGTTCTCAGTTATACATTTATTAAATGAATAATGGATACATTGATATTTGTGTATTTGGTTTATTTGTTTATATTATACCCTCTTCAAATAAACCATTTGAGGTCTTACATAAGCACACTCACATAAACACAGTGTGACCAAACTTAAACCAAGTAACCAAGACAAAGACAATCAGGATCAGAGGGTTTGATCAATGAAACTAGGAGCCATCCTTCTATTTCTATTAATGTTTGTAGCACCCAATGGTCAGTGCTCATGACTGTTTAGCTCCTCCCAAGAAATTCTCTGAACCCTCAGGTTCAGTGGGCTATGCTTCTGGCTACTATACCACAGCACACTTGGAGATAGTCATTTCATTAGCAGTAGTAATTTCTAGAAGGAAGGACTGGGGTATGTATTTCTAAAAAATGGGTATGTGAGAGTCAGTGTTATTAAGGAAATCCTGTAAGCATTTTTCATACTCTTTTCACCATAACCCATAATACATTTTCCTTCTTGTCCCAATACACACATACCTACACACACATGTTTTCAGAAGCCACTCATCCTTACTTCATGTGTTGTCTTCTGGTATTTTCGCTTCTATTTAATTTTACTCTATCTCACTAAAAGTAAAGTGTTTGAGATATAATAAATAAATTTCATGACACATTACTGGATTGCAAACTACAGCTTAAAAAGTACTATACTATATAATGTATTGGATGATTTTAATGCAATTAATTGGGTATCATTTTTTGTTTTTCTTTATTTGTTTTTAACTAAATCATCATTTTTCAAATTCTCTCTTCTCAAACTTAATCTCCCCTTTATCTTCCAAATGTAGAGAGCCCTAGTTAATCCCCCACCACTATCAATTCTGCAGTTGAATTTTCCAGAAATCCCAGTTCTACAGCTTAGTAGCTATGTGACTTTGGACAAGTTATTTGTCCATCCTGAGTGTTGCTTTCCTTAGCTGTAAAACAAAAGTCCTAATATCCCTCTTGTAGGATTGTGCTGAGGATTAGAGAAAAATGCACTGAAAGCATCTTGCCATAGGTATTTTATCAATAGTAACTTCTATTATCATCCCAGAGCCCTGAGAAAACCAACAGTTAATATTTTTAAGGCATTCTCAGATACCCATGTAAAAAGGAGCATCAAAATTCTATGCTGCAGATAAGACGGTGCAGAAAGAAAAGTTTCGACCCAAACTATTGTTCTATCCCTTAGGAACAATCCCTACCGCCCAAAACAAGTCACACCTATTGGGAGGTGGCAAGGTTCCTTTTGTGAGGAATAGAATTTGGATCCTCTAAGCCTTTCTATCTAGCACCTTGCACCACCAATAAATATACCACCTCTTCTCTCCCAAGAGATTCTTTGGAATTTAAAGACTCATGTGCTGCCTAATCGTTTGCTACAGCTACTGGGGCAAAATTCCATGTCCTTATTGGGCTTATCAAACCTGGTGCCTGAAGATTACTATTACATTTCATTTGCAGAAAGATAGCTCTGGAAAAGAAAAACATTAATAAAAATGTTGAGGTTATATCTGCTCGTGCGATCCTGAGGTATTGGATATTTAATAACTGAGCTGAATTTAGAATGTCCTCTGTTAAAGCAGATAAAAATAAACAAATTGCAATCCAGGCAGGTCTTTACTTAAAAGCTTAGGACCTACAATATCCCTAACCATCACATGCCTACCACCACTCCAGTGCCAGATGCTAAATATCCCATCCATCCCAACTTCCCCAGAGCACTGGAGCCCCTTTGAGAATACTGAACTAGACAAAAGGCGTGTTCAAAAGTTGGAGGAATGGAAAACGCTGCAAGGAAAGAATAGTTTAGAGCAACTCATTGCTGGAGCTAGAGCCTTAGGCAAAAATACACCCAATAACCTGGCAAACATATTGCCCAAATAGATTTTCCCCTGTATTTCCAAATTATGTTCATCTCCCTTTATCAGTCCTCTTGACATTTCACCATTCAAAGATTTTATTATTTTAATGAGCAGCATTTATAGATAAAAATGGAGGGTTGTGGAGCCATCAGATAGGCACACACCAGGGCAAATAAATTAAATGAGACAATTTTCCTTGCAATGCCAGGATAAAATCAGAAGATGGATTTAGGGAATTAGAGAGCATTCTGCTTCCAAAGAGCTCCTAGAATTAAAAGTCCCACAAGATTGAAAGCCTAAAAATGACCCTCTCTTCCCTACCCCAAAATGCTGGCCTTGGGGCATATTGATGGACTGGTGTCAGTCTGAACACACTGGGTCTCTTGAGTTAGGGTGATGGGAGAAAAAGTCAGCCAGTGGAAATCAGTTTTCATGAAAACCAAGAACCTCCCAAACCAAACCCAAGACAAAGCTGAGCTCTCAGTACAGTTCAGGTTTTTGGAGACCTTCCTCCTCTCTGCCTGTATCCCTTCCTGGCATCCTAATAATAATTAGAACAGTAACAAGAAAAATAAACAACATTAATTGAGCATATTGTATGTGCAAGACTCTCCTGAAGTAACAACTCTGTACATGGTCCCTTATTTAACCCTCACCACAGCTCTATGTATAGGCACCTTTATTATCTCTACCTTAACAGATGAGGAAACTGAGGCTTTGAAAGGTTAAATAACTAGACCATTGTTACACTGGAGGCTTAATCTAGAACCATGGAGCTATACTGCTCCCATTCTACATTCCCTGTGGAGGGATCTGGACCAGATAGCGTGGCGGAGAGATCTAGGAGAGGGTCAACTCTCAGAAGAACATTTGGGTACTACTGTAGGTTGAATAATGGCCTTCTGAAGAGAATGGACTCTGCAGATGTGATTAAATTAAGAATCTTGAGATGGGGAAACTATCTCACATTATCAAGGTGGGCTCAGTGTAATCACAAGGGTCCTCGTAAGAGGAAGGCAGGAGGGTCGGAGACAGAGACAGAGATTGGAAGATGCTACACTGCTGGCTTTGAGGACAGAGGAAAGGAGCCATGAGTCAAGGAAAGCAAACAGCCTCCAGAAACTAGAAAAGGCAAGGCAACAGATTCTCCTCTAGAGCCTCCAGAAGGAGCTCAGCTCTGCTGACACCTTAATTTGGGGACTTCTGACATCCAGAACCATGATAATACATGTGTTGTTTTAAGCCGTGAAGTTTGGGGTAATTTGTTACAAAAGCAACAGGAAACGAATACAGAAATGCAGGGTCTCTTTTTTCCATGCAAATAACATGCATGTTTGTTTCTCTTCCAGTCCCTGGAGGAAACCTCTCAGAGCAGTGTACCTCAGCTTCTCGGTGAGGAGCACTATGCCTGGCTCACATGGCAATTGCATCTTTGCATCCTCTACCACACTTAGCATGGGTTTGGCACCCAGAAGTCTTTCCCAATTTGCTGAGGCCCTTAGTCCCTTGCAGCTCCAAGCTTTCACAGCAATTATTTACTCACATCTACGTAGTGTTAAGGCATTGTAATTTTTCTGATTTTCCAGCCCCCCTCTTCCACTGACCCAGTCTCCTCAAGAGGAGATATCATATCTATTCCTCACTTCTGTCTCTCCAGCACCCAGCACATCACCTACCACCGTGGTGGTACCTAAGCACAAAGAAAAGAGGATGCGGAGGGAGAAAACGATCACGGGAAGATGGCCCAAAGCCAATAAACATTGAATGGATAAACTGGGGCCAAGTGTGTGCTTCGCTCTCATATAATCTGCCCTGAGAAATACACCTGTCTATACCCCAATGTGGGAAGTGTTTGCTGCTTTCCCCCCAGTCCTCAGATTTACATCCTCAAAGTCTCACTGTGCCCTTTTCTGTATAACAAACTAAGCCCTGAATTATGATACTTATTGTACGAAAGGACAGTCAAGCAAGATTGGTGCTTTCCTTTTGTCTAAGCTTGGAGACTGATTTCTACAGGCTCCAAAATGAATTTGATGCCTGGATTTTAGCCACTGAAGTTAAATCTCCCTCTCCATGGAAAATCTCACGCCATTTCTGCCCAAAGAGAGCCACCTTCTCAAAAGTTCTATAACTTGCACTATGATCACTGATTTGGTACCGATGACTTGCATTGTTGGGCACCTTTTATTAATGCCTTATATCTCTAACTAGATACAAAGTAATATTCCTTCATCAGCCAACTGACATCTCTGGAGGCACTTCTGCATGTCAGGTACTCTGACAGACTCTGGGGCCACAGTGATTTGAAAAAGTCACAGTGCAGCCTCACATGGGACTGTCAGAAAACAAGAACCAGGTTTTTAAACTCCTTATACCCTCTCCATCCCTCCCACAGTGCCTAGCACAGAGAAAGTGCATGTGTTCATTGACTGACTTCTTGACCAAAATCGATAATAGGAGGTCTAATCATAGATATACCACACCTCACACAGTTAGCTAGAACCTCGGGGATTACAGGTCATCCAGCCCAAATCTTTGGTTTTACAGATAATGACACGGAGGCACAGATCAGTGAAGTTATACAACAAATTATACAACGAGGGACAGAATGAACGTTACATCCCTGTTTTCTGGCTCCTAATCCCGTGTACCTTCTAACTGGACCCTGAAGTGACAGCTAAATGAAATTCTAGGGCCAGCTCAGTTCAGCTCAGCCTGAACTTGCTACACATGTCCAGTCTTACTAAGCTGTACACATGTCTGATTGTACTCCCAAGTCCATACCCACCTCATCCTTCCTCCCTCGGCCTTAGGAAGCCGCAGCTGGTACTAATGACCTTCAGGGTCACTGGACAGCAATTTATTTCCTTTTTTTTTTTTTTAAAGTAAATGTTAATATCACAAGATCACTGTCTAAAATGCCCCTGGGTGAGTTTCCTCTCTGACTTTATTCTCTCTCATTTTCAACTTCCCTTTTCTCCCCCTCTCTCCATGTCAAGTTGTCAGGATGACTTTGATCTCGGAGACATGCTTCTTCTCCTTCCCTGACTCTGACAGAGCTCCCACCTGCCATGGGGAGACAATTCCACAGAAACCCATTAATTCCTTCAAGTCTAAGATCAGTCCCTGTGCTCTGTCCACAGGAGCAAGGAAGGTCCCCAGCTCAAAAGATAGATGTTAACTCAAAAGAAAAGTGTAAGTGTGCACACATATCAGTGGGTCCCTAAAACCTAAAGCAGTTTATCTTCATTAAACCCAAAGATCACAGTTTCCCAGACTTTATTTTGAGAAAACTTCTGGAAACCAACTTTTGTATCAAACTAAAAACATACAGCAAATAGAGCTCTATGAGTAATTCAAAACAGTAGCTGCACACATGAGCTGTGGCCCAATTACTTCCAGTTGATAAGAACCGCATTTCAAACAAAGAGATAATTTCGGCTTAGGGAAGCCCTTTGGTTACAGGAAAATAAAACAACTCACAGGGAAATTTCTCTTTTCACCTTCCATTTTCATAAACATTATAGATAATTCTGGGTAATAAAAACGTGAAGTTTAATCAATAGCAAACAAACATTTTGGCAGGAAACTGAAAATGGTTTATTGGAGAGAAACAAACAAAAGGGAGCAATCCATTTAACAGCCAAACTGGTGCCAATTTTTCTTTGTACCTTTGTTTTTACCTCTCCTCCACCCCAACACATCTGTTCCAAAGGACACATGAGGACAAGAGAGAAAAAAAAAGAGAGATGGACAGAGAACTAAAGAACTAGATGACTGCCTTACAAATAAAAAAACCCTCTATTTATAAATTATTTACTTTTGGGGAAAATTCATTTCATTTAAAATGTTAATAGGGCTTCCCTGGTGGCGCAGTGGTTGAGAGCCCGCCTGCCGATGCAGGGGATACGGGTTCGTGCCCCGGTCCGGGAAGATCCCACATGCCGCGGAGCAGCTGGGCCCGTGAGCCATGGCCGCTGAGCCTGCGCGTCCAGAGCCTGTGCTCCGCAACGGGAGAGGCCACAACAGTGAGAGGCCCGCGTACCGAAAAAAAAAAAAAAATGTTAATAGATGAGAAGAGCTCTGAGTTCTATAGAATAAAAGCAGCTAAGTTAAAACATCTCTGAAAATAAACAAGAAAGGGGAAGAAACATCCATCACATCCCTGCCCTTTCCATCTTCCAAGAAGTAGCAATCTTAGACCCTTGGCGGGGGAACCATAATTTTTATTTGAAAACCTCTCAGAGCGGTCCTTTTGTATTTCTCTTTCTTTCTTCACAGATCACAGCAGCAATATTCTTTTATGTCAGCTATTTATAGTTTTCTTTTCTCAAAACCTTGGCCAGAAAGAAACTGGGCAAAAAGCGTTTCTTTCAAAAGCCACGTCATTTTGTAGCCCTCTTTAAAACTATTAACTACGATTAAAAAAAACCACAAAAAATACATATGGCCCCCAAAATTGTTCAACTCGTTTTTTGCCACTTGCTCTGTTCTACCCAAAGACGTGAAAGCCAAAGAAACATTCTCCTCCTGCCTCCTGGCTGGAGATGCGGGAAGAAGCCCCATTCAAACACTATCTTTCCTATTCAGAAATGAAAATGCAGCAGTAACAGAAGACACTTGGTATAATGGCATTGGCACAAATCTGAGCCCTGTTTCCTATGTCTCAGACGTATCACAGAAGCCTCAGCAATCTCTGGAGAGATTGGGGTGTGTAGAGTCAAGATTTAGAGACCTGTCAGCCACCAACAACCCCCCAGCATATAGTCATTTCTGCTGTGCCCACAGAAGAGTGGGTAAAAGCATGATTTGTAGTCAGACATAATATGACTCCCAATTCTGGCTCTACCTCTTGATAATTTTGTGACCTTGGGAAAAATACTTGGCCGCTCTCAGCCTCGGGTGCCTTACTGATAGAATAGGGATAATTTAAACCTTAGCAAATAGATAAGCCTTGACACATTGTGACCACTTGAAGCACAGACAGTGCTTACTCCCTGCAATACTGCCTCATTCTGGGCTTGCACACAAGAAGATGACACTTCACAAGTTACTCTTAAGTGGGACCATGTGATTAAGTTCTGGACAATGTGATGTGGGCAGAGGTCATTTAAGTCACCTCGAGACATAGCCATAAAAGTTCTCCCTTTCTCCAGGTCTCTTCGTGGCAATCATTGAAGTCAGGTATAGGCCTGAGCCCCTGTCAGCTTAGATACCTGAGGAACAGAGCTCCTACCTGAACTGGATACAGAGCATGGGAGAAATCAAGCCTTTTGTGTTAAGTTATTGAGATTCAGAGGTTAATCTGTTACTGCAGCATAATCAAGCCTATCCTGACTAACACTCCCTGAGTCACTTCAGGTCCTCCAAAAAGCAGATGCCAAGACAGTTAGAAGTGCAAGCCATTTATTGGAGGAACATCTTGTGATAGATAAAGAGGAGAGGGAGCAGAAGTAAGCGGGGTGAGCCTTCAGACTATGATGCAGGTCAGACCTAACACCCATGGAAGAAGGGAGGGAGGGAGGGAGGGAAGGGGGAGTAAGGGAGGGGGAAAGGAGGGAGGGAGGGAGAAGGAGGGAGGGAGGGAGGAGGGAGGGAGGGGGAAGGAGGGAGGGAGGGGGAAGGAGGGAGGGAGGGAGGAGGGAGGGGAGGGAGGGAGGAGGGAAGGAAGGGAGGGAGGGAGGAGGGAAAGGAGGAGGGAAGGAAGGGAGGAGGGAGAAGGGAAGAGGGAGGAAGGGAGGAGGGAAGGAAGGAGGGAGGGAGGGAGGAGGGAAGGGAGGGAGGGAGGGAGGGAGGAGGGAAGGAAGGGAGGAGGGAGGAAGGGAGGAGGGAGGAAGGGAGGAGGGAGGGAAGGAAGGAGGGAGGGAGGGAAGAGGGAAGGGAGGGAGGGAGGGAGGGAGGAGGAAAGGAAGGGAGGAGGGAAGGAAGGAGGGAGGGAGGGAGGAGGGAAGGAAGGAGGGAGGGAGGGAGGGAGGGAGGGAGGCAGGAAGTTAATGTTGAGAGGAACTAATCCTTAACTTAGTGGGCTACTTCATTCAGACTAAGGTTACCCCCTTTACATACCTAAAGTCATAATTTCAGGGCTGGACAGTGAGAGATGTTTGTATGCTCCAGATTGCCTCAGATTACTTTAAAAAGAAAGTGCAATGACAGTTTCCATCTCTTCATTCTGAGAAGCTCTATGTAGCTCTCTTGAGGTTTTAGATTTGCTGCATTAGATTAGGGAAGATGGCATGAAGTCAGAGACAAGAAGAGGGAAGATGAAGAAACAGGATAAAATGGCAGAACACAGACTAGGAGAGTAAGGAAGGCTACAGGGTACTCCAAGGGCTTAGAGTCATGATTAGATGTGCAGGGGGTATCCGGCAGGTGCTTAGAAGCCCTGTAAGATGTGACTTTTTGGAAAGACTTCAGTCCAAACCTCCAACCCAGAATAGCTATATGACCTTAGCCAATTCACTTAACCTCTCCAGCACCGAGGAGTACATTCCATGAAGGTCAGGATCTTGTCTGCCTTGTTTGTACTCTGCCCCGTGCTCAGCATGGTTCTGGGAGCACGACTGACACTTAAGTTATGTCATAGTGAAGGTCGCAGACTTCGAGTCAGACTGTCTGGATTTGAACCCTGGCTCTGACACTGACTAACTATGTGGCCTGAGGCAAGGTTACTTAAACTTTTTCTGCTGGCTTCTCCATCTTAAAGTGGTTACATAAACGGTAATTATTTCATAGGGTTGTTATGAAGATGGAGATGAAATAATTCAGCTAAGCGCTTAGAACAGTGTCTGGCACATAGCATGTACCCAATAAATGTGTGCTATTATTGTAAGTACTGTCTGTTGAATGAGTGAATCTCTGTGACCTTCAGTTTTCTTCCCTATAGAAGAAGACTAAACAGCTACCTTGTACATTTGTTCTGAGGATTAAATGAGATAACGTAGGTAAAACACCTTAGTTCATTGCCTGGCACAAAGTTGGTCTCAAAAAGTGATAATTATTCCCCATTCTCCCAAAACTTAACCCGAGCGTCACTCTGTATGGAATTATTCCCCTCAAGCTTCTTGTTCAAGGCTGCCATAGGCCTTCCTAGGCTTGTACACAAGATGTTCCTCCAAATATCCTCTGGATATTCCTGAAATGCATTTCTGGGTCTCTGTAGTGAAGTCATTGGGAAGACCTAAGCCCCGAGCCAGTATGCTCTTGAGCTCAGGATCAGAGTCCCGTCCCCTTCACTATATCTACCAGCTACCCTGAGGTCTACACAGCCATCAGAACTTCCCTCTATCGCTCTCCCCTCACATAGGGGCTGCTGGCTGTTATAAGCTCTTTTTCCCAAAGGATTAAAAAAAAGTCTCAGCAAACGCATCTTTCTCCCTGGCTGAGGCCCTTCAACTGCTCTCTTCAGCCTTCACCTTTATAGATGCCCCAATCAAGCTGCCTTCTGTAATGCATTCTCCATCGGGTCTCTGCTTACAGCTGAAGAATTTTGTGATGCAGCTTCTAGGAAGAATATTATGCAAACTAATACTGCATTCTCTCTATATTCTAAATCTTAATATAGGGACATGTTTCTAGAAGTTTTTAGAAGTCCCAAAGTCAACGGAGATCACAGCAATCAAAAGTACAGTCATCTGTTTTCCACTGCAGAGGATGCAAACGCTTGCCAATGCAGTGCTCCCATTATAGATGAGTTTAATGTTTCAGTGAATGCTAGAGGGAAAGAACAGGGATTAGACAAGATGTGACTCAAATCACTGGCACCAAGGGTGACAGAGCATCAGGACCATCAACCCTGCCTCCCTGGAAGGAAATCCCTTCCTCTCTTCTTATCTTCCAGGTACAAATGCATTTCACAGGACAATGGGCCAGAATATGTGGAGTCTGAGGTGGATGTTGATTAACCAGCCACACAAAAAGCAGCCCCATTCCCGCCTGGTGGGAAGGAACACAATGCGAACCAGGCAGTGGGTCTGAGAGTCACGTAATAGCTGCTTCTTCTTACCTTTCACCCTTTTATTGATCAGTTACTTGATGGATTTTCCCAGATATATGTCTTCAAAGAGGAGTCTGAAGGATAATAGGCAGTGATTTCTCTCCTCTGAGTCTAATGAGGAGATGAACAAATAAAAAGAAAGATAAAATTTTAAATGATCAGGAAAGCAAGACTTGTAAATGGGCATGGCCTATTTATACACATATGGGTGGGGGGACTAGGGGAGCGTCATTTGCTCTCCCTGACAGAACACCCTCCAAAGAGGCCAGTCTTTCCTATCATTAAATCCAGTGGGTGGTATCGGCCCTCATTTTCCTTGTCTTCCCAGCAGCTTCAAAAAGGCTGCAATCGGGCTTCCCTGGTGGCGCAGTGGTTGAGAATCCGCCTGCCGATGCAGGAGACACGGGTTCGTGCCCTGGTCCGGGAAGATCCCACCTGCCGTGGAGCAACTAAGCCCGTGAGCCATGGCCGCTGAGCCTGTGCTCCGCAACGGGAGAGGCCACAACAGTGAGAAGCCCGCATACCGCAAAAAAGAAAAAAAAAAAAAGAAAAAAAAAAAAAAGGCTGCAATCTACAATGGTACTTTTTCTCCTTCACTATGCCAAAATGATTTTGTCCTTTTTCATGACTTTAAACACCATACGCCAATGAGAACCGGAAGTTACAGCCCAGTCCAGACTTCTCCCCTAAGCCCAGACTTACTTGTCCCTTCACCTGGTGTCTCAAGGAAAGGATCCTCATATTCAGTATATCCTACACTAAACTCATGATCTTCATGTTGCCTCCTACCACTCATTTCATTCTACTCCCGCCTTCCATCCAGCTGCAAGAAGCCACAAAACTTCCCTTGTCGCTGTGTAGATATGTATACCTATCTCTGTGTGTGATGTTCCGATTTATAATGAGAACATATATTTGGTCTTCCTTCCCATTTCTGGCACACAGCTCCTAAAACCCTTGGAACTGCCTAAGTGTTAAGAGAGATAAAGGTGTCTTTCGTTACGTTAATGAGGTGACTTTTAGAAAGCACCTAAGGAAGAGGGCTGGTTGCTTGTGCAGACAACCAGGTAATTAGAAGGTTGAAACTTTTAGTCCCCTCCCCCTCCCCCAACCTCCAGGAAGGGGTGGGAGGCTGGAGATATTGAATCAATCACCAACTGCCAGGGATTTAATCAACCATGCCTTTGTAATGAACCCTCCATAAAAACCCAAAAGGTAACGGTTCTTTCGGAGCGCTTCCAGGTTGGTGAACACTTGGAGATTCGGGGATAATGATGCTCTGGGAGAGGGTATGGAAGCTCTGTGCCCTTCCCTTTACCTTGCCCTAAGCATCTCTTCCATCTGGCTGTTCCTAAGTTGTATCCTCTTATAATAAACTGGAAAAATCTAGTGGGTAAAACGTTTCTCTGAGTCTTGTGCACTGCTCTAGCAAATTAACTGAACCCAAGGAAGGAGCTGTGGGAACATCTGCTTTATAGCCATTCCATCAGAAGCACAGGTAACAACCTGGACTTGTGATTGGCACCTGAAGTGGGCAGTCTTGTTGGACTGAGCCCTTAACCTCGGGAATCTGATGTTATCTCTGGGTAGAGAGTGTGAGAATTGAGTTGAGTTACAGGACACCCAGTTGGTGTCAGAGAATTGCTTGGTGGTGTGGGAAACCATAAAAGACACACACACACACACACACACACACACACACACACACACACACACAGGAACTGGAACCAGAATCTTAGCATGTACATCTTGGTTTAATTTATATCCATTTCCCCTATTCCACTCACAAATGCATGAACTATGGGCTTTATATCAAGAGACTTGTGGGGCTTCCCTGGTGGTACAGTGGTTAAGAATCCACCTGCCAATGCAGGGGACACAGGTTCATCTCCTTGTCCGGGAAGATCCCACATGCCATGGAGCAACTAAGCCCGTGTGCCACAACTACTGAGCCTGTGCTCTAGAGCCCGCATGCCGCAACTACTGAGCCTGCATGCTGCACCTACTGATGCCCGCACACCTAGAGCCCGTGCTCCGCAACAAGTGAAGCCACTGCAATGAGCAGCCCGTGCACCACAACGAAGAGTAGCCCCTGCTTGCCGCAACTAGAGAAAGCCCACACGCAGCAACAAAGACCCAACGCAGCCAAAAAACAAAATAAATAAATTTTAAAAAAAGAGACTTGTTGGTGTAGCACAGTGCCAGATACATAGTAGTTCTCAATCAATAGTCAATGAATAACATAAGCAAATGAAATAATATATGCAAAACATGTGGCACATGTGTGCCACTATCAAACAGTTCTCTTCTTCCTCTGGGCTCAGTGATCCACACTACAGGAAAGAAGCAGAGCATGGGTGATATAAAACAATAAAAATCCCACAAATATTTATATCTGGTGCTGGAATATTCTTACCGAGAGAATTCCTTTCAAAGACAGCAATGAAGCGACTCCATGACCATCTGCCTTTAGACCCCAAGTCTTGCTCCCCATATGTCCTGGGAAAAGACAGTTCCTTGCTTCCAAATCTAAGAAAATACAAGCAATGTCTCTGCCCTGGTTCTGATACAAATCCTTTTCTAACCTCCAGGTTTACCATTGTTCTCTGATCTTCTGGGTTCCCATCTACATAGGAGCCTTCAGAGTTCACAGACGCTTTGCAGAGAATACAATTACTGCATGTGATTGTTCACAAGCCAGACTTTGCATAGAGCCACTATGCAACCAAAAAAGGGTAAAAGTATGTGAAAAATCTACGTAGTTAATATCTTCCTCACTGGTGAGAAATCATGTCTTCTGTGCCCTTTGCGTGTCGCCCAAGCAGAGGCCCTAACCCAACCCAACAGTAGTTTAACTGTTTCATTCGCACGTGTCTGTATGCTGTAGCAGCAACCTCTCAATAAACTTGGGAAAGATTCTTCCCCTGGCTACACTGCAATTACTCTTACTTGATGGTGACACAGACCATGAACTGGACTTTTCCTCAAGAGAGGAAGAAAAGTCTTGGTTTGACTCAAGACTCTCGTTTTGCTTCAAAAACAAAGTAAAGAATGAAAACAGAAACTAAAGATAACTTTTTCTACTCCCAATTCCCTGAAGCCCAGGCACCTGATACCCAAGTATGGTTCAGAGTTCATCCTACCCACAGACCTCCCATGCTCAGAGCTTTGCTGTGCTTTTGATGATTACTGACTGCAAAATAAAATCTGGGAGAAGTGTGGTTCTTGTCCTTGGGGTGGTCTCACTGCCCCTTTATATGCACTGCCTTTCTCCTTCTATTGTGTGAAGCCATCATCGACCAGTATAAGCATCATTCACTCCTGCAACCCCCAGCCCCTGCAGTAGGCCACCAAATATTATTTCAGGTGGTCCGAGAGTCACGCAGGAGCTCCTACGTATCGTAAATGACACAGAAGAAACAGATGCTGAAACGACAAATGCCTGTTATTCACTAAACCAGGGATCTGGCCTCAAAAACTCACAGACGTTGTCACCCTCAGACAACATTTTTCTCCCCTTTTTTTAGGCAAAGCAGATCTCTATTTTAACTCTACGCATTCTTGCCTTCTACTTCTTGCCTTTATCTGTGGATGAAGTATAATTCTTTGGTAAATTTAAGTTCATATTTAATGAGGATTCATAAATTCATACTTAAAGAGAATTAATGCTTTATGGAAAGGAGTGCAGGTGAACAGAAGCTTGGATTTGGATCTCAACATTTAAATTCCAGGACTGGCTCTGACAATAACTTGCTAGGCTAACTGGGCAAATCTCTCAACAAGTTTGAGTTTAATTAATCTCACCTTACAACATGGAAATAAGACTTTCCCTTCCCCACCTCCCATGTATATTGTGAGGCTCAATGGGAAAACAGCAATGAAATTACACTGGAATAAAGGCAGTATGTAAATCCAAGGTTATATGCCTCACTCATCTTGATCATGAACACCATGATCATCATCGTCACCGTCATTATCTTTACTCCATTTACTGCCTTAAAAATAAATGGAGTACTGCTGCCCCCTCATGGCAGAGATGAATGAACTTGCAGTTTTCTTACAGTTGCACAGTCCGGTTTTGCATTGCTTAAATCTGTATTCACCCAGACTAAAGTCAGAAAATGTGCAGGCTCAAAAAAAAAAAAAAAGAAAAAAAATTAAACAGAAATGATTGCACTTGTTATATTTGGCAAATGGAATTCAGCCCCAACCTTGAATAAATGGGGCAGAAATGAGCCCAAGGTCTAGATTAAAAGGAAGGCCCACCAGGTGGTCTTACTCATTTCTTATTAGTCCAAATGTGTTTTGCATGTAACAAACCATGCTCCTAGTAACTGCCAGACATAAAATGAAAACATATAGGGCAAGCTGTGGACTGACTGTCAGAATAGGCAGGAACATGGCACTTGAAAACTCTTGAGACAGAAAACTGGGTCTGTCGGTGTAAAAAGTTGTTAGCAGCAAATGGCTGCAGCAATTGAGTGGACGGCCTGGCAGAGCATTTTTCTGAGGAGTTCCAGACTCTACTGTCACTCCCAAAGGGGCAAGAACTTCTTCTCCCAGATTTTATAAAGAGACAAATGTTCTGACTCCTCTTTGGTCCCTTCTCAAAACATTCTAGTTAGACGTTCCATAGGGTAATAAAAGCTAATAACTAGCCAATTGCACTTTTCATTTCCATGGTCACTTCCCTATGGAGGTATTCCAAAGTTCTTACAAAAACAGGGAGTGCTGATTGAGCTACATCCAGGAAATGAGGTGATGGCTTTATTTCAGGCCCCAAAGCAGAAAACTGTATCTGTCTGCAGAAAGTCAATGGAGCTCCAAGTGCAAGGAAAATGTGCCTCACACTTGGACAGAAATAAGTCTCGTCAAGACAGCTAAGGGAGACTGCTTAACTCAGGCTTTGCTCCAAAAGTGAGGGAAGCCCAACCCAGCACAGTAAGAGAATCCCTCTATCACAATGTAACTTGGGATTTATGAAGATGGCAGAAGATTTTGGAGAAAGACTAGATTTATTACCCTTTGGAACAAGAAGTAGGTATTTTTTATTATACATTAAACTAAGAATAAATTTTCAATACAATAGAAAGTCTTAGTGAAAAATGAAAACCACACTAAAAGAAGAGACAGAAATATAAATTGTTAAATTGGAGGAATCAATAAGCAAGAAATATATTTTCCAGCTCTGTCAATGATTCATTCAAAAGCAGCAGCTCCACCTTTTTCCAACATTGAGGCATAATTCTGGTCTGTACAACCAACTGGTCAACAGCTCATACAAGTCATCTTGGCTAGTCAGGAAGGTATTATTTTTCAGTTGAGTCTGGTAAGATTATCACAAGCATAGGATGAAAATAGAGTATACTGCATGACTACTGTATGTTTAGAAAGGTAACCCTGGGAAAGAATCAAAATAAGCGTAAAAATAAGAGTAGAAAAAAATAATTAGAATAGAAATTTAAAATAAGATTAGGAGCAAGAAAAATAATAAATATGAGAATGAGAATAGAGACATGAAAAACTACATTTCAATTTATACTATTTGCATTATGGTACTAAGTTTAATTTTAAGTATAATAACTTGGTAACCACTTAGATATTCTGTGTGTTATCTCTGCATCCTAGTATGTTTAAGCACTTTTAAAATCTCCTGGAGATCTGTGCTTTTAATTAAATCATAGGAGAGCTTCAAGAAACAAGTTTAAGTTTGCAGTCAATGTGTCTAAGTATTTGGGGAAATTTATTTTGTTAAACCCAAAGTTTTTATTTATCACAATCTAATAGTATGTGAATATTTAGAATGTCTATTATTTATTGCTTTAAAAATCACTGTTAATTCCTAATAGCAATAACTTAGACATTAAATAAACACCAAAGAGATAACAAAAAGGCTTTTCTATATATGAGTCATTTGGGTATTAAGAATCTTTTTACAGACAGTTATACAAATGCCCTAACATACAGCAGGTTGTGTAAATGCTCAGCTCTTCTTCTCTGTGGGACTGGTAGGAAACTTACTTGGCCCATGTATCTCAGTAAGTGGTCCCCAGTTTTTACCCACCCTCTTCTGAGAGTCCTTATCATCTCTGGGGAGATGTTACATTCTCATCTCTAGGCCCTTATTAGTTTGTAAGGTGGCTACAGTTTTGTATCTATGTTTCTAACTGGGTCAGTGTTTCACTTCCTCTATCCTAATCAACATGTTTTCCTCTATGTTGACTTCATGGGAAGGATATGACAACCGTTGTCCCTTTGGTGTGAGTTAGGGTCTATGTTAATGAAGGACTTCTTGGTCATTTGTCAGAAGTCCTCACTCAAACTGCCGTAAACAAAGTAAACAAACAAACAGTATTTGCTCATGTGCCCTGCACGGGCAAGGGTCCGCTGGGATAAGCAGAACAGGCACTCAAGTGCTTCTGGATCTCTTGTCTCTGCTTCTTCCTGAATAAGGCTTTATTTTCTCTTCGTGTAAATAGACTTCCTCCTGATTGTGGTAAACGCGGCTGCCTGGATCAATGGACTCACATTCTAACAGGTGCTTGACTCAAAGACAAAAAGTGTTTTGCTCTTTCAGCTTGAGTCTGAAAGATGCCATGGAAGAGCTAATATCAGCCAGACGATGATCATGTCCAGCTAAAGAAGGTTGAGCACTATTACTGGCTCACTTTGGCTCATGTAGTGACGCCTATCGTCTAATGGTTGAGGTCTGCTCCCAAGAGAAATAGAAGAGTGTGCAGACACAGGGCAGCACCGTGACATTGTTAAAGATCCCATCACTGACAGCAACAGCAAGTCTCAACCACTTAAATGCGCAGCACCTCCAGCCTGCATACGAATATTCTGATGGGAAGCTAATAATAATACAAGTACTATGATTGGGATTGACAAATATACACTAATATGTATAAAATAGATAACCAACAAGAACCTGCTGTATTAAAAACATAAAATAAAATTCAAATACTATGATATCTATTTGAGTTCATCTTAATAAGCAAAACAACAGTCCTCTTAAATGTACTTATATGACTCATCTAAAAGACTTTTCTTATGTGTGAATAAACAAAGTTCTATTTCTGAGCTTCAATTTATGTAGCCAAGGTAGGCTCATAAGTGTCTGAAGGACTAAGAGGTTAGAACAAATTTTTTGAGCTTCTGACACGCCAAGGCCTAACGATGAATTGCAATGAATCAAATTAAGTCCTTTAGCCATATCTGTTTCTACCGTGCCATAATAAAACCTGAAATTACATTTAAATGTAATCATATAAAGATAAAACTTAAGTAGCATTAAGTCTTCAGGCTCCTTTTTGATTGAGACTGAGAGAGACAATTAAGAGAAAACATAAATATATCTGGATGCAAATTAAAATTCTGAGCGAGTGTTGAGAAGCCCCAGAAGCACCAATGAAGCAACTATAACGTCTTAGTTAACCACTTGATTGGAAGCTAAGTGGATTGCCTTGCAGATATTTTTGTATAACAGAGCTGGCAAGCCTTAGTGGAACTAAAACAAAAACTTGTCCTTTTCATAGGAAAATGGTGTGACTGGTCCCCCTCAGTGTACTGGGAGCTTTGATGTGTGCTTCTTGCCCTCTGAAATGTTTTTCCAACAGAAGGAATAAATTCCCACTGAGCCTTCTATATTTTTCTCAATCTCTGCTTTTGATCAAGATCACATATTTTTAAAAACATGGCTAGGACTTCTAAATGCCTTCATTCTCAGCCTGACTCGGATTCTGGGGGAGAAATACAGTTGTCGCTCAGTGTCTGCAGGGGACTGGCTCCAGGACGCCTTCCGATACCGATATCCGTAGATGCTCAAATCCCTTATAAAAAATGGCATAGGGGCTTCCCTGGTGGTGCAGTGGTTGACAGTCCGCCTGCCGATGCAGGGGACACGGGTTTGTGCCCCGGTCCGGGAGGATCCCACATGCCGCGGAGCGGCTGGGCCAGTGAGCCGTGGCCGCTGAGCCTGCGCGTCCGGAGCCTGTGCTCCGCAACGGGAGGGACCCCAACGGTGAGAGACCCGCGTACCACACACACACAAAAAAGTCATAGTATTTGCAAATAATCCTCACGCATACTCCCATATACAGTCGTCCTTCAGCAGCTGTGATCCCACATTCACAGATTCAACCAACCTCAGATGATGTAATACTGTAGTGTTAATTAAAGAAATCCATGTATAATTGGACCCACACACTTTAAAACTGTTGTTCCTGTCAACTGCTTTAGATCATCTCTAGATTACCTGCAATACGTAATACAATGTAAACACAATGTAAATGCTATATAAGCGGTCCCCAGAACATGGCAAATTCAAGTTTTGCTTTTTAAAACTTTCTGGAAGTTTGTTTGTTTTTTTTTTTTTTTAAGTATTTTTACTCCATGATTGGTTGAATCCACAGATACAGAACACATGGACACGGAGGGCCAACTGTATTACTTGTAAACATTAGCACTTAATTCTGCAAGTCCATATGCCTAAAGCTAAATATTCAGCGTCACAAAAACCCAAATGCCTACCTACCTTATTCCTATAAATTTCTCCACCTCCCACTGGGAAGCCATAGGAAAAGGGGCAATAAAAGATGGCTTTCCATGAAACTTTATCAAAGGCCACCATTTGGTGTCTAGATCATTTCCCTACCAGGAATTTGCTTTGGGTCCAGGAACAAGGACTCAGACATTTAAAACTCACATGGAGATGATCTTAAAAGGATACTTAAATACAGTTTTCTGAAACCAGGTTGAGGGGTACAAAGTCAGAAACCACCTTGTGAATCTCCCATGACCTTAGCCTCTTGCATTAGACTCAGGAGCCCATGATGGCATCCGTGTAGGGCAGTGGGCTGTTAATTACAGCAGCAGCAGCAGCAAAATGCAGACCCACCGCTACTAAACCCTTCTGTTTGAAATCTCTGCCTTGTATCTCCCTACCACTGCTCATTCCCCCAAATATTTACTGAACATGCTCTCCGTTGCTGTCATTGTTGAGAATACAGCTCATTCTCAACCACACTGAGAATCCAGCAACGACCAAAACCAGATATGATCTCTGTCCTCATGGCATTTACATCCTGATGGGGAGCACCAGAAAATAAACATCTAAGCCAACAAATTAGATAATCACAGAGAATTTCTATAAAATAAACAAAACTGAGTAAAAAAATTGGAGGCAAAGGGATAGGGTTTACTTTATTTTTTAAATTAATTTTTATTGGAGTACAGCTGCTTTACAATGTTGTGTTAGTTTCTTGCTGTACAGCAAAATGAACCAGTCATATGTACACATATATCCACTCTTTTTTAGGGGACTGGGTTACTTTAGATTGGATGGTTATGGAAACCCTCTCTAATGGGTGACATTTTAGCTGAAACCTAAATGATGAGAAAGAGCCAGCATGTAAGGACCTGGAAGAAGAGCTTTGCAGGAAGAGGAAACAAGGGACAACTGCAAAGAGACTGAGAAGGGGAGAGGTTGGGTGGCTGAAGCATCCTGGAGGTTGGAGGGAGGGGTGAGTAAGTAGTGGGAGACAGAAAGGTGGGCACAAGAGAGAACATGTAAAGCCCCAGGGACTACTCCATTACCACCTATATCTTTCCATTATTATACATAGAACAATATACCGTAAAAGTACTCTTCTCTCTCTTTGAGTAGATGGTAAGTTTCTTAAGTACACTGTATCTTATTCATGATAATAATTATACCTCCCATTTAGCGAGGTACACCAGGCACTAAGCTAGCTACTTTGCATACATTATCTCCAATCTTCACAGCAACCCTGCAAGGTAAGTATTATTAGCAGAATTTTAACAGATGAAAAAAAAACAGCTAAGTGATTTGCCCAAGGCCAAACAGATAGCATGAAGCAAAGCAGGGATTTAAATCTGTGTCTTGTCCGGCTCTGAGATCTGGCCACTTCTTACTCTCCCACATTATTCTGACCTCATTGCACTTAATCATTTTGTAGTCCCAGCTCCTAGCACGCTGCCTGGCGCATTAGGTAGACTCGGATGATCTACAAACATGTACAGCATTGAATTGGAGTGAACCGAAAGTAAGCCCACACAAGAGGAGGCTAAACTCATGGGGCCATATATCTGGGGAGAGAAACGAGACCACATGAGGTGCTGAAGGTAGCCGTCCATCTCAGGATGAATTCAAAACATGGTAGAAACTGGTAGAGAGGAGACTCTACTCAATAAAACTAAGTGAAAGCTATGGGGTTTCCAGAGAGCTAACGTATGACACACTGACACAGCTGCATATCGTGTTCTGAAAAAATTAACGGGATTTTAAAGAGAGAGGCTGCTCAATGTGCTTGCAAAACGGAGATACATAAGAATGTGCTCCAATGATGAGGAGAAAAGAGCAGTGAGAGAGGAGGATGGCACTGTTGTAATTGCCTGTAATTCCCACCCCCCTCCCCCTGCTCCCCTGACTTTAATTAGGACACTTGCAAGATACACACATTTGTAAGAGTGACAGAGCTAATTGAAGAAAACCACATGTCTCATCCGCAGCCAAATCAGGAATAATAATCAAAGCAGCAGAAGCAAAATTGGAAGCCATGGAGCTGTCAAAAGCAGGAGGAACTCAAATACAACGAAGCACGTAATTTAGAAAAAGCGAGAGGGCTACATGGAAGCGTTAAAAATGGGACATGAAATAAAACCGATAACTTGACTCAAACTGAAACTTTCACTCCCACAATCTGGTCACAATTAAATCCGGTAAGAATTCATCTAACCTTTTCAGCCAGTGTTCTGGGGGTGGCTGTGTTCTACCACTTCACTGCCTGGAATAGTCCAGTAAGTAAAAGTTCCCCACTCTCTCCCTAAGCTCTTCATTACTTCACATTGCTCTCCTGTCACCACTGTGGTCAGTTCTGTCCTAAGTGAACATAGAAAATGACAGGCCCTCATCTTTAATTTTTAATATTGCTTACGTTCAGAGGTCATTATTAAGTTATTCCCCGATCCTCTGTTTGCAAACGCACAGTAAAAGATGAACGAGCAGGTTCAACTGGGGAAGAATTCTCCTACTGACACTTTCTTAACTGGCTGGACATCTGTTGCTTACCTCCCCAGCATCCATTCTCCCTCTCTTCAATAGCTCTCTCCCACTCTTAGCCAACGTGGTCAAGGCAAGGCTCCATCCCAGGCCTAATCCAGTGCATGACAGTACTGTTTGCTTAGGGGGGTGGGGAGGAGTGGCAAAGGTTGGCCAACCAGAATCTCAACAACTTACTAGGCCTGTTGGGACAATGGTGCTCCATCTTTCCCTGCTCTGACTCTTAGAGCTGTTTAAACAACTTGCAGGGGAGGAGAATTCTCCTGTACCCTCTTACGTTCTCCAGGTGGGTCTGGGAAATAAACTGCCAACAGACAGATTAACAGGACAAAAGGTTCACAAATATATTAGATGTTAAAAGTTTTATGTGGCACCAGGGGACTTCATGGAAAGAAGAGAAAATCCCCAAAGAAATAGCTAAGCTTGGAGGCTTTCATGCCATTTGGACAAAAGAGGATACGTTTAAAGAGAGGTGACAGGACAAAGGAAAGGGTCTTTGAGCTTCTAGGGGCAGCAAATTGTAGGAAGGCAAATATATGGGGAAACTAATAATAGATAAGGGCTAGTAGTGAGCTTTGCTTGTGTAGGCTGTTTCTCAGTGCCATCTTGGAATTCAGCAGAACCCTTCACCCCCCACCCAAGTACAAAAGCCCTAAAGGGTTCTCCACGTCTCCTGCCTTTTGTTTATAGAAAAACTGAAGTCGTGACTTCCCTGCTGGCGCAGTGCCTAACAATCTGTCTGGCAATGCAGGCGACACGGGTTCAAGCCCTGATCCAGGAAGATCCCACGTGCCGCAGAGCAACTAAACCTGTGCGCCACAACTACTGAGCCTGCGTGGCACAACTACTGAAGCCCACGCACCTAGCGCCCGTGCTCCGCAACAAGAGAAGCCACCGCAATGAGAAACCTGCACACTGCGGAGAAGAGTAGCGCCCACTCGCCGCAACTAGAGAAAGCCCGCTTGCAGCAACAAAGACCCAACATGGCCAAAAATAAATAAATAAATAAATAAATAAATAAATAAATATTTCAAGAAAGAAAAGCTGAAGTCTCCCAGACCTCCTTGAGTCACAAAAGAGCAGGCTCAAACAGCTAATGATTAGGACAATAGAGTCACAAACTCAGTGCCTGATGCACACTTCTGAGCTGTTTTACAGATACCATAATTGCCACCAGAGGGAAAAAGCTAACTGCATGATGACCAGACTGAAGCCATGACATAAACTGCCCCATCTTGAGCAGTACTGAATCTATGGCTAGCACAGCTCCAAGAACTGGCCTTAAGAGGATGGGATTAATACTACTGCTCATAATAATCTATATCTTTGTGAGCATCAAAATAATTGTAGCTTGTTCTGCCCATATATGTAAATGGGCAACTACAATGGTCAGCAAAAAGATGCTACAGACCCATGTCAACATCTTCCACTCTGAGAATATGGCACCCTATGTCAGCATGAAGAAGTTACAGAACACCAACCTTCACCCATAATCCCATAGAAATGGAAAGATGTTCTGACAAGTGGGGATCTGTAATCAGCACTTTGTAGGAAACTGCCCTCAGCAAGAGAAGCCCCTTTTCTTATCACTTTAGCAAAGCTATATTGTAACTAACTTTTAAACCAGGCACTGCATGCTCTACTGCTCTCCAGCCCAAGCACATGTTTCAAATCTTTTAATCACACAATACCTTGCCTAACTTGTTGGTTCTTTCCATAGATCAAAGGAGAAATGATTCACTTTGCTGTACAGCAGAAACTAACACAACATTGTAAATCAACCGTAATCCAATAAAAATTAATTTTAAAAAATAAATAAATAAAAATAAGGGATTCTGAAGTGTGGACTTTAGCTCATAATAACGTATCAATATGGGTTCACCATTTGTGAAAGATATATCACACTAACATGAGATGTTCATAATAGGCACAGGTTTATGGAATTCTATGGGCTATCCTTGTAATAATTCTGTAAATCTAAAAATTTCTAGATTAAAAGTTTATTGAGGAAAAAAAAAAAAGAAGTAGAAATGAAGAATAAGTAATTAACAGATGACCAGATCTCTTTCCTAGCTTCCCCTTCAGTAATCTCGAGAACAAACTGTGTGACCAAACTGTGTGGACAAGATAATATCTAGAGGAAGATCACAAGAAGTCCACGAGCCTGTACACAGTGAGGGACGGTGATGACTCGGACCCCCTATTTTAACTGAGATTACTTCACTTCTCCCCTTTAAAACCTTCATGGCCAAGCAGAATCTCCAGAGGTGGTTTTGGGGGACGCTGAGTCCACCATCTCCCCAGATTGCTGGCATTCTGATTAAAGCACCTTTCCTTTCTACCAACGTTTGTCTCTCTCGAATACTGATTTTTGAGCAGTGCCTAGCAGCCAGACCTGATTCAGCAACAACCTCATCTCCAGTGATAAGGTCATCATCATCTTCCTGATATGAGAAGTGGGCAGGGGATGGTGGGGACACCTTCATAAAGAGAATTTATGATAAATTTTCAGGCACATGGGGGAAAGCAGAGAGTTCATCCTGTGTCTGGTTTTTCTCAATTGCCTTTAGCTCAAAATAATCCTTATGCCAGTGGCATATTTTTCAGGGGTATATTCTGATCTACACAATCCTCCCACCATGTGGAGACTGAGAATGAAGTAATTATATCTCAGAAAAAGACGGGGGGGGGGGAGACATCTTGTCACATTTTATAAACCCTGAATCAGCTATTCCTGAAGTCTGATATACTCCTCAACTTTTTAGTTTTTTATATATGTGTGTGTTGTGTGTGTGTATTATGTGTGTGTGTGTGTATAGTGTGTGTGTGTGTGTATATATATATATATATTTATAGTCTAATAAATTTTCCTTTTTTTGCTTAAACCATGTGAATTTTGGTTTTCACTGTTTGCAGACAAGAATTCTAACCATAATTTATTAATGTAACAGTAAACATAGCAATAAAAGAGAAATAAAAATAATAGCTGGTACTTTTGAGTGAACTTTATACGCCAGACACAGGATCCTCTTAATTATTTTAATATCCAGTAAATATTATTATTCCCATTTTATCAGCATAGAAATTAATATTAGAGAGGTGTACAATTTTCTGTAGGGTAATAGAGATGAAATTAGGACCCAAGATTTCCTATGGAATCCCATGTTCTCAAAATCCACTGCAATGGCAAAAAAAAAAAAAGAACAGAATGGGTCATAATCTCAATTAACTTCCTATATTCATCAGTGAATAAGTAGAAAAAAATGTCCTGCCTGTTTTCTTCATTTTTCTTGGGATATCTCTAAACACACCTGATAAGTTCCTTTAGGGTTTTTCATCATACCTCTTTCTTCACATATACTATCACAGATTTGCAGATGTTTTTCTTCAGCACAATTCCACAACACAAGCACACTGCAGAAACTGAAACACTTGTCATAATTCAGGTTCTCAACCACCCAAACAGATGTGTACAAGCAGAGGTCACAGTCCCAGAAAGAGAGCCATAGAATTTTAGAGGCTGCTCAATAGAAGGAGAGAAATTGGCCATTACAGTGTATAAAAGTTACCTAAAACTAACCATGCGAAGTCAGAAGAAAGCACTATATTCTGGGTCAGGTACCATAGCCAGTGCTAAACAGTCATTCTAATTCTATTACTACAGTCTGAAGGTACCAGGGGGTTCCTAAGCTTTCTTTACTGACTTATGGTAGCCATCTGTAAATCTGAACTTATACCTAATTCCAAATCTACATCACTATAGCTCACCACCATTTAGGGTTGCTGTGAGGTGGGCTTTACCCAGTTTACTGCCAACAGAGGTACTGATGACACTTGTGTGATCTAGTTCCCTGACCAGGGATCAAAGCCAGGCCCTCTGCATTGGGAGTGCAGAGTGTTAACCACTGGACCAGCAGGGAAATCCCTCACAACATTCTAGTGGATAATAAACAGTACTTTTAATAAGAAAATGCCAGATCTGAATATAACACATTCATTCTATGAATATGAACAAAATTTAAAAATATATATAAAATAGAAACATTCTATAACATGAAGAAAAGGGAATATGCACTCAAAAGGCAAAGGCAAAATATGTGTTTGAAAAATATTTATCACAGGAAGCGTAAATAAAACTTAGTCTTATTTTATGCTTGTAATAAAATATGTATAAAATATGTATACTCTATGAAACAAAATATAAAAGATTAATATCCTCAATAGAGAAGAAAATGGAGCTGAATGAGAGGCAGGAAGTAATAAAAATGAGAGTTAGATGAGATAAAATAGAATATTGACAAAATGAAAATTATAGTAGAATTTGAAATCTATTAGAAATGGTAAGCTGACACTACAGAAAATCAGCAAAATAGAAGACAAATTTGCTTGCTCAAATGCAAAGAGAAAAGGACAAAGAAGTAAAAAGGACAAGAAAGATGATGATAGCTTTGGGCAGAGAAAAAAATGCAACTAAGAATTCACTGGAGAAAAGAATTTTACTGAAAGAAAATAAAAATCAAAAATATCATGGGGCAAAACTTTCCTGAGATGAAAGATCTGAATCTGCAAATTCACCAGATATCAGATAACACTGATGAAAGGAGACCAAAATCTAAATATATCCCATGAAACTCCTAAATTTCAAGCATAAAGAAAAAACAATCCAACAGCATTCAGCACAGGAGTGAAATGTTGACCATCAAGAAACCAAAATCAAATCGGCCTCAGACCTCTCCTTCATAAGATAAAATGCCATAAACAGAGGCAGGTGGGCCATGAAGTTAATAAAGTTTAAGCTTCAAGACCCCACATTTGCATGGTGCCTTTCTAAATAATTCTTAACTTTCATAACAAGCTTTATGTTGCTGGTTTTGTATTCTTTTTCTGAAAGAGTTTCCCTCAAATTGTTTATGCTTCAGACTCCACAAAACCTAGATCTGCCCCTGGACAAAGTACAAGAGGACAACATCTATAACATTTCGTTGACAGTAGACTGTGACCCAAGAATTAAAACCACAAAAAGTTATAATTCTTGCATGAAAAGTAAGGGATAAAGGAAGGTAGGAAAGTAGTGAAGATGTTTTAAAATTTACAGTGCCGGGCTTCCCTGGTGGCGCAGTGGGTTGAGAGTCCTCCTGCCGATGCAGGGGACACGGGTTAGTATCCCGGTCCGGGAAGATCCCACATGCCATGGAGTGGCTGGGCCTGTGAGCCATGGCCGCTGAGCCTGCGCGTCCGGAGCCTGTGCTCCACAACCGGAGAGGCCGTGAGAGTGAGAGGCCCGGGTACCGCAAAAAAAAAAAAAAAAAAAAAAAAAAAAAAAATTAAAAACACTTAGGGCTTCCCTGGTGGCGCAGTGGTTGAGAGTCCGCCTGCCGATGCAGGGGACACGGGTAGGTGTCCCGGTCCGGGAAGATCCCACATGCTGCGGAGCAGCTGGGCCCGTGAGCCATGGCCACTGAGCCTGTGGAGCCTGTGCTCCACAACGGGAGAAGCCACAACAGTGACAGGCCCACGTACTGCAAAATAAATAAATAAATAAAATAAAATAAGTAAAATAAAATTTACAGTGCCTAATAAAGATTAAGACCTATGATCACACTTGTATTTCAAAAGATTTATCAATTTAAGAGATTTACCAAAATAAAGATTTCAAGAATTTTTTAACTGTCATTTTAAAAAGCAGGAGGTGGGCTTCCCTGGTGGCGCAGTGGTTAAGAATCTGCCTGCCAATGCAGGGGACACGGGTTCAAGTCCTGGTCTGGGAAGATCCCACATGCCACAGAGCAACTAAGCCCGTGAGCCACAACTACTGAGCCTGTGTGTCTGGAGCCTGTGCTCCGCAATGGGAGAGGCCATGACAGTGAGAGGCCCGCGCACCGCGATGAAGAGTGGCCCCTGCTTGCCACAACTGGAGAAAGCCCTCACACAGAAACAAAGACCCAACACAGACAAAAATAAATAAATAATTTAAAAAAAAAAAAAAAGCTGGAGGTAAGGTTGCTGATGATTGGCATTGAAACCATTAATGTACGAAATTAAATCTAAATAATTGCTATAAATGTGGGATAAAATATAAGACAAATGTCATAAATGCTGAAAAGAACACAATCAATATTCTAATATAATTATAAGAAAGTAGAAAGATTTGACACAGGTTAAGATGAAAGCTTTCAGATTCAGTAGGTGGTCTTAAAATGAATTCCAGCCATTTTTCTTCCCAGCTTCAACCTAACTATAGTATATTTCTCTTTAGAAAAACAAAAGCTAAGGTGCTTGATCATAGAAAGAAGATGATTGAGCATAGAAAGAGGATTAGTGGGGGGACCTTCAAGATGACAGAGGAGTAAGACATGGAGATCACCTTCCTCCCCACAAATACATCAAAAAGACATCTACAGGTGGAACAACTCCTACAGAACATCTATTGAACACTGGCAGAAGACCTCAGAATTCCAAAAAGGAAAGAAACTCCCCATATAGCTGGGGTCTTGGTGCTCCAGCTGGGTGTCAGACCTGAGCCTCTGAGGTGGGAGAGCCAAGTTCAGGACATTGGATCACCAGAGACCTCCCAGCCCGATGAAACATCAAATGGCAAAAGCTCTGCCAGAGATCTCCATCTCAATGCTAAGACCCAACTCCACTCAACGACCAGAAAGGTACAGTGCTGGACACCCTATGCCAAACAACTAGCAAGACAGGAACACAAACCCATGCATTAGTAGAGAGGCTGCCTAAAATCATAATAAGTTCACAGACGCCCCAAAACACACCACCGGACATGGACCTGCCCACCAGAAAGACAGGATCCAGCTTCATCCACCACAACACAGGCATCAGCACCCTCCACCAGGAAGTCAACACAACCCCATGAACCAACCTTACCCACTGGGGGCAGACACCAAAAACAACGGGAACTATGAACCTGCAGCCAGTGAAACAGAGAACTCAAACACAGTATGAAAAGACAGAGAAACACACAGCAGTTGAAAGAGCAAGGTAAAAACAAATGAAGAGGAAATAGGCAGTCTACCTGAAAAATAATTAAGAGTAATGATAGTAAAGAGGATCCAAAATCTTGGAAATGGAATGGAGAAAATACAAGTAACGTTTAACACGGACCTAGAAGAACAAAAGAGCAAACAAACAATGATGAACAACATATTAAATGAAATTAAATATTCTCTGGAAAGAATCAATAGCAGAATCACTGAGGCAGAAGAACGGATAAGTGACCAGGAAGAATAAAAGTGTGGAAATAACTACTGCAGAGCAGAAAAAAGAAAAGAGAATGAAAAGATTTGAGAACAGTCTTGGAGACCTCTGGGGCAATATTAAACTCACCACCATTCGAATTATAGGCGTCTGAGAAGAAGAAGAGAAAAAAAAAGGGATTGAGAAAATATTTGAAGAGATTATAGTTGAAAACTTCCCTAATATGGGAAGGGAAATAGTCAATCAAGTCCAGGAAGCACAGAGAGTCCCATACAGGATAAATCCAAGGAGAAACATGCCAAGACACATATTAATCAAACTATCAAAAATTAAATACAAAGAAAACATATTAAAAGCAGCAATGGAAAAATAACAAATAACACATAATGGAATCCCCATAAGGTCAACAGCTGATCTTTCAGAAGAAACTCTGCAAGCCAAAAGGGAGTGGCAGGACATATTTAATAAGTGATGAAAGAGAAAAATCTATAACCAAGATTACTCTACCCAGCAAGGATCTCATTCAGATTTGACCGAGAAATTAAAACCTTTACACACAAGCAAAAGCTAAGAGAATTCAGAACGACCAAACCAGCTTTACAACAAATGCTAAAGGAACTTCTCTAGGCAGGAAACACAAGAAAAGGAAAAGACCTACAGTAATAAACCCAAAACATTAAGAAAATGGTAATAGGAACATAAATATTGATAATTACCTTAAATGTAAATGGATTAAATGCTCCAACCAAAAGACACAGATTGGCTGAATGGATAAAAAAAGACCTGTATATATGCTGCCTACAAGAGACCCACTTCAGACCTAGAGACACATACAGACTGAAAGTGAAGGGATGGAAAAAGATATTCCATGCAAATGGAAATCAAAAGAAAGCTGGAGTAGCAATTCTCATATCAGACAAAATAGACCTTAAAACAAAGACTATTACCAGAGACAAAAAAGGATACTACATAATGATGAAGGGATCAATCCAAGAAGAAGATATAACAATTGTAAATATTTCTGCATGCAACATAGGAGCACCTCAATACATAAGGCAAATACTAACAGCCATAAAAGGGGAGATTGACAGTAACACAATCATGGTAGGGGACTTCAACATCCCACTTTCACCAGTGGACAGATCATCCAAAATGAAAATCAATAAGGAAACACAAGCTTTATTTATATATATTTTTTCCTGGTGGCTTTTTTTTTTTTTTTTAACATCTTTATCGGAGTATAACTGTTTTACAATGGTGTGTTAGTTTCTGCTTTACAACAAAGTGAAATCAGTTATACATATACATATGTTCCCATATCTCTTCCCTCTTGCATCTCCCTCCCTCCCACCCTCCCTATACCACCCCTCTACGTGGTCACAAAGCACAGAGCTGATCTCCCTGTGCTATGCAGCTGCTTCCCGCTAGCTATCTATTTTACGTTTGGTAGTGTATATATGTCCATGCCACTCTCTCACTTCGTCACAGCTTACCCTTCCCCCTCCCCATATCCTCAGGTCCATGCTCTAGTAGGTCTATTTTATTCCCGTCCTACCACTAATCTCTTCATGACATTTTTTTTTCTTAGATTCCACATATATGTGTTAGCGCATGGTATTTGTTTTTCTCCTTCTGACTTACTTCACTCTGTATAACAGACTCCTGGTCCATCCACCTCATTACAAATAACTCAGTTTCATTTCTTTTTATGGCTGAGTAATATTCCATTGTATATATGTGCCACATCTTCTTTATCTATTCATCTGTTGATGGACACTTAGGTTGCTTCCATGTCCTGGTTATTGTATATAGAGCTGCAATGAACATTTTGGTACATGACACTTTATGAATTATGGTTTTCTCAGGGTATATGCCCAGTAGTGGGATTGTGGGGTAGTATGGTAGTTCTAGTTGTAGTTTTTTAAGGAACCTCCATACTGTTCTCCATAGTGGCTGTATCATTTTACATTCCCATCAGCAGTGTGAGAGTGTTCCCTTTTTTCCACACCCTTTCCAACATTGTTTCTAGAGTTTTCGATGATGGCCATTCTGACCGGTGTGAGATGATATCTCATTGTAGTTTTGATTTGCATTTCTCTAATGATTAATGATGATGAGCATTCTTTCATGTGTTTGTTGGCAATCTGTGTATCTTCTTTGGAGAAATGTCTATTTAGTTATTCTGCCCATTTTTTGCTTGGGTTATTTGTTTTTTTGTTATTGAGCTGCATGAGTTGCTTATAAATTTTGGATATTAATCCTTTGTCAGTTCCTTCATTTGCAAATATTTTCTCCCATTCTCAGGGTTGTCTTTTGGTCTTGTTTATGGTATCCTTTGCTGTGCAAAAGCTCTTAAGTTTCATTAGGTCCCATTTGTTTGTTTTTATTTCCATTTCTCTAGGAGGTGGGTCAAAAAGGATCTTGCTGTGATTTATGCCATAGAGTGTTCTGCCTATGTTTTCCTCTAAGAGTTTGATACTGTCTGGCCTTATATGTAGGTCTTTAACCCATTTTGAGTTTATTTTTGTCTATGGTATTAGAGAGTGTTCTAATTTCATACTTTTACATGTACCTATCCTGTTTTCCCAGCACCACTTATTGAAGAGGCTGTCTTTTCTCCACTGTATATTCTTGCCTCCTTTATCAAAGATAAGGTCACCATATGTGTGTAGGTTTATCTCTGGGCTTTCTATCCTGTTCTATTGATATATATTTCTGTTTCTGTGCCAGTTCCATACTGTCTTGATTACTGTAGTTTTGTAGTATCGTCTGAAGTCAGGGAGCCTGATTCCTCTAGCTCCATTTTTCGTTCTCAAGATTGCTTTGGCTATTCGGGGTCTTTTGTGTTTCCATACAAATTGTGAAATTTTTTGTTCTAGTTCTGTAAAAAATGCCAGTGGTAGTTTGATAGGGATTGCATTGAATCTGTAGATTGCTTTGGGTAGTAGAGTCATTTTCACAATGTTGATTCTTCCAATCCAAGAACATGGTATATCTCTCCATCTGTTTGTATCATCTTTAATTTCTTTCATCATTGTCTTATAATTTTCTGCATACAGGTCTTTTGTCTCCTTAGGTAGGTTTATTCCTAGATATTTTACTCTTTTTGTTGCAATGGTAAATGGGAGTGTTTTCTTAATTTCAATTTCAGATTTTTCATCATTAGTGTATAGGAATGCAAGAGATTTCTGTGCATTAATTTTGTATCCTGCTACTTTACCAAATTCATTGATTAGCTGTAGTAGTTTTCTGGTGGCATCTTTAGGATTCTCTACGTATAGTATCATGTCATCTGCAAACAGTGAGTTTTACTTCTTTTCTGATTTGCCCGTTTCTTCCAGGTTGTCCATTTTATTGGCATAGAGTTGCTTGTAGTAATCTCTCATGATCCTTTCTATTTCTGCAGTGTCAGTTGTTACTTCTCCTTTTTCATTTCCAATTCTACTGATTTGAGTCTTCTCCCTTTTCTTCTTGATAAGTCTGGCTAATGGTTTATCAATTTTGTTTATCTTCTCAAAGAACAAGCTATTTATTGATCTTTGCTATCATTTCCTTCATTTCTTTTTCATTTATTTCTGACCTGATCTTAATGAGTTCTTTCCTTCTGCTAAATTTGGGGTTTTTTTTTTTCTTCTTTTCCTAATTGCTTTAGATGTAAGTTTAGGTTGTTTAGTCGAGATGTTTCCTGTTTCTTAAGGTAGAATTGTATTGTTATAAACTTCCCTCTTAGAACTGCTTTTGCTGCATCCCGTAGGTTTTGGGTCGTCGTATCTCCATTGTCATTTGTTTCTAAGTAATTTTTGATTTCCTCTTTGATTTCTTCAGTGATCACTTTGTTATTAAGCAGTGTATTGTTTAGCTACCATATGTTTTTATTTTTTACAGGTCTTTTCCTGTAATTGATATCTAGTCTCATAGCGTTGTGGTCAGAAAAGATACTTGAAACGATTTCAATTTTCTTAAATTTACCAAGGCTTGATGTGTGACCCAATATATGATCTATCCTGGAGAATGTTCCATGAGCACTTGAGAAAAATGTGTATTCTGTTGTTTTTGGATGGAATGTCCTATAAATATCAATCAAGTCCATCTTGTGTAATGTATCATTTAAAGCTTGTGTTTCCTTATTTATTTTCATTTTGAATGATCTGTCCATTGGTGAAAGTAGGGTGTTAAAGTCTCCTGCTATGATTGTGTTACTGTTGATTTCCCCTTTTATGGCTGTTAGTATTTGCCTTATGTATTGAGGTGCTCCTATGTTTGGGGCATAAATATTTACAACTGTTATATCTTCTTCATGGATAGATCTCTTGATCATTATGTAGTGTCCTTCTTTGTCTCTTGTAATAGGTTTTATTTTAAAGTCTATTTTGTCTGATATGAGAATTGCTACTCCAGCTTTCTTCTGATTTCCATTTGCATGAAATATATTTTTCCATCTCCTCACTTTCAGTCTGTATGTGTCCCTAGGTCTGAAGTGGGTCTCTTGTCAACAGCATATATATGGGTCTTGTTTTTGTATCCATTCAGCCAGTCTGTGTCTTTTGGTGGGAGCATTTAATCCATTTACATTTAAGGTAATTATCAATATGTATGTTTCTATTACCATTTACTTAATTGTTTCGGGTTTGTTCTTGTAGGTCTTTTCCTTCTCTTGTGTTTATTGCCTAGAGAAGTTCCTTTAGCATTTGTTGTAAAGCTGGTTTGGTGGTGCTGAACTCTCTCAGCTTTTGCTTGTCTGTAAAGGCTTTAATTTCTTCATCAAATCTGAATAAGATCCTTGCTGGGTAGAGTAATCTTGCTTGTACATTTTTTTCCTTCATCACTTTAAATATGTCCTGCCACTCCCTTCTGGCTTGTAGAGTTTCTTCTGAAAGATCAGCTGTTGACCTTATGGGGATTCCCTTGTGTGTTGTTATTTTTCCCTTGCTGCTTTTAATATGTTTTCTTTGTATTTAATTTTTGACAGTTTGATTATTATGTGTCTTGGCGTATTTCTCCTTGGATTTATCCTGTATGGGACTCTCTGTTCTTCCTGGACTTGATTGACTATTTCCTTTCCTATATTAGGGAAGTTTTCAACTATAATCTCTTCAAATATTTTCTCAGTCCCTTTCTTTTTTTCTTCTTCTTCTGGGACTCCTATAATTCACATGTTGGTACATTTAATGTTGTCCCAGAGGTCTCTGAGACTGTCCTCAGTTCTTTTCATTCTTTTTTCTTTACTCTGCTCTGCAGTAGTTATTTCCACTATTTTATCTTCCAGGTCACTTATCCGTTCTTCTGCTATTGATCCCATCTAGAGTATTTTTCATTTCATTTATTGTGTTGCTCATCATTGCTTGCTTCCTCTTTATTTCTTCTAGGTCCTTCTTAAATGTTTCTTGCAATTTGTCTATTCTATTTCCAAGATTTTGGATCATCTTTACTATCATTATTCTGAATTCTTTTTCAGGTAGACTGCCTATTTCCTCTTCATTTGTTAGGACTGGTGGGTTCTTATCTTGCTCCTTCATCTGCTGTGTGTTTTTCTGTCTTCTCATTTTGCTTATCTTACTGTGTTTGGGGTCTCTGTTTCACTGGCTACAGGTTCGTAGTTCCCGTCATTTTTGGTGACTGTCTCCAGTGGCTAAGGTTGGATTAGTGGGTTGAGTAGGTTTCCTGGTTGGGGGGACTAGTGCCTATGTTCTGGTGGATGAGGCTGGATCTTGTCTTTCTGGTGGGCAGGTCCACATCTGGTGGTGTCTTTGGGGATGTTGGTAGCCTTATTATGATTTTAGGCAGCCTCTCTGCTAACGGATGTGGCTGTAGTCCTGTCTTGCTATTTGTTGGGCATAGGGTGTCCAGCACTGTACGTTGCTGGTCCTTGAGTGAAGCTGGGTCTTGGTGTTGAGATGGAGATCTCTGGGAGATTTTCGCTGTTTGATACTGCATGGAGCTGGGAGGTCTCTTGTGGACCTGTGTCCTGAGTTTGGTTCTCCAACCTCACAGACACAGCCCTCACACCTGGCTGGAGCACCAAGAGCCTTTAATCCACATGGCTCAAAATAAAAGGGAGATAAAATAGAAAGGAAAGGAAGGAAGGAAGGAAGGAAGGAAGGAAGGAAGGAAGGAAGGAAGGAAGGGAGGGAGGAAGGAAGGGAGGAAGAAAGGAATGAAGAAATGAAGGAAGGAAGATAGCAAGAAAGGAAGGAAGGAAGAGAGGAAGAAAGGGAGGAAGGAAGGGAGGAAGAAAGGAAGGAAGGAAGGGAGGATGGAAGGGAGGAAGAAGGGAAGAAAGGAAGGAAGAAAGGAAGAAAGAAATGAAGAAGACAAAATCAAGTAGGATAAAATATAGTTATTAAAATAAAAAATAATTATTAAGAAGAAAAATTTTATTAAAAAAAATATATGGGTCTGTCAGAACCCTAGGACAAATGGTGATAGCAAAGCTATACAGACAAAATCTCACACAGCAGCACACACATACACACTCACAAAAAGAAAAAGAGGGGAAAATACTAATATATCTTGCTCCCAAAGTCTACCTCCTCAACTTGGGATATTTTGCTGTCTATTCAGGTTTTCCACAGATGCACGGCACTTCAGGTTGATTGTGGAGCTTTAATCCGCTGCTTCTGAGGCTGCTGGGAGAGATCTACCCCTCTCCTTTTTGTTTGCACAGCTCCTGGGGTTCAGCTTTGGACTTGGCCCCGCCTCTGCGCGTAGGTCGTCCGAGGGCGTCTGCTCTTCACTCAGACAGGACGGGCTTAAAGGAGCAGCTGATTCGGGGGCTATTGCTCAGGCCAGGGGGAGAGAGGGGCATAGACATGGGGCGAGCCTGCAGCGGCAGAGGCCGGCGTGACGCTGCACCAGCCCGAGGTGCGCCGCGCGTTCTCCTGGGGAAGCTGTCCCTGGATCCCAGGACCCCGGCAGTGGCGGGCTGCACAGGCTCCCAGGAGGGGAGGTGTGGAGAGTGACCTGTGCTCACACAGAGGCTTGATGGTGGCAGCGGCAGCAACCCTAGCGTCCCACACCCGTCTCTGGTGTCCGTGCCGACAGCCGCGGCTAGCGCCCGTTTCTGGAGCTCCTTTATGTGGTGCGCTTAATCCTTTCTCCTCGTGCACCAGGAAACAAAGAGGCAAGAAAAAGTCTCCTGTCTCTTCGACAGCTCCTCGCCCGTCTCTGGAGCTCCTTTAAGCGGCGCGCTTAAACCCCTCTCCTCACGCACCAGGAAGCGAAGAGGCAAGAAAAAGTCTCTTCGTTAGCTCCGCGCCCGTTTCTGGAGCTCCTTTAAGCGGCGCACTTTAACCCCTCTCCTCACACACCAGGAAGTAAAGAGGGAAGAAAAGGTCTCTTGCCTCTTCGGCAGCTCCAGACTTCTCCCGGACTTCCCTCCCGGCCAGCCGTGGTGCACTAACCCCTTCAGGCTGTTTTCACTCTGCCACCTCCAGCCCTCTCCCTGGGATCGACTGAAGCCCCGGGGCTCAGTTCCCAGCCCCCGCCCGCCCCGGCGCGTGAACAGACAAGCCTCTAGGACTGGTGAGTACAGGTCGGCACCGATCGTCTGTGCGGGAATCTCTCCTCTTTGTCCTCTGCATGCCTGTTGCGGCGCTCTCCTCCACGGCTCTGAAGCTTCCCCCCTCCTCCACCCACAGTCTCCGCCTGCGAAGGGGATTCTAGTGTGTGGAAACCTTTCCTCCTTCACAGCTCCCTCCCACTGGTGCAGGTCCCGTCCCTATTATTTTGTCTCTGTTTATTCTTTCTTCTTTTGCCCTATCCAGGTACGTGGGGTGTTTCTTGCCTTTTGGGAGGTCCGAGGTCTTCTGCCAGCATTCAGTGGGTGTTCTATAGGAGCAGTTCCACGTGCAGGTGTATTTCTGATGTATCTTTGAGGAGGAAGGTGATCTCTGCATCTTACTCTTCTGCCATCTTCTCTCCACCCCCCAGGAAACACAAGCTTTAAATGATACATTAAACAAGATGGATTTAATAGATATTTATAGGACATTCCATCCAAAAACCACAGAATACACATTCTTCTCAAGTGCTCATGGAACATTCTCCAGGATAGATCATATCTTGGGTCACAAATCAAGGCTTGGTAAATTTAAGAAAATTGAGGGTGGGAGGGAGGGATACACAAGAGGGAAGAGATATGGGAACATATGTATATGTATAACTGGTTCACTTTGTTGTAAAGCAGAAACTAACACACCATTGTAAAGCAATTATAATCCAATAAATATGTTAAAAAAAAGAAAATTGAAATCGTATCAAGTATCTTTTAGGACCACGATGCTATGAGACTAGATATCAATTACAGGAAAAAATCTGTAAGAAATACAAACACATGGAGGCTGAACAACACACTACTTAATAACCAAGAGATCACTGAAGAAATCAAAGAGGAAATCAAAAAATACCTAGAAACAAATGACAATGAAAACACAATGACCCAAAACCTATGGGACGCAGCAAAAGCAGTTCTAAGAGGGAAGTTTACAGCAATACAATCCTACCTCAAGAAATAAGAAACAGCTCAAATAAACAACCTAACCTTACATCTAAAGTAATTAGAGAAAGAAGAATTAAAAAAAAACCCCAAAGTTAGCAGAAGGAAAGAATTCATTAAGATCAGGTCAGAAATAAATGAAAAAGAAATGAAGGAAATGATAACAAAGATCAATAAAACTAATAGCTTGTTCTTTGAGAAGATAAACAAAATTGATAAACCATTAGCCAGACTTATCAAGAAGAAAAGGGAGAAGACTCAAATCAGTAGAATTAGAAATGAAAAAGGAGAAGTAACAACTGACACTGCAGAAATACATGAGAGAGTTTACTACAAGCAACTATATGCCAATCAAATGGACAACCTGGAGGAAATGGACAAATTATTAGAAATGCACAAACTTCCAAGACTGAACCAGGAACAAACAGAAAATATGAACAGACCAATCACAAGCACTGAAATTGAAACTGTGATTAAAAATTTTCCAACAAAAAAAACCCGGGACAAGATGGCTTCACAGGTGAATTCTATCACACATTTAGAGAAGAGCTAACACCTATCCTTCTCAAACTGTCCAAAATATAGCAGAGGAAGGAACACTCCCAAACTCATTCTGTGAGGACACCATCACCCTGATACCGAAATCAGACAAAGATGTCACAAAGAAAGAAAACTAAAGGCCAATATCACTGATGAATATAGACGCAAAAAACCTCAACAAAATACTAGCTAACAGAATCCAACAGCACATTAAAAGTATCATACACTATGATCATGTGGGGTTTATCCCAGGAATGCAAGGATTCTTCAATATATGCAAGTCTATCAACATGATGCACCATATTAACAAATTGAAGAAGAAAAACCATATGATCATCTCAATAAATGCAGAGAAAGCTTTCAACAAAATTCAAAACCCATTTATGATAAAAACCCTCCAGAAAGTAGGCATAGAGGGAACTTTCGTCAACATCATAAAGGCCATATATGACAAACCCACAGCCAACATCATCCTCAATGGTGAAAAACTGAAACCACTTCCACTAAGATCAGGAACAAGACAAGGTTGCCCACTCTCACCACTATTATTCAACATAGTTTTGGAAGTTTTAGCCACAGCAGTCAGAGAAGAAAAAGAAATAAAAGGAATCCAAATCAGAAAAGAAGAAGAAAATCTGTCACTGTTTGCAAATGATATGATACTATACATAGAGAATCTTAAAGATGCTACCAGAAAACTACTACAGCTAATCAATGAATTTGGTAAAGTAGCAGGATACAAAATTAATGCACAGAAATCTCTTGCATTCCTATACACTAATGATGAAAAATCTGAAATTGAAATTAAGAAAACATTCCCATTTACCATTACAACATAAAGAATAAAATATCTAGGAATAAACCTACCTAAGGAGACAAAAGACCTGTATGCAGAAAATTATAAGACACTGATGAAAAAAATTAAAGATGATACAAATAGATGGAGAGATATACCATGTTCTTGGATTGGAAGAATCAACATTGTGAAAATGACTCTACTACCCAAAGCAATCTACAGATTCAATGCAATCCCTATCAAACTACCACTGGCATTTTTTACAGAACTAGAACAAAAAATTTCACAATTTGTATGGAAACACAAAAGACCCCGAATAGCCAAAGCAATCTTGAGAACGAAAGATGGAGCTAGAGGAATCAGGCTCCCTGACTTCAGATGATACTACAAAACTACAGTAATCAAGACAGTATGGAACTGGCACAGAAACAGAAATCCACACACATATGGTGACCTTATCTTTGATAAAGGAGGCAAGAATATACAATGGAGAAAAGACAGCCTCTTCAATAAGTGGTGCTGGGAAAACTGGACAGCTACATGTAAAAGAATGAAATTAGAACACTCCCTAACACCATACACAAAAATAAACTCAAAATGGATTAAAGACCTAAATGTAAGGCCAGAAACCATCAAACTCTTAGAGGAAAACATAGGCAGAACACTCTATGGCATAAATCACAGCAAGATCCTTTTTGACCCACCTCCTAGAGAAATGGAAATAAAACCAAAAATAAACAAATGGGATCTAGTGAAACTTAAAAGCTTTTGCACAGCAAAGGAAACCATAAACAAGACCAAAAGACAACCCTCAGAATGGGAGAAAATAGTTGCAAATGAAGCAACTGACAAAGCATTAATCTACCAAATTTACAAGCAGCTCATGCAGCTCAATATTAAAAAAAACAAACAACCCAATCCAAAAATGGGCGGAAGACCTAAATAGACATTTCTCCAAAGAAGATATATACATTGACAACAAACACATGAAAGAATGGTCAACATCATTAATCAATAGAGAAATGCAAATCAAAACTACAATGAGATATCATCTCACACCGGTCAGAATGGCCATCATCAAAAAGTCTACAAACAATAAATGCTGGAGAGGGTATGGAGCAAAGGGAACCCTCTTGCACTGTTGGTGGGAATGTAAATTGATACAGCCACTATGGAGAACAGTATGGAGGTTCCTTAAAAAACTACAAATAGAACTACCATATGACCCAGCAATCCCACTACTGGGCATATACCCTGAGAAAACCATAATTCAAAAAGACTCATGTACCAAAATGTTCATTGTAGCTCTTTTTACAACAGCCAGGAGATGGAAGCAACCTAAGTGCCCATCAACAGATGAAAGGATAAAGGAGATGTGGCACATATATACAATGGAATATTACTCAGCCATAAAAGGAATGAAACTGAGTTATTTGTAGTGAGGTGGATGGACATAGAGACTGTCATACAGAGTGAAGTAAGTTAGAATGAGAAAAACAAATACCGTATGCTAACACATATATATGGAATCTAAAAAACAAAAAAAAGAAAAAAAAAGTTCAGAAGAACCTAGGGGCAAGACCAGAATAAAGAAGCAGACTTACTAGAGAATGGACTTGAGGATACGGGGAGGGGGAAGGGTAAGCTGGGAGAAAGTGAGAGTTGCATGGATGTCTATACACTACCAAATGTAAAACAGATAGCTAATGGGAAGCATCCACATAGCACAGGGAGATCAGCTCAGTGCTTTGTGACCACCTAGAGGAGTGGAATAGGGAGGGTGGGAGGGAGGGAGTTGCAAGAGGGAAGAGATATGGGGACATATGTATATGTATAACTGATTCACTTTGTTATAAAGCAAAAACTAACACACCATTGTAAAGCAATTATACTCCAGTAAAGATGGTAAAAAAAGAAAAAGAAAGAGGATTTGAAGGCTGGGGTTCTGATGATGTCTCCAAAGAGAGCACAGGTACAGGACAATTTCCCTCATGATTCCAAGGGAATCCTGCAAACTTGAAGCCAAGAGACCTGGAGCAAGTTTCTGGGCCTCATGTTCCTTGCCAGAGCATGAACTGAAGAAATCCATAGAATCCAAAGCAAAAAGGGGGTTCCAACCCCTGCGTGTGGTCTTGGGGAAATCTGCAGATTTCCCTGTTCCATGAAGAGCTGTAGAGGCACTACACAGGTGGACTGTGTTCCTCCTTGACTCTGAGACTTGCAATGGTTGTAACCCATGAAATCGGAGAGCAAAGAAGCTTTCTCCTGGTTTTTGCCAGAGGACTAACAGCTTACCACTTGCTACACCCTTGACCCACAGGGAAGGGACAGGTGTTGCCATGCCAACCATCACCCATGGGCTTGCCACCTCTCCAAGTCCTCATTAGAAAGCAAAGCAGAGCATAGGCAGAGGAAGTTAACAATGCACCAAAGGAAACCCAGCAATCCAAAGGCAGAAGAAAACAAGTTCTTAAGTATGTACCTTCAAGGGAGATGATTCCTGGATGACATGACTTTCATATTTATAAAGTGAATATGTTGATCTAAGAAAAGGACTGTCATTATTGAAAACTAGATTAGTGACCTGGAAGGTGAGTTGGAAGAAATGTCTCACAACCTAGAGGAAATATACTTAGAGATAGAAATAATAAAGGAAAGATAAGATCTTTAAAAGATGACCAAGTAAGGGGAGTTTCAGAAAGAGAAAAAGGAATAGCTAGAAGACAGGTAAAAACAGCAAAGGAAGTATTCCTGATGGGAACACTTGATACTGAAGATTAAAAGGGCTAAGTTCCAGAGTGATGAGGAAGGGAAAGAGGGAAAGAAAGAGGACAAGATGGAGGCAAAGGCGATGGTAGAGCAGGGGGGAAGAGAGAGAAAGAGAGAGAGAGAGAGAGAGAGAACTTTACAAAAGGAAAAGAATAAAATTGATATGGTCTGAATTTTGTTACCCCGAAATTCATATGGTGGAATTATAACCCGCAGTACCTACAATGTGACTATATGTAAAAAGGTAATTAAGTTTAGTGGCATTATTAGGGTAGGCCCTAATCCAATATGACTGGTTGCCTTATATGAAGAAAAGATTAGGACACAGACATATACAGAGAGAAAATCATGTGAAAGCATAGGGAGAAGAGAGCGATCTATAAGCCAAGGAAAGAGGCCTCAGAGTCAACCCTGCCAACATCTTGAACTTCTAGCCCCCGAGACCATAAGAAAATAAATTTCTATTATGTAAGCCACCCAGTCTGTGGTGCTTTGTTAAAGCAGCCCTAGAAAATTAATACAAAAACTAACATCAAATTTTTCATCTGTTACATGCACTCCCATGTTCACTGCAGCACTATTTACAATAGCCAAGACATGGAAACAACTTAAATGTCCATCAACAGATTAATGGATAAAGTAGATGTGGAATATATATACAATATATATAACTCGGCCATAAAAAAGTATGAAATAATGCCATTTGCAGCAACATGGATGGACCTAGAGATTATCATACTGAGTGAAGTAAGCCAGACAGAGAAAGACAAATATCATATGATATCACTTATATGAGGAATCCGAAACTTTAAAAAAAGATACAAATGAACCTATTTACAAAACAGAAAGAGACTTACAGACATAGAAAACAAACTTACGGTTACCAAAGGGGAAGCTGAGGGAGGGATAAATGAGGAGGGTGGGATTAACATACACAACACTACTGTATATAAAATGGATAACCAACAAGGACCTACTGTATAGCACAGGAAACTATACTCAATATTTTGTCAGAACCTATAAGGGAAAAGAAGCTGAAAAAGAATATATATATATGTATGTATGTATAACTGAATCACTGTGTTGTACACCTGAAACTAACATGACGTTGTAAATCAACTGTACTTCAATTTAAAAAATTTTTTTCATCTGTAATTTTAGATGCTAGGAAACAGGAGAATAATATTTACTGGTTAATGAGAGGAAAGGATTACAACAAAATAATCTTAGAGGAAAGAAGTCTATTTACAGATATATAAAGGATTCTGAGAGCATATCACCCACAGAACCCAACTGAGGAAAATACTTAGGAAAGGACTCTAATGAAATAAGTGAACAGAACAGATGGCAAGATAAGGACAATGACAAGGAGAGAAAACAGTGGTAGGCAGTAAACTTTGAATGGATAATAATAGAGTCATTAGGAATTTGTAACATTAAGAATTCTTGAACCAGAGGAGTCAAATAGCAAAGCTGAAATTAACAATAGTGTGGAACTAAAAGTTGTAAACTATCTCAGCAGAACCTGTGACTTGAGAGGGAGCAGGGAATCAGAAGCAACATTTTTATAGTACATTAGTAAGAATGGCATAGGCACTGCTCCAGGCACTTCATTTAATTAAATTGTCACAACAACCCTATGAATAAAGTCATGTTATTACCGTCTTTTTACAGATGAGGAAACTGAGGCAAAGAGAACAGCCTGCCCAAGATTACAAAGCTAGTAAGTCACTCCAGAGTCTGTTTTTAACTACTGCACTAGGCGGCCAAAAGGAGAGAATTAAAGGCGTTCTAGTGGATGCGTACATAAAAGGGGCATGTGGAGGACAAAATAATCTAACACTTTTAACTGACTGCACACATTTGATTATACATGTGTAATTTACTTAACAAACTGGGGCAGTTTTAAAGGGACACAATTACTAATTATGCCAGGAAAACAGAAATAAACCAGGACTTGCATAAGCAAATCAGGACATATAATCATCCTGTATCTTTAGGTCTCAACTTAATGATTGGAAGCAGTAAATAACCTTGATTGAGAGATATGGTTAATTTCTTTATTTCATACAATAGTGGAGAAATATATATTCAATTATGCATGTCAGGTATAGCAAGATTGCGAAGACTGTAGAAAAGTACCAAGAAACTACTAAACTAACATGGAAAGAAAAGGAAATGATCAGTAACTTGATCAAACGCACAAATAAAGAACAAGAGAAAAAAGGGAAGAACAAAGTAAGATGGAGGGAATAAAACTAAGAGCTTTCAATTCTTAAATGTAAACCACTTAAATTTTCTTACTAAAAGAGACTGTGAAATTAAGTTAAAGAACAATAAATGAAAATATGCTATTTTTATAAGAAGAAAACAAAGCAAAAAAGAAATTTTAAAATAAAGGCATAGCACTGACCAAGAAAGAAAAATTTATAGAATAGAATCTGCCAAAATCAAAGACTTCTGCTCATCAAAAGACACCATTGAGAAATTAACAGGCAAGCCACCAACTGGGAGAAAATATTACCAATACATATATCTGACAAATGACTAATATACAGAATATGTAAACAATTCCTACAACAATATTAAAAGACAAAAGTACAATTTTAATAAGGGGCCAAAGAATTGGCATTCCACAAAAGAGGATATACAACTTAGTAATAAGCACATGAAAAAGTGCTCATATTATCAGTCATCAGAAAAAGCTAAATTAAGCCCATAGGAGATAATGCAACACACCTACTAGAAGGGCTAAAATCAAGAAGACTGACAAAATCAAATGTTAGTGAGGATGTGGAGCAATCAGACTCTCATACATTGGGGGGACAGCTGGTATAGCCACTTTGGGAATCATTCTAGAATTTCCCATAAAGTTAAACATACAGGTACCCTATAATGCAGCATTTCCACCCTTGGGTATTTACCCAAGAAAAAAATGAAACCATATGTCTACAAAAAGACTTGAACATGAATGTTCATAGTAGCTTTATTTATAATTGCCAAAATCTAGTAATATACCAAATGTCCCTCAAACGAAGAATTGACAAATTGTGGTTTAGTCACACATGGAATAATACTCAGCAAAGGAAAGCAATGATTTACTGATACATACAACATGGATGAACTTTTTTGGGGAGAGAAAGAAGCCAGGCACATATTCTAATTAAGTCTACAGACAAAACTAATCTATGATT